>NC_088098.1:90979799-91285664 GCF_036370855.1 Dromaius novaehollandiae
TCATTAAAAAAAATCTCTCCATGAGAGCAAGTGTCCTCAGCCCAACTGCTTTACTTTCTATCCCATGTTTGTAAAGTGTCTTGCAAGTCAGGCTGAGGCCCTTCACTGTAAAGGTGGCTGCATCTCAGCTGTGCTGCGTCAGCTGGTTGAATTGCTTTGGAATTGCAAGGTTGACTAAATGGCTTATCAATTATTGTAATTATTAATATTACATTGAAAATGTCAAAGAAGCCAAGAGCTTTAATTTGATATCATCTGTTTTCTGAAATACCCAACACTATGTTGGCTGCTCAGTGCGTCTGCCTCTGACATTAACTGTCCTGTGAGGCCTTAATTCAGTGCAGACTGAAGTGTCGTGAAAGCAATACTGAAGTAGTTCCCAGGAGGGAGGGATGGAATCACGGCCACCAAGCTCCTGGCCTCGTGCCGGGACACAGTGTGTGCTTGGCAACTAGCACTTACGTATAGAGCATGTCTCATGTATGCACTTAACAGCTTCCAGGAAATCATGAAGCAGACACCAACCAAAAGCTACCCTGGCCCCCAGATCCTGCTTTAAGGCACCGAGAGAAGGGGATTGGTGGTGTGCATGGCTACAAAGAGATGTGACACATGCTGTCATCCCCAGCTCTGCCAGCGCCCCCCTCATGCCCTGCAACCTTTTCCCCTACCTGAAACAGGTCTCCCCATAATTCCTTACCAAGGTATCTCACCTCTGAGTAATAATGGCCTTCTTTTTGCTAGGATCCCATAGTTTCATCTCTATGCACCCATCTTTCATCTTGTCACACAGTCCCTGATCCTAGGCTTGTCTGAGGCTCTCCCTCAGAGACACACTGCTCTTTGGTGGTCCAGGGATGCAAGGCATGAACCTCACAAGCCATTTTCCCATTTGCACCAGACAAGATTTGAACCCAAGTAGATGTGGATGACCAGACTTATGTGTGAAGCCACTGTTCCCTGCTATACTCTCTGCATATATGCTTTTGCACAGGGATGCCTCCTTCCTGTCCAGAAAAGGAGCTAAAAGTACCTGCAGATGCTGCATTGTTCATGCTCCCCCACTCACTTGCTGGGCTGTGTAAGCTTCAAGTTGCTGGATGGATATTTATTGCCAGCCTTTGTTGCTGTGCTACAGAGATGCTTGGTGCTGGCCTTGCTCCCCAGAAGATCTGAACACTCCTTCTCCTAGGCGCTCACAGAAATTAGCCCCTTGGCAGGTCTTCCTGCGGGGTTACTGAGGGACCGGCTGCTTCTTCCCAGACTTACAGCACCTCTGGGATTCCTCCCTCTCCCTCTCTTATGCCCTAGCTGCTAAACCAGCTTCTCCCCTCCCCTGGCCCCAAGCTGGATGGAGTGAGTGACAGGAGGGCAAAACAAGTAGTTTTCAACCCACCTAAGAACATCCATCCCAAACTCAGTCGCTCTAGAGAACCAGCAAGTGCATCCTTAGTGGACACATTTGTGCCAGGCAAGGGTGAAGAGGAGCAGAGTCCTTCCTCAGCCCTCCACTTCCTCCTGCTCCTGCGCCCTCCTAGTTTGCTTAATGCATCTCTGCTCATCCTGCCCTCTCTTCAAAGTCTTCTTGCCTCCTCATGGTGATGCTGGCCTTTTTTGGCCATCGCCACTAGCCAACACAGTGAAATTGTGTCTCCCCTTCCTGTGCTTAGACCCTCTTCTCTGAGGGGCTAAACACCTCCTGCTCTTGCCAAGGAGGAGATGGGCCGCCTAGCTGAGGGAGACAGGGAGCTGTACACTCAGGGTATGTATCCATCGTGGCTGCATGTGCCTGTGCACAAGTCTTGTTGCCTCTCCGGACTTTTGTTTCTCCTTTATTTGCCACAAAGAGGCATGATAAAACCTTTCACTGGGGAGCGATGTGCCTGGGACATCACATTTGGGTAACCTGGTTAGAGATCCTACCGTTTTTTCTTGGATGCTATAGCAATGGGTGGACAGGAATCAAGACAGGCAGTATCACCCTAAAGCTGGAAAATTCCAATCTGGATGTTGAATATTCCACATTTTGAAGGTCCTCAGGTGGCGGGGTGAGGAGGTAGCAGGATTGCATGGCTCGGTTGACGGCAAGTTTGGGGAGCCGGCTTTCGGTCAGCTCTTTTCTGACAGGGCACAGTAAATATAACAGCTGGTCATTAAACGAAGCGCTGGGCAGTCAGGGGACTGCAAGGTCATCTGCGCTTCCCTGGCGCTCTCCCACCCCGACCGGCGCCCGGCGGCGGAGCGGGGAGCTCCCGCTTACCTGGCGAGCTGCGTTGGCTTCGCGGGTCACGGGGCAGGTCCTGGAGAAGAGCGGGCAGCCCGGCACCCGGCCGTGGGCTGCCCGGGGAGCACCCCCCGCCGCAGGCAGCGACGTGCCCAGCCCGGCTGCAGCCTTGCTGGGCTCTGCCCACACGTGCCCGGCGGCAGCGGCTGGCCGCAGGCTCAGCCCCGCCGCGGAGCCGTCCCCGCTTCCCAGCGCCGGGAGCCAGCAGGTTTCGGGAGCTTCCTTACAGCCGGCGCTGGCGATGCAGCTCCACTTCAGCCTGCGCGAAAGGAGCCTTTTTAAGGCCACCCCGCCGGGGGAAGCGCCGAGGGCTGCCCGCAGCCGGCTGGCGCTCGCAGAGCATCCCGCTGCGCCACCTTAAGTGGGGAGCGAGGGAAGGGGAGAGAGCACGAGAGGGAGAAGAAACGGAGAGAGAAAAGCAACCCGGGAGGGAGGGAGGCAGGGAAGGAGGGAGGCAGGGAAGGAGGGAGGGGACGGCCGGGGCTGCGCGCCCGGCGCCTTGCGCGGAGCATCCACGGGCAGCGCCGCCCCGGCGGGCGGCAGCGGCGGGCCGGGCCGGGCCGGGCCAGCCCCCGAGGCCCGCTCCCGGCGCCCCCCGGGCCCTCCGCCGCCCCCCGGTGCAGCGGCGCTGCCCCGGTCCGCTCCGCTCCGTCGAGCGCCCCCGCAGCTGTGCGCGGGCAGGGGACCCGCGCGGCCCCGGGGCGAGCGCCCGGAATGCCCCTTCCCCTCAAACAGCCGTGGCTTTCTCGTCTCTGAGCCCTAGCTGATGCCCTCCCAATCACCAGCTCCCGCTTAGCGCTGAAACTGGGAGGGCGGCATATTTTGCCCATTCGTTTGTTTGTTTAAGAGCTTTTGTTTGCTTTTAACTGGATACCGGCTTTCTCACTCCCTGCTTCGATTCTGGCTGCTCTAAGGACAAGACAACAGATACCACTGCAAAATCTGAATGTCGCTAACACTAAACTGCTGCACCTGACAGGGCCCAGAGCCAGAAGACACAGCTCTTCTGGGTGTTGGCATCCTCACTCGTCACTTCATGGATCACATCATTGCTGTGTGCCTCAGTTTCCCTTTTAGCTCTGTGCTTTGCAAGGATCATAAGTGCAACCCACTTTCACCACAGCTGCTGCTGGATGATTTCAAATATTGGCCATGTGAGCAGCCACAGTGGACAGTTTGTCCAGCAGCCTCCAGCTAGGATCCAGCTATGTTGGAGAAGGCGGTTGTCCCTTGCCAGTCTCCCTCTGGAGCTGTGTCCCCTGGCAGAACCGTCACCATGATGCTTTCAGGAGGGAGGTGTGAAGCAGCTCTTCAGCCTCTAACCTGAGACTGAATGCGCAGAGGGCAGAGAAGTGAGAGCTGTCACACCTTGGTAAGTGCTCAGTCAGCTTCCAGCCTGATGGCTGTGACTGGCATGCCCTAGGAGTTTCTCTTGAAGAGGGTGCCACAGCCTTCAGCAAACTCAGAGGCACAGCAGGTAGCACAAGCCCAGTCTCAGATGGGACTGCTGATGAGGTTTGGCTTCAGCAGCAGCATGTTCCCCCTTAGGTAATAGGCTCCTGCTGTGGGATGTGCTAAGCAGGGCAAAAGGCCTTGAGATCCTTGGCTGGGAAGCACTCTTGGAGAAGAACAAGAGAGCAGTCTCCTTGGGTTAGTCGACAAGTCCCAGCTGCGTTTCTGGAGCACATATTGCTGGAAAGACCTTGGAAAGAAAGACATCAAGTGGCATTTTAGAGCCCAAATGACATTTACAAAGCAGCACACAGAGGGGAACCAGATGCAGGCAGCGTAGCGGGTGTGTGAGCACCAGCTCGGTCACTCACCTGCCTCTCTCCTCACCAAAGGGATGCCTTGAGCTGGGTGTGTTTTTCCACGAGGAGGCCCTGCTGCCATGCTCACCACTGCCCTGCTCACTTCGCTCACCTCTCCCTCAGCCAGGGTGGGCAGGAATTGTCTCTCTCCTTAAGCAAGTGTGTTGAAGGCTGAAGCAATCCTGCCCTGGCATCACAGGTTCTCCACACTAGGAGAAAGCAAACCAGAAATGCCGCCATCCTCAGTGTTAGAGGCAAAAATCATCAGGTTGCTCAGCAGGCACAGAAGAGTCCTGTGCACTTGGGGCTCAGAGCCAGTGTGTGGAGTCAGGAAATGGCTGGATGCTTCTCCACAGATGGCTCAGCAGAAGTCTGAATTAACCCTGCACTACTGGCAGAAGCATTATCCCACTCCAAGAATTAGCCAGCTGAGGTACTCCAGCTCTGCAACACCTTGATTTAAGCCAAACCTGCACCAACAAAATTATTTGCCTCCCCCTATAATGCATTGCATCTCTCAGTATCCCCAAGAGATAGGACAGAGATGTTATCTTCATTCCATGGGTAGAGACTTGCAGAGGGGATAAGTGACTGATGACTAGCCACAAACATCTTGTGTGACCAGTGACTTGGACCCAAGTCTTGGAGGAACACCTTAACCCTGGAACCTTTCTAGGAGAGGCTAGTTAACAAGGACTTTCTCTCCTGGGAATCTCTCCCAAGAGCAAAGGCAGGAGAAAGAGATTAAATCCAAGAGTGCTGGCAGCTCTGTCTGGAGGCCCAAGCCTCTCAGAGGTTACTTTAGTCATGCTCCAGGCTCTCCCTTTTTATGTCTACAGCCTTCGATGTGACTGTTTCACCGCTGTACATGGAGCCACAGTTTAGGCAATGCATCCTGTGGCTGGAATGGAGGAGCTAAGGGCTAGTGCTGCGGGAAGATGCTCCCCCACCTGCTTGGTCAGAGCTGGCTCCTGGCAAAAGCAGGATACTTCTGAATTGACACTCTAGTCCAGAGAAGAGAAGTCTGTGCAGAGCATTTCTCTTGGCTAGAGCAGCCAGAGTAGACTTATTGGAAGGGACAGGGGGGTGCCCAGTGTGCCGTAACATTCCTTGGCCCTGCAGAAAGCATTGCCTGTGGCAGTTGGTGTTCCCAGCCACATGGAAGGGGAGCTGCTGTACTGCTAAGTGTCTTCCTCCTCCCACCACCACCACAGCTGTGTCCCGCCCAGAAAAAAATCCAGCAATCTACACTCCAGTGCTCCATGTGGCAGCTCTCCCCCTGATGTGTCGTGCAATCTTAAGCTATCTGCCTCTCTCCCTACCTACATTTCCTACACTGAAAGTAAAACATTGTGTGAAAAAAACTACACGAAATCTCCATCCTGAGGGGCACTGTGAAGTTGAACTCGTTCCCAAGCATTGAATGCTTTTAGATCCTTCAAGATGAGGTGCTGGAGAAGGTGGCTTATTGTGATCTGTACACAATTAATTCTTGGAAATTTCTTTTTTTTCCCTGGCATGCCCTATACGGCCTGGTGCTGTGTCAGCCTTGAGGCAGACCCACAGACCACATCCCTGAATCTCTCAGCAGTAAGTTGCAGGAGGTAAAACAGTATGGCAAACATTCACTGACTTGTACTGCAAAGGAGTAAGCTATGCCTCTGTGCTCTGTGCCTCCCAAGATCTTACTCCATCTGGGCTAAGAGCCGGCAGCTGCTCCCTGCTCCCCTGGCTTGCCAGGCCTGCTGCTGCTGCTGCATGCTCTGCATGGCACAGTGCACGTCTGAGGCACGTCCTAGGACTGGAGGAGTGAGTAGTTCACTCATCCCATCCTCCCTTTTGCACAGGTATTTGGCTACAGTACAGCAGGGACCCTGACAATAACCTCAGCTGCAGGCAACAGAGTGATTTTGTGCTGTGGATACCTCTCTGTTAGCAGCTGTGCTGAGGACTTACCTTCTCATTGCACTCAAGCCAGCAGAGGAGCAAGTACGGCCATTACTGGTTCCCAGCTGACATGGTGTATGTCACAAAAAATGCAAAAAGGGAGGAGGAGCTGCCAGCAGGTCAAGAGGAGGGCAGAGAGAGGATGTGGAGACAGTAGCAGGGAAACCTACTGAAAAGGCCCATCAAGATTCCTGTCCACAGCTGAAATGGCTCCATGTCCTTAAAGCATTGCGAAGCAATGGCATCACATAACCCCTACAAATACAAATCTCAAGGCACTTTATGAGCTGAAGTGAGTGAAACCTTTGTGAGTGAAGGAAGTCCAATCCACTTTCTGCTGAGAGTAAGGTCGAAGCCTAGAGAAGACAAGTAATTTCCCCAAAATCACCCCTTAAATCAGTGCCTGAGGAAGGAGATGAGACCCCAGTGGTCTTGCCTGCCAAGCCCCTGATCAGGCTATTCCTGATCCTATTTTCACAGAGCCTGTTGAGCTATTTTCTGTTTAACCATGCTTCTAGCCCCAGGACAGAAAACCCATACACAGAAAACTTGTCTTCTCCCAGGCTTTTGGATGTGATGAACAAGCAACAGCAGGAGGTGTAGAGGGGAGTTGGGCATGTATCTCCCAAGGTCCAAAGATGTGGCAGTGCCTCTCTCCTCATTGTAAATCTGCCTCAGAAGATGTGTGACAGAACAAGCAGACCTTGATCTAAAACCTGCCATCCTTTGAAGAGCCTGTGCTTCAGTGAAGCAGCCAGCAATTGCTGCCTGAAGAAAGCTGAAAAGCTGCTCTGCAAGCTCTGCAGTTTCATTTCTCTCCCCTTGAAGCACCAGAATTGTACACTAATCAAGCTATTTCTGCTACAAGCTGGGGAGGAAAGAAAGAGAGATTGTTAGTCTTATTGCTATTTTTAAATACTTTGCAAGCTCTTGAATAGGGTGATGATGGGGGCCGTGTAAGGACCCAGACAGAGACAGATTGATGTGTGGTAAATGCATCTGTTATTCCTCAATTGGAAGGCAGCTCATTCAGTAGCACAGCTCCAAAGGTGCGGCACGGGGCTGCTGTGAGGATTCAGCTCTCAGGCCACTGCCAAGACCTGTGCTCTGCGTTCCCAGGGCTCTCTGCCTCATTTGTAGCTGCTCATGAGACACTGTTACTGTGGAGGGGCTCAGAGCTTGTGAAAAGCCTATGAATTGGCTGATAGGTACTCAGTACGAGCATGTTTAATGGTTGCTGTGGGCATGCCAGAGCCTTCATGCACATTCTGTATAGGTCCCTGGGTTAAGCAAATGCCTGTATTTGCATGTGCCTTGCACCTTAGAGATGGGCTCTGTCTCTGAAAGACTAGAGAGTCTGAGTGACCACCTTTCCTCAGGTCCTAGAAAAGTAAATCACTCCTACCCACCAACAAAAGAAACACAACACAAAAGAAAGTCTCAAGTGTCAGTGTCACCTCAGCAGTGGGAAAAACCCCCATGTGACTTGTGGGGGGAACAGGATGCAGACAGGAAGATGAGAATGAACATTATACTGATGGAGCAGTTTCCCTCTGGAAAAGTTTTGCAGAGAGAAAATACGTATTGACCTTTCAATCGATTTGTGAGCCATCCTCTATATTGAGCAAAGAGTTACATCCTGACTGTTGATTTCTATAGGATAGCTTACCAAAAAAAAAAAAAAAAAAAAGTCACTTTCTATTAAAATGTCAGCTTTAAGAACAATTTTCATACCATTCTGTCAGTCTCATCTCTGTTAAATTTGATAAGGCTCTTCCATAAAGGTAAGTAACTGCCTTTAAATGTTACTTCTTAAGTGCTATCCGTTGAAAGCATAGGCTTTCCGCCATGCCATTACACTGAATTGATGCAGGAGTAGCTTTTGAAACTGCTGTGATACAAAAACCGATCTTGTCGAGGAGAGAGAGTCAGGGCAAGCTCTGTCACTCGACAAACACTGACCAGGGCAGACCTCTATGTGCCGTCATTCATAACAGCAAATACTAATCTCAAGTCCAGAAGGATGCAAAGGGCTCTGCTTTCCCCACACTGCTTTACTGACAGAGATGTCAAGTCCTCCTTTTTTTCCAAAAGCAGATCATGACACATCCTTTGTCTGTTTCCTTTGGGAGGCGGAGGGAGGGTGGGGGTGGAGAACAGAGGGTAGTTGTCACCCAGCTACTCGGCTATATGAGAAAGTGGCTTCTGTTTCCGAGCTTCTCTTTGCTCCATGTCTTTCATCAACAGGGAATTAAACAAGACTTTCTTTTGTACGACAGGAATGAATGGTCTGCATAAGGGTCAAATAGCACTGCTTGCAAAGGCTAAAACCTGCCTCACACAGTATTGGCTTGTCCTGGAAACACAATCGCTATCAGTTATATGTGCCCCAAAGGCAGGCTCCCTTCCTCGCACTGGACACATGGGGGCAGAGTCCATACATCCAGAAGGGGAATGAAGCAAATGCCAGGCCGGTGCTGCCCTATGCAACATCTGTGTAACAACTAGCAACTGAGCAGGGCTTTTCTTTGCTTGATCCCTCCACTTCCCGGGTTTGTGCTTGGATGTGAATCTGAAGACACCTGCAGTTTGGCGGCATCACAGTGGAAGTGCTTTAGAAAGGACCAAGGCTTGGAGATCAGATCAGAAAATTCCCTAGATGTGGTTATGTTCTGATCTGGGCAACAGCTCTAGTTCTGATTTTTCATCATTAAATGAGAGGCAGCCATGAGTCTGAAGGGATTCACCTAGTTAGCCACATGCCTCCTCCAACACAAGCGTATGAAGAAATCCCACAAATGCGATAGAAGCTTTTGATCACCCCCTTCTAGAACAGAATCCACCTCCTGTGGTTTATGGAAACACAGAAAGATGCATGCTCTTCTTTGCTGGTATGCACTTAAATTTTTGTTCATCCGGTCTTGCTATTTGTGGCGGGATCCCTCCAGCTATGTCAGCTGATGCCAGCCTGGCCAGGTTGGGTAGCTGAGTTTGGGCAGAGCCTTCCCTCAAGGGAGGTCTGAATCTGTTAATGAGAGAGCAGAACCTGTCACCACAGACAAGTTCGTGGTACGCAGCTTGCTTTGCAACAGGATTTGTCTAAGCTTATGATCTCTTCCTCCACATGCACAGCCTTCACTAGTCAAATGGAGTCATGCTTAGGTTTCTACCTGGGAGGCAGCCTGGACATTACTATTTCAATGTGTTTAACACTCCACACTTGCTTTGTGGAAATCTCCTGAGCACTGTTCAGGCCAAGCTGATTACAGCTGTGCTGAGTTGCACTGCAAAAAAAAAAAAAAAAAAAAAAGAGCTGGATGCCAAAACATGCCATTACCATGTCAATCTAGCAGTGAAGTGTGTGTCCATGGGCAGAAGCAGGGCTGGAAGAGGACAGCTGGCTGAAAGCATGAAAGCATAATGTTCAATAGAAGTACTAGGAAGTCTTGGTGATTGCTATGTTGTGATGCATTAGCAAATAGAAGGGGCCCTGTGCTAGGCAGTTTGTTAAAGGGATTTCAGTCTTCAAACTATCACTATTGAATGCTTGTAATACGTGGCCAGGTGAGTCATTATTGCAACAGTAATATTATTGCAGTAACATAATGTTAACAGTAACATTATTGCAACTCTCTCCAGCCTGGGAAAGAGCCTTACAAAGTGGAGCTGGGACAATGTGATGTGACAACACCATGCAAGGGCTCAGAAAATTTCCAGGCTCCTGGGAGATCCTCTGTGTGGCTTGCAGTCCTTCTGACGGCATGCCTTAAAGCTCAAGAGGCAGTCCCAACCCAACCTGAAATGGGTGGACAAACTCTCTGCGCAAAGGAGTGCGATGGAGTCAAGAGCACTAATATGGAATTCCCTTCCTCTCCATCCTCCTCCATCTGCTGACCTCATCTTAGGTCTGAAGAGGCCACTCTGTGTAGGCAATTCAAATGGCAATTCAGTCTTTGGGCTTGTTTGGCTCTCAGCGCCTCACCCACACAGATCCTGCCAATAATCATTACTGTAATGTCTTCAGAGCTACTTCCAGTGAGAAATATTGGGAGAAAAATGATTGGTGGATGTAATGTGATGCACTGACATGACACCCCCACCCTCATATCCCCTCCTTATTCCAGTCTGATCCGTGGTGAAAGACCTCCTTGTTATTTCTGCACTTCCTCCCACTGAATCTTGCAAGAATCAGGATAAAGACATCATGAATGCACAAAGGCTGCATGTATGCATGCATATGTGTGCGTCTGTACACACATGAGTGCACACCAGTATTGCACACTAGTACTGCTCAGCAAGTAAGGCTGATGTTAACTCCTCAAACAACTCAGGATACATCCTTCACCTGTCTTTGCAGAAATGCTTTAGTCAGGCATGACTAATCTTGTCAAGAGAATGTCTATACATCACATTGACCTAAGAAGAGCTAATACTCTCAATAAGAAAAAAAAGTACACATTTACTTTTCTTTCCTTTAAGACTTGCGTATACTGGGAAGTTGACTAGTATGGCAATAGAATAACACTTATTGCTTTAGCTATGTTATTTTAACTCCCTCTTGTGCATAATCTATTTGGGAATAAGAGTAATTACTCCAAAATAAGAGAATGATTTTATTCTAGAGCAGCGTTTCCCTGCGGATGAATTATACTAACAGCAGAGAATGAACTAGTTTTTCCTGCCTTACCAAACTTTGGGATGCAAAAATTATTTTCTGATCTGCGCCAGAGTGAAAAATCAGATTCTTTTGACATTTCTCAGGGAAAATAAATCAGAGAGATCAGGAAGAACTCCTTGATAACCTGATGATCACTCGCTATGGGTGGTGGATCCACTGTCTGAGGTCCCTTGTCAATCTAATTCCTGGGTGGATGTTCAACCTAGCACTCCTGCTTAGAGAAAGTTGTCCTAACTAAAAACAGTTCACTATGACAGATGCATGTTCTGAATCTCTCTCTCTCTCTCTCTCTCCTTTTTTTTTTTTTTTTTTTTTTTTGGTAGTTGAAATGTGCTTTTCCTTGAGAAAAGTTTCAACTTTGATAAAATCACTTCGTATTTTCCAGTGAAACACTGGTATGTTAAAAAATTCATGACCAGCCTTAGTAGTATTAGCATAGATTTAATGGTATAATTATCTGACTATAGTTATGCTGGTCAGTTCCCTGAGGTATAAAAGCTCTGTTTTTTTTTTTTTTTTTTTTTTTTTTTTTGGCATGCACGCAAATAATAATACAAGTCAAGTAATCCCCTCCCCCAACATGAACATCTCATCTCTTCCCTGAAACTACCCTTGTTAACTGTGCTCAGCGGCACCTGTGCAATCCTGCTAGTGCCCCTCCTCTGCCCTGAAGCCCCCCCAGCCCTGTGCTCCCTACACACATGTACTAACATCCATTGTTACGTGGGATCTTCCTGAGGTTTCCAGCAATACCTCTTCTTTCTAATATGCAAAATCCCCAGCTATTCCAGGGCCTTACACCATTTGCTCTCTTATCTGCAGTATTGCTAGCACCCAGGACTACTTTCAGGCTGGTGACCTTGAAGCAGAAAGCTCTGTATCTCTTCACCAGCCTGCCTGCCCGCCAGTTTGCCTTTGCCTTCCCACTGCATCCTCCCCCTCCACAGGCCCACTTCAAGCTTGTTGTAGCATCTGCTGCCCTCTCATTTGGAGTCTCATAGTGAACACTGCTGCCCTCAGCTAACTGTCAGTATTTATCATGACATCCCATTAGCACGATCCACCCTAATGACTGTGAAAGATACATCCATTTCCATTTTCTAAAGGGCTGCTTCTGGCTGAAATCCAGCCGCAGGGTGGGGTTGGGAAGGGTAGCAGAGAGGACAGATCTTTGCGTTGACAGAGCAAAGCATACACATCATTACCAAGTGCTCTTCTCTCTAATAGGTCATTGGCTGTCACAAGAGTGAGGGATTCCTCTCTTGGCAGCTCGGCGCTACGTCAGGGCACGGCAAGGTGTGAGCTGGCCCTGGGAGATGGAGGAATCTCCTACCTTTTGCCATCAGCAGAGTCAGGGCAACTTTTCAATTACCCAGGCAGCAATTACCCAAAGCTGCCACTTCTCTTTGAAGCAAGTGCTAGGAACCAAATCCACAGCTCAACATCCAGTGTGGAAGAGCCACGAGTTAGGGTGTAAAAAGTTAGTAGGCAGCCCCTCGGCAGAAGGGGTGTACGTGGATGGTAGAGGGGGCAGGTTAGTGGAACCATGCTGCAACCTGCCCCTACCGTAGGGGCACTCAGGTCACCCCAGGTATGCAGGTCTCTGCTTTTAGGGTTATATGGCCCCACTTTGATTTTTCCTCTCTAAATGGCCCTCACTGAGGGAGAATTCACTCCTTCCAGACATACAGAATCCTTCCCCCACTCCTTTCTAAAGCCTTGTTTATCCAAATCCTGTGTGACCCTTTCATCTGACTGCATGAGACTTCACTGTAAAGAGACTGAGAGGCTTGATTAACATTTTTACCTGGAAGGGGGAGCTAGTCCCTGGGAGATGCTTGTAGTTCCTGCTTTGCTTTGTCATTGTAGGCAGAGATGAGAAAGTCAGTTCTCTTATAATAACACCAAAAAAGGAAGGCTGTAAGATATCAGTTTTGAATTCAAGCCAAACCTCCATCTCTTGCAGCAATGCCAGGCAGACATTTTGGTTCAGGTGAAGGTAGAAGCGGACATGGCAGGCAGCAACCCAGGGCAATCAGCTGTGGCGGCACTGTTCTGTCCTTCGGCCCTGACATCATTTCTCCTTGCCCCTCTCATGCCCTGGCTCCAAAAACTCACACTCAGTTTTGGCATGGATCACCCTATGTCACCCAGTACAACAGCCACCATCACAAGTGAAAAGGGATAGAGAGAGCAAACTGGGAGGGCTTCCATCTCTGCCTACAGAAAACTTTTCCATGACCTGGTACAGCACTGGCCAGGTAACTTTCCTGGCACTGAGTTGGAAATATCCTTTCTTGTTCTTAGTTATGCTTGCCTGTCTCCCTGCTTCCTTAGCAGCCTTGCCCTTTAGCTGTTGATGAATAGCTATGTTCTCTTTTGATCATCCCTTATCCCACAGATATAGATTTAACTTTTGTAATGCTTGCTGTAAATTTGACCTTCTGGTTCTCTAACTGGTCTCATCATTTTTCTCTGATCTCCAGTTCCAGAAATTGCCAGAAGTGCCTACAAATAAACAGCTTACGTAAACTATTGCCAGAGGAAGATTGTTCCCCATCTTTGTTAGGCACCCAAAGCAACAATGACCATTTTCAGCACTCTCCTAAGTTAAAACCTTCTGTTTAGTTGGTACTTTCCCTCTCTAGCACCTATATTGCCACCAGAAACATATCACGTATCTTCTGTTTGGTGAGTATGTGCTAACTATATTTTAGCCTTGACTGTTTTTTTAAAATGAATCCCATCTGGACACTTCCTGATAATGCTTCTAGTCTCTCATTATGTTCCTTTTTTGCTTTGGTCTTCATTATTTTATCCCTAAGGATCCAAGAAATGCTTCTAAACTCTTCCTTTGATGTCTGTCCTGCTCTCCGCTGCTTGTATATACTCCTTCTGCATTTTACTTCATTGAGGAGTTCCTTGCTTAGCCAAGTGGGCCTTATGCTGAAACACCCAGTCCTTCTGTACAACAGGAAGGTTTGTTCCTAAACTCTCAGTAATTTTCCTTTAAAAATCAACCAGCTCTCCTGGGTACCTTAACCCTTCATGGCAGCTTCTCAAATGATTCTGCCTAGAAAGTTCCTAAACAAGACAGTTTGCTTTCCAAAGGTCCAGAATCTTAACTCTACTGTTTATCTGTGCAGCCATGGCTCCATTCATGAGCAATGTCCCACCAAGTCTCTGTGATCCTGCAACCTCTGTGATGCTTCCTTCCTTCCATGCTGCAGTCTGAAAGGTAGAGAGGAAGCTGGATGTAGGTTCACTCTGTCCCTCCATGAAATTTCTCTTTTGGCAAGAAACTTCTTGCAGTATGTATATATCTTCCTGGCTATGTTTGCTTACTTTATGATCATCAGTACTGCTGTACACTGCTTCCCTTGCTGCAGTCCAAAAAACTCTACTGTCACCAGACTCTATTGTCTTGTGTTACTGAGCAGAAGGAAGTGTTTTCTGAGACACTACTGTGAAAGACCCTAAAATAGAGAAATAGAGATATTGAGATGTTCAGACTCACAATAGGGATAAAAAGAATAAATAGGCCTTGGCAATAACACATTTTGCAGCTGTAACCTGGTTTTCACAGCTGCCCTGTAAGATGGGTACTATACATTATATGCTGTGACAGAGTGGTCTTTGCTAAAAGCAAAATGATGTGTGATGTGAGTGAGATATTCACAGTGTGTTGGAGACTGTCTTGTCTTGCTTGTCTGGCTGAGCTCTGTGTGAAACTGATACACTCGGATTATCTGTGATGATATGACCTGATGGCCAGAGGGAGCTCCATTACACAGCACTACAGCAAAAAGAGCTCTGCAGGACTTGGTTAAACATTTCTGAGTAGGCTGAGAAACTCGGATGGAGCAGAGGACTATTTACAGCCTTCTCTCCCCCAAGAAAAGCTATTTGAATGTCTTTTGATCATCACTGGATGGATAAATTAGTAGAGAGGATGAGTCAGGCCCTAAGAGGAAACCTAAGCAGGCGAGTGGAACCCAGGCAATTTTGTTCTACATTTTGTTTGTTCAGTGGGAAGTTGCATAGGCCTCAGCTGGACCTTCTCCATTTGAAGTGTTGTATGGCTGGCAGCCTAAGGCCTCCTGGACCTCAGTCCAAAGCTAAACCCCAAACACTTCCAATACAGTTTCGAGATAAGAGAGAGAAGCTAGCAGAGAAAAATCTCAGACAAAAGCAGGCAAGGCAGGCTGGTTGATAAAACTAATGAGTCTGGAGATGAGGGAAAGCTTTGTTGTTACTACCTGCAACAGAAGATAAACTGCTGGCAAAGTGGCAAGAGCTATTTGTGTGGAGCAAGGAAGTGGGATGCAGTGATTATGAGATGGAGAAGTCAGAGGAGAATCTTTGACATTAATTTACTGTGACTCTGGCCTGAATGAAACCCCAGGAAGCTCTGAGCTGTACTTCAGAAGTTGGAAAAAAAACAGGACAAAACTCCTTTTTCCTCTACTCTGAAGGGACAAAGGCATGAGAGGGAAGGGGGAGGATGTGGCCTGAAGGGACAGCTAGTGGGAAGAGATCACAGCCTTAACAAGTTTGGCATGGTGTTTGTACCTAGGCAGAAGCAGACCAAGGCAGGTCAACACTCCATTGGTAACAAAAAGACATGCTTCTCCCCACAAACAGTCCTCCCAGCCTAGGGTTAAGAAAAGAAACAGACACAGGTCTTGGTGTCAGGATCAGGCAGAATCACAGGCTTCTCTGTCTGTTAGTAGCATTCGGTTCTTCCCAAGAGTTAAATTCTGTCTTAAAGCAGCACAGTTATCCTATGCTTCACCTAGATGATTTGCTAGATCTGCAAAGCAGAGCAAGATGCATTACCATAACAGACCTTGCCAGTGGGTATGGCAGATTGCCCTGGAGGAGGCACCCAAATGCAAACCTGCTCTGCCACCTCTAAAAGGCTACACTACTCTCTGGACTCCGGCAGGCACAGGCGACCTTCCAGCATCTCATGAATTTATTTCTACAGCCCCACTATGAGGATATGGCAGGCAGATGACATGATCCTTTACAGAACTGACTGAAGCAATGTTCAGCCTCCCCAAAATTAGTTCTAAATGAAGTAGTTGAAGCTAGGCTGACTGTCAGCCTTCTTTTCCCTGTCTTCCCTGCAAAGCACACACCAGCTGGTTCAGGGATCCAATACCCAAGGTATCTGCTGGGCACTGGAAAGATTAAAAACAAGTAGTTTCTAAAGCTGGAGTTGTAGGGGAAGTGCTAAATTCCTAGCTCCAAAAAGCAAGACAGTTTAGGGGTAGAATGTTATTATCAGGGATCTATTTCTAAGTTTTTGCAGACTGCCATGTCCCTCTGACCAATTTGCTGAAAAAAAGCCAAAAGAAAAAAAATAAATTAGATGGAAGAACATCAATGCACCTTTTATGCAATAAAACAATCCCTGAGCTCAGATCCAATTCTGATAAGCTCTGATTTTAAGAGACCATTTATAGCACAAATGTATATGACCAAAATAGGACTGGGAGCAGTGCTAAGCCAAGAGAAGGACATGAAGCACACTGTATTTTATATCAGGAAGAAAATGTGCCCTTGGGAGCCAGGGTACAGTACTGTAGAGACACTGTCCAGCAGTAACACAGTTCTGCGGTGCTTTCAGGTCTATACTTGTTGTAGTGATAGGCCAGTATCCTCCAGCTTGGTTGAATACACAGAAAGACAAGGATGTGCAGCTAAGAAGATGCTACTCCATTTCATAGACCTGAACTGAAAAACAGAACAGGAGACAATGCAAAAAAGGTTCATTATGGAGAGGATGTATTCCATGCATTAAGGGTAGCAACTGCACATGTGAACTGCACAGAGTGAGGGAGACCGTCCTGTCTGTGGTGGCAGTGTTTTTTCGCTTCCCCAAAATCGTAATGGTTCTGTTGAGAAACCGGTAGGTTAACTGTGTTGACAGGTAGCCTGAAAAAGGAAAATAAATTGCCCACTAGTTACTGTGCAGCCAGGTGGGGAAAGCTAGGGCCAGCAGTGAATTAGAGAGAAAAGGATCTGCTAGTTCTCGGATGACAAAATCCTTGTGTTACTTTCATGAGTAAATTAGAACAGCTGTAAAGTGTTTCCAGTTCATGCTTGAAATAAAGCTGATCACTATTCCTCACGAGAAAATCTCTTCTGCTTTTATTAAGCCACATCTAACACTGGACTCTGCCAAATGCTACACACACCCCTAATTGCTCAGCATCAGCAAGAATTATTTTTTTTGCTCAAGGTAGTAAGTTTATGCTCCCCATCTCCACCTAGATATGTCACTACCATCAGCCCCAATGCACACACAGGAAAACAAGCTCAGCAAAGGGAGGTGATTTCCATACACAGGTCATGTAGCGAGTCAGCCTCAGGCTTAAAAAAAAAGAACATACGACTTTCCAGATACATGCCCAGACCTCTGGCTATACCTCCTTACCAAACCAACCCCCCCAGGCTCGGTGTGGGATTTCTCTGCTCAGTCAAGGCACAGCACTGTATGTTAGCAGAGCAGGGGCACAGAGGGTTACTGACAGGACTTGACTTCACCCCAGTGATGCTGATGGTAAAGCCCCAGACTTTTCCCTTTCTTGTGCTGATCTCTCCCTAAATGACTAGGCAAAGAAATTGCTATGGACAAAATGTCGAATATCAAGCTGGCAGCCTTGATGCAAAGGGCCAAAGCAGCCAGGTCTGGATGACATTAATCCTTTCAATGAAAGATTGCAGCAATAAATCTGCTTAAGGGGTGGCGAGGTCTGATGTATGAAGACAGTTTAAAACAACTAAATATGTGTACCGTAGCTTGCTTGAACGATTCACACCTGCCAAGTGACACCCACACATTTCATTGTGCCTGTCAGTCTGCCCAAGCCCCAGAAGGAAAAAGAGTATGTTTTCTCTTGCTACTCTTCTTACTGCCCCTTTTGGGTGCTTGTGGGGCAGGTAACCTCCCTTCTACCACTGCTCCATTAGCTGAGGTGGTTCTTGTGCTGAGAAATTACATTTTCAAGGATGGAGCCCAGTCAGGTAGGGTATTTTTGGAAAGTGTCAAGATGAAATTGCAGTAGACACACATTGAGGAGCTGTTGTACAAGGGCTTCTGAGAGGGTAGAATAGATGGGAACTTAGCTTGAAGAAATGCTACAGAAAGATGATAGTTTCCTATAGCCCTGACTTTCCGAGACCAGAACTCCAGGTCCTGAGCAGTATTGCTAGAGTACTCATTTTCTTCCCAAACCATGTGATTCCTGTCTGGCTGCAAGTCCTGAAACACTGATGCTTGTCAGAGTGCAAGCCATGCCTGGGGTTTGAAGGGGCAATCTTCCCCAAGCTTGCCTGCCTCCTGGGGCAGAAAAGGCAACAGGAGATCCTGCTCCTGCCCCCTCTTTCTTACTCCCCCCCTCACCATTATCTTCTCTCAGGAATGAGAGGAGAGATTTTGTGAGGTAGGGGGAGAAGAGAGACAAGTAGAGGATGCATCTGCATTCCTCCTGCCCCTCCAAATATAGACAAATGCAAAGGGAACAAACTGTGTCCAGAGCTACCCCTCTTTTCAGGCTTGGGAAAGGCAGAAGAGCATATTGCAGCTGCCACCTCAAGAATGCAGGGTTTCAGGAAAGGAATGAAGAGCCTGGCCAGGATCTGCAGGAACAGATCTAGAAGAATGAAGCTACTGTGGAGCTGAAGGTTTCAGAAGCAATGGCTGGGAACCGTGCAGAACATGCACACGCATATTTTAGAGGTGACCTGAGAGGGGGTGCAAACACTATTTGGACGAAGCTTTGAGGGGAAAGTTCGGAACTTTTCATTTTCATCGAGGGCCGAAATCACTTTGGCTTTCTGCATTTTGAGTGACACATTTTTTTTTTTTAATTCCTCCCACCACATACGGCCCTATGTGCAGGCAGGGGCTGAAGTCCCTCCATGTATCTGTGTGTGAGTGAGAGAAAGAAAGAGAGACAGACAGACTAAAAAGCACACAATCATCTTTTTTGCTTGATCTAAGGTATGTGGGGAGGGATCTGACTCAGCATTTGGGGTTAGGCACTCCATAGAAGAGAGAAGCATCTCAAGAAAAAGTTGGAGAAAGACACAGTTGCAGAGAATTTTAATCTAAGCAATACAGGGGCTTCGTAAATATTGTTCCCATGGTTCCCTGATTCACAACAAGTAATGTTCCATCTAAAACCAAGGCAATGCAGAGAGGTCTGGCTGTAAGACAAGAGGAGATGGTCCAGCAGCCTGGCTTAGTGCTATATCATTTAAACAGAACTCTGCATACAATACCTCCCCAGAGATTTCATTCATCTGATTTAGCACCCTAAATAAGATATCAAATATTAATATAAAATATTACCTCTGCCTCAGGGACTCACAAGCCATTCTTGCCATATACTCAAGGCTTTCATTAAACAGCTTGGGGCTGCAGCTGTATTATTTTTCAAGGAACAGATCACTTTTTCTATGTCAGGGCATTTCTGTTGTAGAGCTATGAGACAAAGAATATGAGAGAAAACAGTATGGAGCAAGAGTGATGATGGAAGAAGAAGAGAAAGAGATATGGGGAACACAAATTGGAAGGTAGGAACTGGGGAGGGAAGGATCAGAGAAAGGAAGGAAGGTATATGAGGATGGAGAGGGGAAGGGAGGCAGAAGTACAGAGAAAGAAGTGACAAAAGAGAGAACAAAAAGCTTATTTCTGATTCATAAGACTAAGGCATAATCCTGAGGAGACCAAGGAACTACTCTGGAAACGATGGGAAACCACATATGATTAATAATTAGCTACAAAATGGAGTTCATTTTTCCTCTGTGTTTTTTATCCTTCTTCTCCTTTTCCCTTTGCTCAGAGTGCAGGGAGAAGTTAGTCAGTTTGACTTGCAGGATCCAGTCCATGGGCTGGCTGGCAGGGAACTGCTACATACATTCTTTTCTTTCTTCAAATCATACCTCAGATTGAAGGTGAGGTGCAGCATTCCCCTTTAAGCGGACACTAGCACATGATCCAGCTCGAATGTGTCAGTGGTGGAGATCCCCCTTCATTTAGGCAACTCTTATCCTCCTACGGTCTGTGATACACAGACAGTCTGACCAGATGACTTAAATGGTCACAAACTGTTTCTGAATATGCATAGAAGTATTTTCTAGGATTGCAGTGCTGTTTTGTCCTGGGAATTAAAGACCTTTTATGACTCTGTGGTTGCCTTTTGCTGTTCCTGCCCAGCACAAATTCTTTCTCTGCTGCACTACAGCATAACACAATATGACTGAGTAAAAGCAAAGGGTATTAAAGAAGAGAGTTCAATGCTCTCCACAATGCTATGCCACAGATGATCTTGTGCTCCTGTTGTGCTGATTTTTTAGGGGTTGCTAGTCAAACCTCAAAAGGAGACAAACATAGACGAAGCAGAAGCACAGTTTAAACTAATCTAAGCTCTCCATCAGCTGCCACGGCAGATGATCAGTAGAAGAGGATAACACATTTGCAGGTGGCAGGAATGGACCCACTCTTTACATTTTGGAGATAAGATTGTTACATCATGGCTCATTTGACCAAGTGAATGCAAACGTAATTCCTGGGTCTGCAGAGTTTCAAGCTAAAAGGAATCACAGTTTGATCAAGCAGTCTGACCTTTTGTGCACTGTGGGTCTTTCACATTTTTATTCAGTTGCTACTGTAATGACAGAAGGAACTTGTGTTTGATGAAAGCATCTTTGTCACACAAGTATTTACTCTTGATTTGAAGACAGCAGGGGATGGGACATCCATATCTCATACCAGTGGCTATTTCCTGGTTAACCGCCCTCTCTGTTGAAACTCATGCTTTGTCTCCAATACAAATTTGTTGGGTTTCAGCTTCCAGTCAGTGATTCCTACTCTGTTTTTTCCTGCTAGATTAGAGAGCCCTTTAGTAGTTGGCATTTTCTCCCTGTGAAGGTACTTGTACACTGCAATCAAGCCACTTCTCAGTCTTCTTTTTGATAAGATAAACAGACTAAGGTCTGAGGCTCCTGTTATAAAGGCACTTTCTCCATCTCTCTAATATTTTTTTGTGGCCATTTCTGTTTCCTTTTCAATTTTCCAGCATCCTTTAATGTGTGGATACCACAACTGAACATGTTATTCTAGACTTAAGTCTCACTAATACTGTCATACAAACATAAAATAACCTCTCTGTACCAGAGAAGTAAAAAAAAATCTTTTTTTGCACATTCAAGGCTCCAATTAGCCCCTTTTTAGCACACTGTAGTACAAAACAATCATCTCTTGTCTGCTATTGCAGCTACATCCTATTCAGAGTTAATATGTACTGAGGCACTTTTGGCAGAAATGGCTTCCAATCCTTCTTCTTAGGTTTGCACTGGACCATGTTAAAATGCATTTTCTCTGCAAGCACCCACTTAGTGTTGAATGCAAGGCAAGGCCTATGACTGCATTTTTTCTGATATTTACTAATCTGTCAAATTTTATGTCTCCATAAACTTTACTGGCTGTGATTTTATATTTACTTCCAGATCATTAGGCATCAGGCCTAGTTCTGATTGTGGAGCTACGTGAGACATAGTCCTGATTTGAGGAACAGTTCTTAGTGACAACTCTTTTTAGAGCTCTTTCAGCTGTTTTTTCTTAATGCATTTATGATGTGCTTCATGGATATTGAAAAATCATCAGATGACTCCCTTTTAATCAGAATATCATGCACTACTAAGTGAACAAAAATCTATGTGGTTGTCTTCATCAGCTAAACTTGCAAATCCAAGAAAATCACATAAGGTTTGACATGTTATCTTTCAGTAAAAACACGCTGATTGGCATTAATCATATTTCTGCCCATTACTTTGCCAGCAGCAATCTGACCTACCATTACTTGGAACAAGCTGCTTACATCTCTTGCTACGTTAACAGAACATTAGTGTTCTCCAAGTCTTCCGAGATTTTCCCTCTATGCCAAGGTTTGTTTACTGTATGTTACTGTCTCTAATCAATAGGTAACAAACACAGTGAATGCTTTAGGACTCTTTGCTACAAGTCATCCAGACCTGGAAACTTTAAAATATCTAACCTTAGCAGGTGATGTTTAATATCCTTAGACATTAATGGACTGGAAAGTACTACTTCATCTGCTCATAATACTTTTTTTCAAAAACAGAAGCAGTACTTAAGTTAGTCTGCCTTTTTTCCAATACACTAAAAAAATCATCTCCATTAGTCGTGGACCTGTACAACTGATGGAATTTATTTTGTTCCTAACATACTTAAATGCCTCCTTACAGTCCTTAGCTCTACTATTCACTTGTTTTTAACTTGTCCTTAGTTTCCTTTATCAATTTTCTATATTCATAACTTCTACTTTATATTGACTACTCCCTATTTCTTGATAAAGCATAACCCATTTGTCATACAAGATTTTTCAGTTTCTGATTGCTGCTTTGGCTTTGCAGCTGAATAAGGATGATGAGATCTCAGCCAAAGTATGCCTTTTGTTGACTGAAAAAACATACTTTTTTCTAAAAAACTCTTCTTTAAAACCTGCCAATTTTCATTCATCTTTCATGCCTAATTTTTTCCCCATCAGTTTCACTTGTCTTTTTCTTCTAGTTTTGAGAAATTAGCTCCTTTGCCACTGCCCTCTGTTTGCCCACATTTAATGCAATCATGTCACAGTCATTATCATCTGTAATTTTAGAAACCTTTAAACTCTACCAGCTCTAGCACATCTTCACAATTAAAGCTCCTTAGAACAGAGCTTTCCCTTTTTTTTTTTCCTTCTGCAGTAGGCACAAAGATGACACAGGTGCTTAAAGAATAACTCATCTTATTTTTCTGATTTGATTTAGTGGTCTGTAACATCTCTGTACCAGCCCGCCTGCTGGGTTTTATTAGGTAACACATTAATCCATACACATCCAACATCCTTTGGTTCTGGATTATCAATAACTATATCAGGTAATGGCATCTTTAATGCAGACTGCCATGTCCACTTCTTTTATCTACTCGCTTCTTCCTAACCTGATTAAAATCATGGTTTTTAACATTCTAGTAATGAAAGTTGTCCCACCAGGTTTCAGCAATGCCAATTATATCAATGAGAATTTCAAATTTCTTTTGCTTGTTACACAGTCTCTTTGTGCTGGAACATAAGCAGACAAAACATTTCTTTCCTTATATGCTGCCACATCAACGCAGCTTTTTTATGATGATCTGTGTTTGATGTCACATTTTTTACTCCTGCACTGTGTGGCTAGACTCTCAGGGTATGGAGTATGTGATCCAGTGTCAGGGTTGCATAAACAGCATTCTTGTATTATAACACTTCTAGAGGCCAGCTTTGGAGATGGCTTGCTCTTTTGCCTACAAGAACTGTAAAAACTGCTGCACTGGAACTTGGCACCTGTCAAGTCCGTCCATCTTCAGTAAGCTCATGATATAAAGCATGGCAAAAATGTCTTTGCTTCTCATATTTACTGCTGCAGGGAGATCTGTGGTGAGTTAATGTGAGAAGCTAGTTCTTGTACTTTGATCCGAAGATGATGAGCTAAAGAGTCCACAACACCACTGAATCTGTGCAACTGCTTTGGCGAGTAGAGAGTTTCTTAGCTAGTGGCTGTAAGGCAAGTCAAAATCTTTCCCTCTATGCTCCAGATAAATGTCTTTCTTGTCTGAACAGCTCTCCTTCTAGTTAAATATCTCAGGGTCCATTCAAATTGAGCAACTGATGCTGGCCATGTCATATTCATAATTATTCAGCAATAGAATGGGAATCAATGACATCTTCCAAGGGTTTTCAGAAGTAGTGTATTAAGTTGTGCACTTCTGAGGCTGAAGAGCAACTGTCCATCATGACATGATGTCTCCTCTGTAGCCTCCCTGCGAGCAGATTGCAAGGACTGTTTGCTGAGCAATGGAGAGAGTTAAAAGGGAGAAAAGTCTTTGCAGTAGAGGATGTCAAACACTAAATAATAAATTTGAGAAAGGAGATCTAGCAATGCTGATAGTCTTACATGTATAGATAGAATGATGATGTGTGTGTTGGATGTTTCAAAACTCAAAGCTAGATCAAAACTGCAGTAAAATCCCTTGAAAAAATCATAATCTTTTTAAAGAGCCAGTCCCACACATCTTGAGCTTTGACTCCTCAGTTTTGAATCTTTGGGATCACCAGTAAAGGCAAGAGCGACTGACCTGACAGATGGATTCCCAACCCACAGCAAGCTTGTTGCATACTCACAGACCAAGCTGGGAGAAGAGAGCCTGTGTTCCAATGTTTGTCCATCCTGGAGCAAACCAGTTCTTTACCCTGCTAGTGTCCTCATCTTCTCTGTAAGGGAAAGACTAATTGGCCATCCTTCTTGGTATGCCTCCAGCAGTAGCAAGTAGGGAACAAACGAAGGAAGACAAAAGAAATCTCCCTAGTACAGCACATACTTCTATCAGAGCCTTATTCCAGATTCAAACTGATAGGTAATGTAGACTCTCAACCACAGGTCTCTGACACTCTTTTCGCTAAGCGCAGTAGGATCCATAGCTGTTAATTGCTTGTATGCCTCAGTTTGCTCTTGCACATCATAAACAAACAAGAAGTTCAAGAGGGCAATAAGCAGTTTATCTGGGAAACGCAGTGCGTGAAATGATGATTAGACTAAAATCTGACCCCAACATATGTTCACAACAGAGTCTTACTACAAAAACATGTGGAATATTGTTGACCAGCTTGCTGCAAGCCAGTTTCCACTGCTATTTCATAGTCATTGAACCTGGGTCACAGTAGGTACCTTATTCTTTCCCCTAGATTGCAATTACCTTCTCTGTCTATGATTCATCTCTTCCCCTGTCAGACTGAAGCATCAAGTCACCAAGTTCCAGCCCTTTCAGGGCTGAGGAAAAGCTCAGGTGCCTGCTCCAATGCAAATCATTCAAGAGATGCTTGGTCACCTCTCAGCTGAGTCAAGCATTTAAAAGAGAACAATCAAAGGAAGGGACACATCAGCTGTTTCCTCAGCCTTTCATACTGCTGCCTGCTTGATGAAATAGAAAAGGAGCTCAGCTCCATCTGAACAGCATTAATCATGGCTGGATTGTCAGCAGCACCAGAGGCAAAAGGTTTAACAGTAGTGGGGCTGAAGAAAAACACGTGTCACTAATCCCCAGGGCTCCCCTGATGGTGGCAGGGGGTTCTGGAGCGAAACTCCAGGCTGATGGGGAGATGCTGTCAGGTGGCTGCCCCTGACAAAAGAAGCATTGCATTGCATTGCAACATGCCTCAGTGATGCTTAAAGAGCGATCTTGTAGGGAGCTGCCTCAGGACATGGGTACCACAATTCACACTGCCTAAGCTCTGAGCAAAGCATTGATTTGCACCCCAAGCCTCCCTGTGCAAATGTGCTCCATGCCTTCAGGAGTGAAGTGTCAGCATTCGTTCTACTGGACTCTGTGACAAATTGGCATTGTAAACTAGGCCTCACAAACTCCACTGCTTCCCTTTGCATGTCACTGTACTCTGCTCCATCAGTAGGGTCCCTCTTTATTTCAGCAGGACAGCTGAGGGAATAAGGTATTACTCATTGCGAATAAAAACAATAGCAGATAACCTTTAAGGATACTAAGATGAGTAACTGTCTCATGGGTCAGACGTTTAGCCTACAGCAGGGAAAACCAGGAGTATGATCAAAAGTTTATCTTGTGATGGGGCAAAATGCTGCATGGTTTCCTATCACACAGGCTTTGTTAATTAGACAACTGGAAAATTTTGCAGATAAATGTGCAATTATTTAGGAACATATGAACACAAGAGCTCTCCTAGGTGGCTGAATCTAGCCCTTGCTGACATAAGCAACTATATCACAAAGCTTTTCATAAGCTGATCAAGTTCCAAGCAACTGTTTGGCTTGACCCCTCCCTCTCTCGCTCCTCGTAATATAAGACCAAACATTATGAAAGACTTTGAAGCATCTAAACAAAGACAGGCAAAATCTGCAGTACTGGCAGAGAAAGTTCAGCTGTTAAACACTATCTAACACATTTGAAGGAACCTTCTCAGTGAGCCTTAGATGTTACAGGACCTAAATTAGTGGTCCCTAATGATCAGGTCAATGAAAACTTGTGCTTCTGTGCAGCATTAGTTAAAAACAAACAGGAAAAGGAAGGAAGAGGCACGGCACTTCTGTACATGTTGCTAGAAATAGCTATTAGAGCTTATGTTCCATGTATTTGATTACAGAATTTTTATTCTATGATGGCTTGGGCTGGCTGAGAGTGGTTAGAACTGTCCTGCAGGACTGTTAGTCTGAATGCTGAGCTGTTACTTCATGTTTTAAGCTTGTCTATAAAGCACACAGTGTTGAATAATGCTGTATTAAACATTTGCAAAAATGATCCAGGCTGGGTGGGATATTTCATGGCATTTGTTTTACAGGAAAGATTCCCACAAAATGCTAATTCTACTTTTCCTTTTCCATTTGCCAATTAATATTCCCATAACCTGACTGCTTTTATTTGTCTCTTTAATTTAAATAGTTTAAGCCTCTTCAGTCTTTCTTCAACAGGAGCCTTCCAAGCAGATAATCATTCATGTCACCCATCCCCAAACTTCTTCCATTTCTACTGCAACAGCTTTGAGGGTTGGTGACCAGGACTGAACATAATATTCCAAGTGGAAGCACACTATTGATTTATTGGATGGCTTTATATTTTCAGTAATCTCTTTCACACACCCTTTCTGGCTTCTGATGCTAGAATAGTAAATGGATAAAAAATGTCCCTCAAGTGCACTAAAATGGAAAATCTAAACTACAATCTCCTCCTTCCCCCTGAAAAGTAACACATCTGACACCCTCCCTGTTGCAGAAAGTGTATCGGCTTTTCAGAGCTGAACTTTTGACTTTGGTCAATGTTGGTATTTATTTTGTTACTGTGCACTTTCAAAGTATTTGGGTCTTATTTATAGAGGTGGGATTCAGTTAGCTGAAAATGTGAGTTTCTTCTATTGTTTTGAAATATGTTAAAGGATGGGATGCTAAAGGACTTTTCTTTGCCAGTTACCATTTCTGTAGGTGAATTTTACCATTAAGCATCTTTAACTGTTTTAGCAAAGGACTCTTTCTTCACACAAAATGTCATGCATAATATAATATCTTATAAATATTGAGGCATAAAAATACATACCAAAGCTGAGTTCCTGAAATCCGGCCCAGAATCCATGCCTAGGCACTCAGATTAGGCATTAGAAGCCTCTTTTTCTTTAGGTACTTTGTTCTGAAAATTGTTTCCAAGTATGAATCACTCTCACACGTACACCAACCCTTGGATGAAATGTAGTAGCGGACCAGAAGTTTATTATACCCTGAAGAATGATTTTAAAGGAGTGAGAAAAAGAATAGTGTATCCTGCTGAAGATAAAAAATAAGAATTTTTAAGAAATCAAGGGTCACCAATTCCTTCTGCAGAAGGTCATCTCTTGGCACTCTTCTCTGCCAGCTCCTGGATTGCTAAGATGTGCAGTTGGACTTTAAGAGTATGGGGAGCAGGTTCCTTGTATCCCTAAAGCAGAAACACAGACACCCTCACGGACCGCTTTGAACTGAATGTTGGCAGCTTTCCTGCTGACTCTGAGATTTTTCTGCTCTTATATGGACTTGAGGATGAAGCTTTTGACATACAGGAGTTCAGACTCTATCTGCCTTGGCATATGCCAGTGTAGATAACAGTATATGGCTATGCGCTGAAGCTGTCTGCTAGAGCCAATTGACAGGAAATAAATGAAAAATGTAACTACTGTCATTATCAGCAGGTGTTTTCTAGACAATAGGGATCATCTTCACCAACTAGAAAACTAATCTTACAGATCCCCTAATGAAACAGGTGGTAAGATGACTCTGCACCTACCTTTCTGCCTGTTGTCCTCTCCAATGTCCAGAATTACATTTTCTTAGTGTACAGTCACATTGCATGGTCCATTAATTGATTCAGGACTTAGTCCTGCTGAAAATAGGCAGCTGGGTTAATAATTGCAGTTACACCAAATTCACTTTTTTGGCTATTGAAGGCTAGCTGAAGTAATTGGTACTGGGGAAAAACAAATTGAGTGCTGGAGAATTACCACAGCTTGCACTATAGCCATGACTACAGAAATGAGTACTTTGAAGTTTGCAGAACTTAACCTCTCACTTGCAACATCAAATATGTTAGACAGGTTTCCTGTGCGCAAAAATCTTCCCGAGATGCTCACAAAAAATATTTGGCTGTTACAATGGACTTGCAAGTGTGAAATAGGAATTGTTAACATTGAGGGTATCTTTTGGGATAAGAGCAGTTGTTGCTCTGAATTTTATGCTGTTCACAGTGCTTATTTGGTGTCAGCCTCGCTATCAGCAAGTGGCACAGCTGATTAACAGACATGGGTCTACAACAGCAAAGTTTTAGGAGGCTTTCCATGCAAGTACCTGCGTATTAAACGGTATCTTAGAGTTTGCTAGACATGATGAATTTTAAAATCCCAGAGGTGCTCAGTCTGTTACTCAATCTTGATCATATGATTAACAGTGAATGCATGCAAATCCTACAGTGAGACATCAGGGAAATTGTGGTCAGCAGAATAGTTATCTGGCAGAGGCAGCTCCTCTCTGAACAGCTCTTTAAGCACCACATTCTCCCACTATGAACGGACATACTGTTGTGGCAGGAAGATGGGTCCTGAAAACTTACTATAAACTCTTGATCTGCAAAAAGCTTAGGAATGGATGCTATAGGGATGAAATAAGGGTGAGGATAAATAAAGGTGAATGCTTTACACATCTCAAACCAGTTTTAAATCATTTTTTCCCCTTATTATTACGTATCATTAATAAAGACTCTCTTGAGCATGAATGCAAAGCTAATCTGATCTCATCACAGTTAGAGAAAGACCTTTTCTCTAATTATTGGAAGTTTTGGAAGCAGAGAACCCTATGGGATTCATGTTGCAGGGAAGGGGGATACTGAAAATTTCCAATAGTGGGAGACAGAAACAAAGATTAGCAATAAGGAAGTGGTGACAACTAACTTCCACACTAAACTTCATCTCCTTTTAGCAGTGGAAATTCAGACTCCTTAAGGCTGCAAAATGGTACTGACATTCAAATGGTGCAGATATTTTGGGCTTCCTCCTAGACTAGAATTCCTATCTGTGCCACATCCTTTCCTGTGACAAGAGCTGACACTTCTACCCTGGGGCACAGGGGCAAACATAACACCGCAGCCCCTTATGAGTGACAGAGGATGATCCACTTCCTTCTGTCCCAAGGTCAATTCTTAGAAGGAAATTCTGGTTTAAGCTTTTCACAAAGCTTGGAAATAAAGCTCTGAACTGGTCCTTCTCCATCACATGGGGGACTTGTGATTCTAGCAGAGTCTAGCAATTTCTAATGACCTCTGACAGCTATTCCTGATCAAACGGATGTCTTTGATATTGTGTCTTCACTTGACTCCTGATTAGGAAGTGTGAAGCACACATTCATCTGGTGCTAGGGAGAGACTTACATTAACTGCTAGGCCTGGAGTGCAGCTGGCAGAGCACAGCCAACAAAACCAGTCAACAGACACCACTATTTGTTCAGCAGTTTGCACAGAAGGGAGATGGAAACTTTCCTGAAGGCAGTGTATGAGTGCTTGGCTTGGGTGGTGGAGCACCTACCCCTGGCACATCAGAGACCTTGACTCAAACAAAGCTCCAGGGGGAAGATGCAGTTCTCCAGGTCTTGGGCAATAGGGAGAGTCTAATGTCTCTCACTGGTGTTGGGAAACAGGGAGATAGTATCCTTGCCTGCAAGAGGTGTGCACTGGTTGAAGAGCTGTGTCACCAAGTTAAGAAGCTATGGGAGGAGGCGAGAAGGCTGTGCAGCATCAGGGTAGATGGAGAAAGATTGACAGGATCTTCTGAAACCCTGCAGAGACAAAGGCCTAAATCCCGAACTGCATAGTCAGAGGAGCAGCCAGAGTCTCTGCTCAGTGGAGTGGCAAATGGAAACTCATGATGGGGAAGGCTGGAGGCTTCTGACTTCTGGTAACAGGAGGATGGCTCCTTTTCCACCCTGCAGATCTGCAGCTACAGAATAGCTTCACTACCCTGATAGCAGATGAGCTGGAAGCTCTGTCTGGGGAAGCATCAGAGCAGGCCAAGCCTGAAGCATGCAGCAGCACCAAGAAGAATCTGCAAGTGATCGTAGTGGAAGTCTCCCTCCTGTGGGGAATGAAAAGCCCTAACTACTGACCTGACTTGCTATCTAGGGATATTTGCTGGTCACCAGGGTGTTGAAGAGAGACTGCTGAAGTTGTCCAGCCTTTGAGCTATAACCTTCTGCTGCTTATCCACATGGGCACCAGTGCTACTGCCAGGGGGGACCTTGAGCATATCAAGAACAACTACATGGCTCTGGAAGTGAAAGACCACGGGTGCTTGAATGGTATTTTCCCTCAATCCTGCCAGTGAAGGGGAAAGGCATGAAGGGTAAAGGACAGATCCTGAGAGGCAACATCTGGTTGTGCAACTGGTGTTAAAAACAGGGATTTGGTTTTATGACCACAGGACCCTCTTGGATGACTGAGCACTATTAGGGAGAAATGGGATCCACCTGACAGAGTAGAGAAAGAGCATCTTTTCCAAAAGGCTGGATAACCTGGTGAGGAGAGCTTTAAAATACATTATAAAATGATGTGGAAGGGAGATGGCAACCCACAGTCAAATGAGAAAACAGTGGACCAGGTTGGACAGCAAAAGATGAAGGGTGATGGGCACAGGAAAGACCTCAATAACAACAAAACAGGGCAAAAGGGGGCTTACCTCAAGCCTATGCACACAAATACATGCAGCCCGGGAAAAAGCAGGAGGAATCAGAGCTCTGTATGTAGTTACAGAACTGCAGTGTCATTGGAGTAACTGAGATATGGTGGGACAGCTTGCACAACTGGAGTGCTGTTGTGGATGGATACAAGCTCTTTAGGAAAGAGGCAGGTAAGACAAGGGGGGATGGTGTTGCCCTCTGTGTGAAGGAACAAATTGTTGTATGGAGCTCTTCTGTGGGATGAACAACAGGCTGGTTGAGAGCTTGTGGGACTGTGCTGCAGAGCACCTGATCAGAGCTGAGGAAGTGGAGGAAGCCGTCTTTAAACAACTTGTGGAAGTCTATGGATCACAGACCCTGTTTCTCATGGGGGACTAACCTCCTTGATATCTGCTGGAAGGAAGGGCAACAGCCAGATGCAAGCAAGCTCCCTGGTGGAGGGTGCTGGAAATAACTTTTTGATGAAGACACTGGATAGGTGTATCAGGGGTGATGCAGAGCTGGATCTGCTGTTCATGAACAAGGAAGAAATGGTGGAGGACATGATAACCAATAACAACCTTGAGTGTAGTGACCATGGTATAGTGGAGTTCAAGATCCTGAAGGGAGTGAGGAAGGAGAGTAGCAGATCCTGGACTTCAGACCAGCAGACTTCAGCTTATTCAGGAAACTGCTGGGAGGCAGCTCTGAATGGCAAAGGAGCTCAGGAAAGCTGGCAAGTCTTTAGTGATGGCATCCTCCAAGCACAAGAATGGTTCATCCTGGTACTCAAGAAGAGCAGATGTACCAGAAGGGTTGCCTAAACAGGGAACTCATGACAGAACTCCAACACAAAAAGGCAGCGTACAGGAGGTGAAAGCAGGGACAGGCTACAAAGAAGGAATTTAGAGACATCATTGTCTGGCATGTAGGAATGGTGTCAGGAAAGCCAAAGCTCAACCATAGTTGAGAATTGCAATGGACATCAAGGGCAGCAAGAAGAGCTTCTATGACTACACTGGAAGAAAAATTTAAAACGTGAGCCCTGTTGCTGAATGAGATGGATGATTTAGTGACAGCAGGCACAGATGAAGTTTAGTTACTCAGCATCTTCCTTGCCTCAGTCTTCACTAACAGGATCTCCCAGGCTTTTGTGACTCATTAGGCCACATGGAATCCAGTTTTTGTCCCCCAGTACAAGACACATAATCTGTAGTGAGTTCAGCAGAGGGCCACCAAGATGGTCAGGGAGCTGAAGCACTTGCCCTATGACAAAATGCTAAGAGAAATGGGCTTGTTCAGCCTGGAGGACAGAGGGCTTTTGGGGGGGACTAAGAGCAGCCTTCCCACACATACAAGGATATCATCAAAATGGAACCAGGATCTTCACAGGGGTTCATGGTAGGAGGACAAGAGGCAATGTGGGTATGTATTGAAACAAGAGAGATTCAGACTGTATATAAGGAAAAACTTTTTCAACATGAGGATATTCAGCAGTGAACCAGGTTGGCCAGAGAGGCTGTGCAGTCTCCATACTTGGAGGTTTTCAAGACTGGCCTGGATAAAGCCCTGAGAACCCTGCTCTGACCTCCTAGTTGACCTTGCTTTGAGCAGGAGGCTGGACCAGATAACCTCCTGAGGTCCCTTTCAACCTGAATTAAATTACCTTATCATCTTTTTTGGAATGAGAATCATGCTCCAATCTGTGCATTACATAAGAGCCTACAATTTAACAATAATTACCTGGCAGATTCTGTTGTATCAGTGCTCTGATCCCAGAACACCCTCAAGGTCTCAGCACACTTTCTTAGCTGACTACAATCTTGCTATTAGCTTCACTTTTCACAATGTATACTTCGAAGGTGTTCAGCAGCCAACGAAGCTAAAGATCTGGAGAAAGAGTAATATCAACAGGGAGTCCTTTGCTGTGAAATTCACGAGCAGAGAACAGACTAAAATTGATGAACAGCAACTACAAACTGTATCACTTTATCCGAAGTCATCTACCTTTTGTTAGGACTAGCAAAATGTGGTGGCTGTTTTCAACACATAACCTTTTTCCAAAGTCCCCCCCCAACTTTGTTTCACATAGGAATGAATAATAAATCATAATTTGTTTCATATGGATCATCTTTACTTAATCATATTAGGCAATTTCATTCTATTTCAGTTCTAATGGAAAATGTTTGCTTGCTTTAATACCCCTTCCTCAACTTAAACAAACAAAAAATTGGAGAAGAATCAAATGCTTTTTTGATCTGAAGAATTAAAATCTCTAAGGGAACACACATTTCTCACAAGCATCCGTTTCTTTGAAAATTCATTTTTTTGCCCAGAAAAGAAGTCTTTGATGAACACATTAGCAGCTTACTCTAACCACAATAAGAAATGAAACCCTCTGGAAGTAAAAAGAACCAAATAGCCTCTTGAAATGGATAGCTGCCTGCGTTAGCTTTTTATGGACTGATGAACTAGGCACAGCATGCTCCCACAATGCTTCTGCAAGACACTCTTTCCCACCTCCAGCTTAGGCCTACTGTGCAATAGAAATCCGTGTACGATGGCAGAAATCCCTCTGTGAATGGCTTCCATGCATCCCAGGGCTATATATAGTCTGAAATCAGGTTAATTGTCTATGATAATGCCCTTCGTTCTTTTTGTCAAATTTATTGTTGCTGAAATATGTCAGCCCAACGACTACAGAGATTGATATCCCCCATCTTCCACAGGAAAGAGGACTCTAAATGTAGGGCAGGATTCAGTGCCTTTTCATTCCCAGCTGAGGCTGATGATAGAAGGGGACAATTGTGGTGACAGTTTTGCAAGCTGAACAGTTCATCAAGAGCAGCAGGACAGGATCATCCAAAACAAATAGCTGTTATTGGATAGTAGCCACTTTTGATTACTTCCGAGTGGAATAGACTTGTGGTAGTCATTATTCTGAAGTCAGAAGTTTCATGTTTTTCTATAAAAGCAGGGTTCTGCATCTTTTCAGCTCTGTGAACTCCTGGTGCAGCACTGAGAGTAAAAGACAAATCCTTAGAGTATGCTGTTCAAGGCATAAAGCAGCCAGGGGGATAACACCAGGGAGCAGCAGAAGCAGGGCTGCTCCATGAGGGAGGACAAGCTGGGAGCCCAGGATGACTGCAGCAGAGGCAGTACCCTCACCAACTACAGGACAGTCCCACAGGACCTTGACAGAGTGGTAACAGCATCCACTGGCAGCTGCAGGCAAGGCCATGAGTCAGGTCTTAGGTCCTTCCAGATAGTATCAGCAGAGCCAGAGCTAGAACCATAACTATTTACAGTATAGATTCAGAGTCTCTGCAGAAAAACAGTTCAGCAAGGCAAGACAGCAAGGGACAGAGCTACAACATAGTGCAGGCCTGAGCTTAAATGAAGCTCCTAGGCCAAGGGGCAGAGGGTGCATGGCTGGAAGGCCCAGGTGAGGCTGGTCAGGGCAGTTAAGGCCTATTAGTGCACTCACGGGCCTGACAGATAAAAGGTTGTACATAAGGGTGAACACTATTAAAAAGCAAATGTGGACATTGAATCTTAGGGAGCTGGTTTATACTGCCTTGAGAACAATTGCCTTAGGGCTAAGTATGAATAGATTATTCCACTCTCTGTTTTTAAAGGACTGAAAAGATTTTTTTTTTGCACTGGGCTACAAGCAGTAGTACATGCACACAAAGGATACACATCACTCAGCAGAACATCTGTGAATTCAGAAGAGAGCAACCAGGTTTATTAAGGGGAAAATCTGTGGTAGAGGTCAGGTAGAGCTTAGCTCATGTGTGCTAGCTAGTAGGTGAAAACAACCATGGCTACCAAATTGTCCTCCTTCAAGGTTTAAGTGGATCATCAGCTGTGGTCAGGTAGGAATTTCCTTCCAAAGGCTACATGAAGACATGAGATATATCATGAGCAATTTTAATATATAGAATACATCTGTCCAAACATTCTTAAAGACAGAGTACTATGACAGATGATGAACAGAGCTGTTCTAGCATGAAAACTGCTATTCCTCTGGCTTTTTTGGATATGCCAAGCTCTATGCCCCAAGGAGAATAGGACTGGTGGAACCCTGTCCCATCAGAATGTATTAGGGACATAGGTATGAAGATAAGGGAGCAATGGGGACTATAACAATCATGAAGATTTTTATTTCTGCCTGGAAATGGTATAGGGCTTTTTATCTTATGTGGGGCTAGCCCCTAGAAAAATGTGGCATATCACTGTCTCCTAGCACTCCCTGCACACACTTCATTTGTTCTTTGTACATGAGGAGGAGACCTAGACAGCAGATGCTGCAGAAAAGGGAATCGGTGAATATTTATGAAGATACTGCACAGCTGCTCAGCTCTACTCCTCCCCCACTCTCTTTTGTTTCTTATTCATGAGCACTGGTGTGAATGAGGTTCTGCTTGGCATGTAATGTTTGGGACACAGCTGTGCCAGCGGTATTTTGTGCATGAGGAAAGAGAAATCTTGTCATTAAAAGAATTCTGACATGCAATTCAAGAGAAGAAAAGCACAGCACATCACCAAGGGAACCACTTGCATGCCCTGAACAGGAGAGGGGACCAAGTTGCAGACACCTCCCACAGACTGAAGTTTATTTGCATGAACCATTCATGAAATAATTACGAAGAGCAACAAAAAGCAACTCTGTTTGCTAATGATTCATGAGCTGGATAAAGGGCTGAATTAGTCAGATAATTTATTTGTAAAAATAATCTAGCCAGCTGTAATTAAAAGGCTGGATACAGTGATCTAGAGAGAGAAGGGAAGCATTCCTAACAGCACGTGACCTTCCAGAGAGTATCATTACTTTGACCAGAAGTATTCCTAAGAGCCTATGAATTTATCTGGGTGCAAGTAGATCTGGTAGAGGCCTGGGAAGCAGGATGCTTTCTTTTGGTGTAGGGATCCCTTCCTTTCTTTGCTTTGGCCTGCTTGAGCACTATTCCCAGTGGCTCTTGGGTGTAGATCAAAGCATTGCTGAAATCGCTTTGAAGTTAAGCAGAGAGCATTTGGAATTAGATCAGCAGCTAGCTTCATTTTAAAAGAGTTACAGAGTTTCTCTGGCGAGAAAACAAGGTTTTTTTGAAAAATAGTAGAATGTTACTTCTTTCCTGGAAGAATCTCTGTACAGTCCAGGTCTTCTCTCCCAACTCCAGCTTTATGTCTACAGAGGCTGAGACAGGGATGCCCCTTGTGTGAAACCCCCTTCCTCTGGAAACAGTGCATCCAGCTCAGGAATCCATCGTGAATATCTATAGGCCTATGTGTGGATAGATCCCAGCACCATTCAGTTAGCTTGCCAATGAGTTGAGCTCAAATGATCCTTTGTCTGCTAGCTGGCCTGACTTTGACACCAGCAGTGGAGGCTGATGATCCTGCGTTGTCCTTGGCCTTGCTTTGGGGCCTTTTTTTCTCAGCTAAGTGAAGAGTGTGGAGGACAAAGAACTTAGATAAGAACAGGAGGAGGGGAAGTGGGGTCAGAGGCAGGTAGGAAGCTCTTGGTGGGGTCACAGTACTGTGGAGAAGAGGAGAAACCTAGCTGTTGCTTTGTATTGTCAAATCCTTGTCACAGCACTTGGCCATCAAGCTAGCATTGGACATGTAACTTCCCCTAAGCAATCACCTCCTGCCATGTATGCACACTAATAGTCATGATTATGGTGGACAGTCCCTTCTGGATTCTATCTGCCTCCTCTGGGCCACTGTGGAGTTCCTCTCTTACAGGTTTCAGCCTGGCAAGCTGTGTGACTAGAGGCAAGACCCTCCTCTGTCAGAAGTAAAATCCTCTGGAAGGAAGACAAGCACTGGCTGACCTGGGCATGAGAAGTTGTGTCAAGCTCACCTCAGCTTGTCTGTAGCTTAATCATCCCTGTTTCTCTGGGCCTGCTCTGAATCACTTGGAACAAGATTCAGAGGGGCCCTTCCTCGAAGCTAAGTGTTAAAGGGACTATTACAGCTCTCCATTACATGATGAGGCAACAAGAGATGATAATACGACAACTGTGCCACTGATTTTCTAACAAAGGGCTCTTAAAAGCATTCTCCCTCTAAACTATGATGTGTCCTCTCTCCCAGCAGGACAGGCGACAAAACTCTCTTTCATACTCATGGGATGCTGCAGCATGAGCTAGCCGCTTCCTGACCTTGCACATTGTTGAAGGGAGCCCTGCTCTGTCCTCGCAGCCCCCTTCCTTTTGCTGCTAGGGAGGGCCAAGGTCCATCTGTTGGGAAAACCCCATACAGAGGTTAGAAGGACTTTATGTGGAGAGGCCTATTTTTGACCAACTATGCAAACCAGTGTAATCCTGTCAAGAACATTAGAGATTGATATTTTAAGGTATATTTGGGAGTCCCACAGAATTTTTCATCTCTCCCAGGGGGAAAGTCAGTAGAGAAGCAAGTCCCTGAAATACTGAGAAGCAACTGTTTGTTGCCCTCTATATGACAGACCTGTAGAGAGGAATTTGAGAAAAGGTGGGTGGGAAGGGTTTCCACTGGATCACGAAATGAGTGTGAATCAACAATGTCACACTGTTGTGAAAATGTGTAAGACCATACTAAAGGGTATGAACGGCAGCCTACCCTGAAAGACTTGGAAAGTAATCCTTCAGCACTGGTACTGGTAAAGAACTTAGCTGGGCGAGTCGCATCACACTTCAAAACCTTTGTGGATCAATTGGGGAGAGTCCAGGAGGAGTGTGCCAAGCAAGATCACTGTGAGAAAAGACAAAAAGAATTAGGTTAGCTTAATCTAGAGAAGAGATTGGCTGAGGAGGAGGATATGATGAACAGCCTTGAAGACATGAAAGACCGCTGCAAAAAGGATGTGAATAATATCTTCTTCATATCTACACTGCAAAGGACAAGTAGTAATGGCCTTACACTGCAGCAAGAGGAATTCAAGCTAGACATTCAAGTTTTACAGGTAAGGAAAGAGATACACTGAAGTAGGCTGTCTGGGGATGGTGTGCTTCTATCATGATTAACTTTAGAAAGAGATATACTAAATATCTCTCAGGAATGACCCAGATATACATAGTTCTCTTTTGGGCAGGAGATCGATAAAATGAATAAAATGAATGCCTGAAGTCCCTTCTAATGCTTTTTTTTTTTTTTTTTTTTTTTAAGATTCCACAGTCAATATGATAAAGCCTCACACCAGCCGCACAGGAGATGGGAGTTTGGCACTGTGTTAGGGGGGAGAAGAAATGGACACTCATTCCAAAGGATACTATGCTTTGACAAAGGAATCACAGAGTATCCAAGTCAGAATAACAGATCAAAAAGGATCCATTTCATGCTTTAATAAGCCAAGCAGAATGCTGTCCATACATCACTGGAAGTAAAGGCCTTTAAAATCTGCTCTATATTGTCACAGTAGACTGTGTAAAAAAAAAAAAAAAAAATCATTCTCCCTCACTCCCAGCTGCACTGCATTGGCTTCTGAACAGGATGTGTTTGTCACTCTCCACCCCAGTGATGGCTGCCTTCCAGTGGTGCTGCAAGTATGAGAGAAAGGTGTGCAGAATACTTTAGGATGAAAGTTTGTCCCTGCAGAGCCATATGGCCACAAGCAGATAACAGTGAGCAGCATTCATTAACAGTTTCCAAATCTGCAGCAGCTGGAGCGTGGGATCATTTAAAACATGACTGATTTACTTCCTGCAGCCTTGAAAAGGAGGGATTGGTTGGAACCCAAATGCACCACACACTTTCTTGGACTTATCAAATGAAGCCACATGCCTCTCATTACAAACACACACTCGCACACAGAAGCTACCTCTTGGGGAGAGTGCTAGAGACACACACAGGACAGATGCTCGACAGAGCATTGGCAGACCACCAGGTGCTCCAGTTGCTGGGGCGGTTCCAGAATCTGAACATAATGGTACAAGAGGAAATAATATCTATAATAATGCTGGTGAAAAAAAAGTATCTAGCTACTAGTTTATTTTAGCAGCAGCAAGGCAGCTATAAAAGCTGTCAGAGGCAAGGACCATTCTTTCTGCAAAACTGTTAGTTGGAGGCTTGCAATGAGCTGCACTCCCCTAAAAATACTGTACAAGTTAACACAGTGTACCTTAACCTGTGGGATGGTGATCCATCTTTGCACCTGCCAGATGTTGATGCATTATTGACAACAACATAGCATTTCTATAGCACTTTGTAGTGTTAAAAGAGTTTTATAAATAGATAGATAAAAAAAATCAATCAATTTTGCTAGATAATTGACTGTCATCCACCATTTTGGTCTGAAATGATGCCAAGATTTTTTTTTAAACATGCAAGAAAGGAGAGACTGAGCTTGCCAGAAAAAAAGAGAAATGCTTCCAACCTGAAAATGTGGAATAATTTCTGGATGTTAAGCAATAGGGCTAAATGTTTAAAGCCTCCAAAAACTTTGGGCACCAGGATGGAATTCATCTCCCTCAGCTTGACTGAATGCAGACATTTGCAGCTAGGCTCGCTGTCATGGGCTCCCTTTAGAGTCAGCGGAAAGAAATGAACCATGCCTTTCAAGTGCCTGTTCCTTTCACCTGGTCATAAAAAGAGATACTGTAGATGACAAGCGCAGACATAGACATCTCACATTGTGGGGAGAAGAATCCTCCCCTATGAAAATCAGCCAGGAAAAACTTTTCAAGCTGTAACCCTGGAGCTGCTGCAGTTTAGCTCTTTACAGATGAGGCTGGACTGGGCTCAGTGGCACGGCTACCAGGCACATGATGGGCACACAGACACCCAGCAAGCACACTGGGTGCTCCCCGTGCTAAGAAGCAGTATAATAAAGGCACCCACCAGAGGGCTTCAGCATGGGTTCTGCCTGTGAACTGCACTGCTGTGGAGAACAGGTTTCTGAGGTCAGGATTATGAAGGAAACTTGTCTAGAAACGGAAGGCAGGCTTCACTTGGCTGTTTGGATCATATTTAAATTGTTGCGATGGTGGGGCTCTTGCCACTTGCCACTGGAAGCACAACAGTAGTGATCACCGACTGCTGCAAACACTGCTGTCCTAGCTGTGGGCTTTGTACTGTCCAGGTGGACTTGGCGAGCCTAAGGCAGTAGAATAAAGTCAGTATAGCAATAAGCTGATGGGGCATTAGTGACGAATGGAGACAATATCCAGAAGTGGATCGCAAAAACTTCCACTCGTTGTTCTTACAAAAGGCATAGCTTCCTACAGCTGTTGCTCTGTAGCAAATTAGCTAGTGTTTGGCTGTGCCTTTTCAGATGTAAGAAGTCAGTTGGGGAATAAGGGTGCAGAGAGCTGATACTGAGCAGGAAACACAATGTTCCCTGAGGCTGAGAGACCTGCAGTGTAAAACAGTAGGACCAGGATCCCCTCTCTGAACAGCAGAAGCCAACACTCACCCAGTTCAGGATTTTACCTTCCCAACCTGAGAGATGATTATAGGAAATGGCTGTTACAGGAGCCATGAGGGGAGAAGAAAGGGGAAGGGAGAACTTTTCTAAGCAAAGAGGAAAATCCTTCTTCTTCCTCCTGTTTTAGAGGCCAAGACCAGGACAGCTCTTGCCTTGCTGGCAGCAGGGTCCAGCCCCACCAGAACTTTATAAACTTCCCTAAAACTTTCCTTAAGAACAGCACTGGTTATTTATTATCAAGATAATACTAACAAGAGAAAAACATTTTGTTGTTTATGCTGCAAAACAGAAGACATGGCCATTAGCTTGTAAAGGACCAACCTTTACAACCTTCTCCTATACAGGCCTTTTTGAGTTCAACCTGAGTTGCCACTCTGTAATGTATTTAAGTGTTATTAAAAAAAAATACCTATGGAAACTTGCTACAAGTGCTTGTAACAAGTTTCCATAGATATTTATACTTTCTAAGTAACGCGTAAATGTTTTAGAGTTTTTCTACATTTGTGCTCCTGGGCAGTAGCTGTCAGTGGGGATTTCAGTGGCTACCCCCTAGGCTCAGAGACAGGCATATGGCAATGCAGGCTGATTGTGGAAAGGGGCATGTAGGAGAAAGTTAAAAGGTCTTTTACAAGGTAATGGCCATTTTTTCTGCTTTCCACCCCCCCCAACTAAATATTCTTATCTTGTTAATAATATCTCGATTATGAATAACCTTTCACTGCTCTTGTCTTCACTTCTTGTCTTTCACTTTTAAACCTCCACCATGCTATACGCACATAAGTAATTATACAACAAAATTATCTTTTGAGATCCCCACCAGCTAGAAAGCACTAGAGCTCCCCACAGGCCAAGACACTGCTTCTTTTGCCCTGGGTCTTCTGTTGTGGCTGGTTTTTCTCCTCCTTCTGTATCTGTAGTGCCTAGTTTTTAGAGGCAATGATACTATGTTGTTTGTTTTGTGCCACAAATGTTTGCGGCACCCTCCTGGCACATAGACAGACATAGTACCTGCCCTGAGGATCTTTCCAGCACAGCTAGGTTTAAAAAAAAAAGGAAACAGAATAGAAAGAAACAAACCTAATAATAGAGGGAGGAGATGGAAATGCAAGTTTTTTTTAGGGAAGTGCTTGTGTAGAGCCACAGATTTTCTCTTCTCCGCACTGGGTGGGGAGGATCTGTATCTCTCCTCAGAATTAAGGGTCTCATTAACGAAGCCATACCAGCTCGTTTGAATGCCTGTGAGGAAGCAAGCAGCTGTGAATTGCATATCAGAGCCATGAAACAGTCTGAAGCCTTGACTGATATACTCTCTTACGCTCACTCAGACCTTGTGTCTGTTTATGGTGTGTGAATGGGCCACAGTAAACAGCAAGAACAGAGTCAATAGGAGATTTCACCAACCACAGTGTAGTGCTCACTGATGCTTCTTGCTCCTATCCACCTCTTGTACCTGGAGACCTCTGCAACCTGGAGACCTCACGGAAGAGAAGCCTCGGCTCCCATCCACCTCACAGAGGAAAGCAAATCACTTTTTGCCTGAGTGGGTAAACAGAAAGGAGGATTTCCAGGCAGGCAGGCTGATAGCGGGCCACTGCTTTTGGCATTTTCATTTAAACATCTTCCTGTGTATGTGTTGGACACTTCCAAGTCTTGGGCTCATTTCTACCAGGAAAAGGCTGACAAGACAATTTTCAGGTGACCGACTGAGCTATATCCTGGGGGGAGTTAAAACTTCCTACTTCAACACACTCGAGAGACTGAGGATTGCCCCTCAAGGAGCAAACATCATTTTACAGCACCACAAAATGGACTTCAAATGTGGTTTGCACTGTAGCATATAGGGTTCACGTAGCAATACTATAGAAACTGGGCACTGCCCCATCTAATACACATGGAAAATAGGTTTACCTCCCAGAGGGCAAAGAGGGAATGGAGTCTTTCTACTCCCCTACATCTGGAGGACAGGGTATCTGATTTCATCAGCTCTAAACCATAAATGCTATTCTGATTTAGGCATTATCTGTGTTTTCTTTCTCTAAAAATAAATAGAAAGAAAACAATTACCCTAAATGCTCCAGAACTCTTAATACAATTTCTAATTAACATTTATTCTTTTCCTTTTGGCAGCTATACAGAATAGGCCAAATTCATCCCTGGTAAAATGTTACCAAGCCCTCTACACTTATCTAATCTAATGTTTGCAGGGAGATGAAGCAACTGCCTGACCATTACCTACTGAGGTAGAGTTTAGTTGCAAGAAGCAAATCTTGCAAGTTCAGAGGTTCTGCTCACCCTTGCACTCCTACTTGAGCTTCTTCAAGCTAGAAACCAGGCCAAACTTTTCAAAAGCACATGATTTCCCTATGAGATTCTGCACATAGGTTGAGCTAAAAGAATAAGACACTTCCCCATTCTGACTGTAGGAAATGTGGAGAAGTATGAAAATAAGGGAGATCTCAGTCTCTTTGTAACCCTCTGGAAGTGTTAGGTTGGGCTGCTGCTCATGTCACCTGAATCATTTTGCTTTTCCCTATGTTTTCTTTTAATAAAGACAGCTCTGTCTATGCATTCATTATTCAGCTCCTAGCAGCAGATCAGCTCCACAAGACTCTTCTGGCTGCAATTGTACATGGCACCAATCAAACCTGAAGTTGAAATATCCATAATTTCTTTAAACCTGGCCTCCTAGCAGACTTCCAAATTAAGTACCTGGACATCTTCTGTTGCTTTACTTGGGTCTAAACCCTCCTGCTATTGCTTCATTAGCATGCTAAAAGCATGCATAATGATACAAGGCATCATAAGCAATGAGATCAAAATACAAATCTTAAAAAAATGTTACTTCTCTGGATGAAACGTGACCTGTACCTATTTGCTCTACCTCTCAGCTGTTTTCTTCTCTTAATCAAATGTCAATGCAGATAGAAGACCCATAATACCAAGGTGCGTGGTTGTACATAGAGCATACAAATGTGTCAATTGCTGATGGACTGATCCTCTCTCAGCATATTTTACCCACAAATGTGACCCTTGAACTTCTGGTGAGCTCTGGGATTATACCATACATTACCACTAGATGTCAAGCTCTGTCTCAAATCCCAGAAATGCTTCCAGTCTCAAGTGAGGAAGCTCCTACATGCTGTTCCTGCTGCAGCCATTTCAGCAACAGTGTCAGGGTGGATTTTAATTTTTCCTCAGAGGAAAATGACTGACATGATTAAAGGTCTTTAGCTACTGCAGACACAGGGATTTCTAAAGGGGTACTTTGCCCAGAGGGCCAGTCTCAAGGGTTACTGACAGCTACTGACCATGGCTTTGTTCAAAAATTAAAGCTACCTGCACACATCATCAGTGAGAAAAGCAGTTAATATAGGTGGCTTCGTCTCTGGAAAAAAGTTAACATAGCAGCAACTGACGCTATATTTTTCTTCATTCTCTCTTGGCCAGTTTGAGTTGCTTTGAAACCAAGATCAATAAAAGAAAAAGCTGAGAAGCCTTTAACTTAAGACTGCAGCTTTAGCAGCACTCATACGCTAAGCACAGAAGTCCTGATCAGCATTTGGATCAGCGATTCCCCTGCATGCAGCAACGCCCACAAGAGCAGCTGATTCATCAGGGTGGCTTAGTTTGGAAGTGGTGTGGATCCTCCCTTTTACATGAGCTATAATATTGTAGCCCCTAAATAAGTGCGTTTAATAAAAATCCTATGTTTCCTTCCTCAGGAAAAGTCTGTGGTGCTGTTACTCTGGAAAGGTTTGAATTCACTACCTTCCATGTGTTGAATTTCTCCAATACGTGCTTCTTTCCAGGACCTGTGGTGTTAAATGATGACTCTGTTCCCTCCCAGATGGGGTTGCTTCTCAGCAGGAGGTGAGGAGATTCCCATCTAATTAAATACCTATTCCATGAAAGCTATTATGTAAAGGATGAAATCTTGCCTTTATCATGTAATGGAAAATACATGGTTTGTTAGGTGTAGGCTGAAAGGACACCACTTTGGGCTCTTTTTGCCTCACCAGCAACCTTCCTGTTTCTACCAAAAATAAACACAACAAGGCTTTTCTTCTCCAGCACTCCCAATCTCTCTTGGCTTTGTCACAGGTTGTGTCACAGGATGTTCCACAACACCACAAAAATCATAGTACCACAGCATGACACTGTCTGAGATCAGCTCAGGCCTCTCTTGCATGGGGATGTGGTCAGGCCCCCTCCTGCCTCATTTCCTCATCTCTTTTCTGTTGGTCAGTGGTCACCAGGTCCAGCGAGTGTAGAGCCAGCATGGAGTATGTGCTCCCTCCACAGCCTGGGCTCATGGGGAACTAGCAGTCTTCATCACCTCATCTTCACCTTCTTGTTTAACAGCTCTGCCTTACACTGCTGAAAGGACTACAGCAAAACTTCTAACCCTCGTATAATTATATAAAAAAAGAACGACGTCACAGTGCCCCAGTCTGACACCATCAAGTTCATCTCGTCCAGGTCATTCACTGGTCATCACCGGGGAACAAACCATTCAGTTCCATAAAGAAAAAAAAGTGGGTTTAACAGGACCTAGTGTGAATAAATGCCTGAGGCTTCCTCCAGTTCCCTCCTTGCAAACAGCCATAATCCTTTCCCTGTTACCCTCCACATAGGCAGTATGTACAAATAACATTTAGTCACGGCTCACATCCCTGATTGCTTTGGTACCTCCTCAGTACCTCCTGTGGTCCTTTTCATTGACTAGGAGGTCTGTAAGAGGCCCTGAGGTACAGCTGCATTAGGAGAGAGGGGACTATCAAACATGGCATTGGTGGCAGTCTGCCTCCTGCCCAGGGAATGGAGGCTTCAGCTGTAGCGGACAGTCTGTGTGGAAAAGAAAGGCTGTCTTGGCCTGAAGGCAGGCGTTCAGTCAAACCTGTGATATTTATTACCTGAAAACCCACAGCAGGCCCTGCTCGACAGGCCTGCTTTTGTATACAGAGCAGCACATCTGAGAGAAGGGTCTCTTTAACCAAACAGGCTGTAGAATAAATGCAGCAGAAATGCTGCTGCTGCTGCTGGTTACTTGTCCCCAGAGCTATCTTGTCAGCCAGAAAATTTCATCTTGACATGAGGAAAGTCTCCTTAGCAAGTGTGATCTATCAAAACTAGGGAAGAAAGGGCCTTGTGCCAACAAAACCAGGCCTAAACTATGCTTCCAGACCTCCAGCATGCTTAAAAATATCTCCGGGTGCCTGTACATCCCACTTCTCCTGGCTTCCTTTCTAGCCTCCTCCTTGATGTGAGGAAGGAGTCTGTGCTAGCCAGGGCTTGGGCTGTGGCTGAGATGTTTTCGTGGTAAAAGGGTGGAGTTCCCTTGCTTTATTTTTTTCCCCCAAAGTATTCTGGCTCTTAGTCACCAACTGTTCTAAGAAAATGTCACTATTCCTCTCCTCTCCCCCACTCTCTTTCCATCACTGGAAAGGTAAATTAAGGAGTTCAGGGAGGATGGGAGCCTGTGGCAAACCTGCATTTCCCACCAACCCTCTCATTACGGCAAGGTGAGGCCAGCACACAACTCGGGAGGGCAGCCAAGTCAAGCACATCCCTGCAGGGGCCCTCGATGTTATACCAACTTTGGGGCACTCCTTCATGGGATTTCCTTACCATGGCAACCCACATCCACATGGTGTTTAAAGCAACAATGATTTTGTTTTTTCCTGTGCCACTATCTGTTCTGTTTGCCTGCAGGGTTGCCTCCTGCAGCCAAACAACAAACTTTTGAGGGGCCGGGAATGGGACATTGAAAAACACCACGGTGCTCCAGGATTTGAAATGAAGTGACTGTTGGCAGCAGGACAATACCATTTCTCAGTCATAATTTTTCTCTGTATTCTGTTGTGTCATATCGTGTTCAGAATATAACACAAAAGTTATTCTCCTTCATTGACAGACAGTTCTAAATTTAAATGATCCTCCTTTCAGTGTCCCCTCCTTATGTTCACTCTTCTGAAGTGAAAGATACAGGTGTAAAAGTCAATAGCAACTTGAAGTTGCAGTGATGGCATTTTTGCACTCAAACACTGGCACGTGACTATGCACTTGATTTCTCTCAAGCCATGCAGGCTCACTCAGCACAGCTAGCCAACATGCCTGAAACCACCACTAGCAAATATTCCCCTCAAAGTTCATAATCAATCCATGGAGGAGAGGAAGAAACTGCAGCAAACTTGCTAGGTAATATAAGATAACAAAGAGCCTAAGGAAATTGCAATCTGCTGTGGGATACTCCACAAATGGAAAAAGAAGTTAAATTTGCTGAATAAACAGTTCATTGCAAAATTACTCACTGAGCTCTGGGAACCATAAAAAAGGAGGGAAGGGATGGAGAACTTGTTAAAGTAATATATCATATGATATTGGCATGGGAGGATCTTACTACCTAGGAGTGATGACAAAGAGGATTTGGTTCCTTATTGACATTTCTCTGACTTCGAATGAGAGGTGAGACTTTAGAAGAAAAACAGAAGCAGCTTTTATCTACAAACCATAGATGCCAGGGCCCCAGCGCTGAGCTGTCACTTCTTATTTTCACATTCTGCTCCCAGTGTGAGAGTATTTTACTAAGATGTTTTCTTTTCTCCCATTTTGTGTTTTCAGCAATTGCTATTGTTGTTCCTCAGCCTACACATGGGCTCTGGGAACTCAAGGACTGCATGAAAAGTTGAAGTACCAGAAGCATTGTACCAGGACAGGGTGGAGAGAGAGTACTAATAGTGACGGCAGAGACTCAAGGTCTTCTGGAAATGCAGTGCCTAACTATGCCTGATGCAAGAGCTGCACTCAGGTGTGCTGGCACTTCAAAGCTTAGGCAGCAGGTTCAAAAAACTTTATAACCCTCAGGTGTTGAACGTCCATGGTTTCACATCCCTGCTGTAGGTAGTATTAGACCATAGTGAATGGAACAGGCGTTGTATTGTTTTTTATTTTTGTTTGGAGGCTGCTGGGCACACAGTAGGTATCGGGGTGTCCCCTGCTATTCACTTCTGCTCCAGCGATAAAGAGCCAGAGCTCATCCCAAGGTACAAGCTGGGGCCAGCAAATGCATGAGGGACTGTGTTACTTATGGCAGAGCTTAACTTGAAAAAGAGAAGATGATGCACCTCAAAATTGCTTTTTGGTAGCCCAGTCATTTTTAAAGGGGGACAACTATAAATTGAGACAAACTGGGATATTTTAAAAAAGCATCTGTGAGGTTTCAACAAGACTGGCATGCAATAATGTCTGTTCAAGATGGAGTGATAAAAAAAATCAGATAGCAAGAAAAGATGATCAAAGCAATCTGTCTTAATTATGTTTCGTATTTGTAGTTATTTCTAAAACCCCATAAAGATTACCAAAAAACAAAATAAAACTAAAAAGATTGCTTCCTGTTAGTTGGTAATTAAGGCTTGCTGTTTTAAAACTAAATATAGCCTTTCCACTAAATTTGGTGAATTTTTGCTAGCCTGGACTCTCTGCAAATGTATATAAAACTATCTAATTGCTCACATTTATTCAAATTCATAATTTGCATTTAGCTATGTTAGAAAATAGTGAATGGCAATGCTTATTTACATGATTTTTTTTTTTTACTTTTGATTTGTGTCAAGTTGTTTTTGGATGAGAATTGGAATTCAACTAAAATGCATAAAGCCAGCATTTTAATTTTGCTTTTATTAGATAATGAAGGTACACTAACTGTGCAGGATATACAAGACAAATTGATCAGAACTGATTAAATAAGGAAGGGACATATTATCTCTAGGTAGTGAATTGAAGCGTTTCTTTTTGGTCAATGTTTCCCACAAGGTTTTAGAGCTAGTAAATCTCAGCCTCTCAAATATCATTTATACTGAAATCAAAAAAGAAAACCTAGTGCTCCTGACTCTTCCAACTTCCTGAGAGTTTCTTAGTGTTGAACAGAACAACATTAGTTATTGAATTAAACGACACTGAATAAATTTAAGAAAATATCCTGTAGAATCTCCAGAAAAGGGTACAGATTGTAGGGAATGGAGCTATTTGACTTCAGCAAACTCTTCTTTTAGACTTTGCACTGGTGCTTTGCCTCAGTTCAGTGGGGCCTTTAAATCAATGTGTTAATTCATTTCAGATTGGGCCTTTAATGCAATGTGTCAGAATTTCACATTAATTTTTCAAACAAACAGCTTCATTTTCGAAAAGGAAGATCTATTTCATTTAAAGGCTAAAAATACAATTAAAACTAAATTAGGCAGCTATGATTGCTCCCCATTGGTTCTCCCATCACTTGAGGTTTGTTTCACATCTAAACAAACGTTTCTTCAACAGGCTCCACTGAGATGAAGAGCCATAATACAAACACACAGCACACGATACAAGTTTTTGCAAAGGGTGCTTCCAAAAAAGTGTGCCGCTTCAGCAGGCATTTCCTTGCCATCTGCAAGCTTTTCAGAGTGTCAGTAATCTACCTTCTTCCCCTAATTCTCCTTGCCTGTAAGCTTTTCTATTTCCCGTTCAGCTGGATTTCAGTACTTTCCCCAAGCCGGCCTTGCTGGTGCGAAGTCACAAAAGGAGGCAGGACATAAAATCTCCTTGGTGATTCAAGCAGGCACTGCTGGCTTTCTTATAGGTAAGGGGCTGCAGCATTATCTTGGGGAGGATCAGAGGAGGGAAGTGGCTGCAGGCCGACCCCTCTCTCATCTCCTAAGCAACCATTAAAATAGATGAACAGTCTTTTCATAATGGCATCATGATAAAGTGATTTGGCAAAATGAGAATATAATTTCCTGTTGACTGTTAAGGCTCTATAAATGATCTTTGGTCAGTAAGCACAGTGGATCTGTGTTCTACAATAAACAGCAAGTTCAAAATAAACCCCTTTATTACTGCAACATGAACCAAGAGGATCCCAGACTTCTCAGCCAGCCTCTGTGTGTACCAAATCAGGAGCTGTTAAAGAGATACTCTGTTTCATTTTAGTTTGCCCTCCAGAATTTTCTGAGTTTTTTTTCTTCAAAATTTTCCAGTACACTAACAAAGGCTATAGCTTATTTGGTACTGGTTTTAACTGAAAGTTGAGAGTCTTACAAGAAATCACCTGATTCCAGGAGCTGGAACTTTAAGACAATTGCTATGTAAGACAAGAATATTACAGGACCAAAAACCTGACACATACAGAACTGCCTTCAGCAATATATGAAAGGGCAACAGCGCAAGGCCCTGATTCCTATGCCCTATAAAGCCTGTCTGCTACAGGTCAGTCTGAATGCAGCCTTCTCTTGCAGCGTTAATTCCTACTTTTACATGATTTACGTGTTGCAGCCCATGAATTGCTCTCTGTACTCTCTCCTCATATACACAATTTATGCCCCAGACTGCTGTCCTACAATGCCTGTCAACTGGTGCTTTGTGCCCATAGTAATCAAAACATTATTAATTATCTAATTATACCTAACAGCATGTTTCTTCTGAGCCTTTCTTAAAAGTTGGTTCCATTTTCAAGTTGCAAATATTTGATATCATTACCAAAAAAAAAAAAAAAAAAAAGATGCTACTTAACTATAATTCAAACCATTGGGTTCTGCTAAGCATCTCTTAAATTTGCCAGAGAACAGTATATATGATGTGATCAGTGGAGCTACAGGATGACATTCTGCTGCTGGTGGCAGGCCACTGCCCTCAATATTCCTCCATTTACAGTAGATTTACACCCCTCTTCTCAGGCAGGAGCAGCAGACATCTGCATGGTTTGGGCAGATGCCTTTTCAGCTGATCATTCTCTTGCTCTAAGCTTTGCTATGGTTCTGCTACGGAGCACCTTCCTTTCCCTACTGGAAATGTTGATCCTTGTTGGTGTCTATTTTTTGCAAGCTATGACCTCTCTGGTGCTTATGGGCCTAAAGGAAAACCCCAAACACATCCAGCTGAAGGATGTTCCTGGAATCTCCCTGAGGGATACACATGCCTTTTTCTGGCTAGAGAAGGGGTTGACTCAGGAGGCCAAAAAAGCAACTAAGTTGGAATCTAAAGATAACAGAACAATATCTATTTTGGATACAAATCTATAATTTCCAGCCTCTCATCGTTCAAGCCGCTGAGGATCAGCTGGACCCCTCTGTGCTAAAGCAATCCTTGTTCATTTTCTCTTCTCCCAACCTGGCCTTTTTTTTTTTTTCCTTCCCCTTTTTATTTTCCTCTGGCTCCATTTGTTTAAAACAAGCAAATTGAGTCTTAACATAGTTCTTGCTCTTCTCACCAATAAGGCTGGGGCTGCTTTTCTTTCTTCTACGATGTTTAGGTTGTAGAAAGTGGTAGTTGAGCACCACAAGGGCACACAGAAGACACACAGGGTGAGGGAAAAGGGCATCTGACTGCACCTGTAACCCTATATGTACATGAGCAGCTCTACTGCAACCGTGGCAGATAGCACAGGCTTTCCAGGAACAACCTGCTGCTAAAACATGCACTGGCAGGGATACAGGATTAGGAGTGAGGGAGAACAGAGAGCAGATCTCACATTGCTCCTTGCCGCCCTGATTTGTTGCCTCTCCATGTTCCCCCCATGTCTTCTGACACTTTCTCAAAGAGTCCCTGGGGCTGGGCCATACCACAGAGCTCTTAGCATGAGGAAAAAGCCCATGTTGGAGGTCGAAGCTAGAGGGACAATTGCTTCCCATTTCCCAGTACAGTATGTTACAAAGGGACATTGCAAAGCTTGGCAGCCTGACAGTTTCATTAGCAAGAGCACTGGCCCCTTTCCAAGCAATTCTTTCAGGTCTCATTGTTTGGTAGGAAACAAACAAGGGGAACAGCGCTGGGTGGGCACACCAGAAGAGGGTCTAAAAATAGCAGGGCAGCATTAGGGAGCCAGGCTCCTTAGCCAAAGCTTACTCTAAAGATAACAACCCCCCTCTGCTAGTCTGCAGAAGAGGCATCAGTCCTACTATAACCACCCCAGTTACACAGGAGAGGGCTTCCCAGATGTCCTGATCATGTTGCCCTGCTACACTGATGCAAAACTAGCCATAAAAGTTGAAAGCAGTCTGTTAAGCTGTGTAAGAAATTGCAAAGCACAGAAAGAATATTATTGGTTCCTGCCTGCCTGAAGTCTTTTGAGTATTTTCTGCTATAATTCACACCCAGTATAACTTCAGCATGAGTCAGGAAATAATATGAACCACAGACTCAGACAATGAGGTGTCAGAGCGAAGGCAAGCCAAGCCCTTTTGGCCTGTGATGGAGAGAAGATAACTTTGTGTCACCTTTGCCTGGAGGTGTTGAGACTCACTGGGATTCAAACTAAACAATGTCACTGACAGCACTGCAGGCTAGTGACATTTCCAAAAGTCGGGGTGGGGCAGGGGAAGGAGAAGCGTGGCAAAGAAGTCTGAAAAAACCATGCAACCTGGCATATTTCCACAGAAAACACCTCCCACTAGAACGGCAAAGGCCCAGGCAGGGAAAGGTTAAAGGAGAAATGTAGCTTTCTCTGAGGGAGCATGTGAATAACTTTAATATCATTCATCCTGAGAGAGGGGGACTCCTAAAGCTCAGGCAGACGGAAGAATATTCCCACACAGCTAATTTCTCTGTTCAGTAATGTCAGCATTTGACAACACAGTGAGAAGAGCAAGTTGTTTTTCCACTTTACCTAGGCACATGCCTTACCAAGAAGAGGGATGTGGTGCAAGACAGGAAGAGAAAGCACAGAAGGGAGAGAGGATATGGTCAACCTTGCAGAGAAGACAATAGAAAAGTATTTATGCAGAGCCACTAAAGCTTTCCCTATTGGGACTTAGCCCAGCAAGCAGAAATAAGAAACAACAAATGAGCCAGAGCCTGCCTCTTGCAGCAACACCTGGCCTTCCCGGTCACAGCTGCTTGCACTCCACCCATCACAGCTGACAGCCCTCTTGCAGAGGTGTTGCAAGGGGGAGAGTTGGCTTTTGCAGACTTGATTTCCTCTCTCCCCTCTTCCTCTCATCAAATCAAATCTGTATTTGCCTTGCTAAAGGCTGAGAGAAGAGGTGAAGAAGCAGTCTGTCCTCACAGAAGAGCCATCATCATAGCTGAACATTCTTCATAGAATCTCTTATTTGCAGTACTAGCTCTTTAGAGACAATAAAAGGAATCTTAGTTGAAAGTTTGCACTAAAACTAGGTGAAGTACTCTCATAGAAAAGAAGTTTCTCACAAGTAATCAACAGAAGACCCTTGAGCAAAGGAAGTTAGGTTTTAAATGATTTCTAAAAATAGAACCTAATAGGCTAGCTTTTATCCCTAAAATAGTGAGCACCCCTTAAGCTATTTGTGTTTCTTTTCGACAAATAGGATCATTACAAAACAGTCCTTTCCTTCTACAGAAAGTAATCAAAACAGATTACTGCTTGAGTGAACAACTAGATAAACTCATTTCTTTCCCCCTTTCTAGCTTAGTTCCTGTAATGCAGATTCTTTCTCAGTCCTTAACCTAGCATAACTATTAAAGTGCTGAAAGTGCAATGGACTGCTGTTTTTATGCAGTCAGGTTGACCCACAACTTCCTTCTCCTAGGGCAGCATAATGGCAGAACTGTGAATAAGGGAAGGACATCCTACGGTATGAATACAGGCAGTGAAACAGAGAGAAATGGTACTCACTCCTCTGAGTACCTATGAGCTTGGGCTAATGAGAATTTATACATGTGGGGTCCTTTGTAACAGATGTTACAGGAGTAGACACACGCTGCTGCCCATTCCACCCGCATGAGTAGTCCCCTCTGCTGCAAGCAGTCTAGGAGTTGTTACAGGAATGCTGTTGGCTGGCAGAATTGAAATCAGGAGACAGGGTTATGACCAAATAGTTTCTCTTTCAGTAGCATGTGCCTCTATCTCACCAGATTTCTCATCTCTGCTAGAACAGCACTTATAGGATAAAGGGAAGGGGGAAAGTCCTACTAAACTAGCGGGGTGCAAATGTGGAAGAACAGATACTGAAACTTGTCTGCTCTCCCTTAGGCTGTGGTAGTGTTACTGGTAGAGGTAGTGACAAAGCAAAGGGTGTTTGAAGTGATGGATCCACTCAGGCCTTTCCCCCTCTATTAAATCTTCTCAGGTCCAAAAGCACTGGCTATGCTTGAGAATCCTGATTAGTACCTGTGTTCACAGGCTGGTAAGACATGAGGAAAAATGGACTTTTGGTTAAGGCATTTCTCAAGGTCATAGGTGCTGTCGATTTGACTTTTTCCTTTGCTTATAGACTTATGACATGGTTTTAAGCAAGCCATTTATTTACTGTAGGCCTCTTTAGTTGCATGGTCAGAAAAAAAAAGGAGGCAAAAACATTCCCCAGTTTGGTGGGAGTGGTTTTGTTATTTGCAGTGAGGTAACTTGCTAAGGGATCACCTCTTTCCCAGGCTGCCTTCATGCTGCCTTGTTTTACTCCGCACAGGGCTGCTAGCTGCCTCTTCCTTGTTATCAGAGAAGCTGCTGGCAGGATACTCTTGACAGGGCCTGTGTGAGTCTGGAATGGCTCCATGGTGTGAGATTAGTGGCCTTCCTGCCTCACCAAAAGAGTCATCTAGTTGGCAAGATGCTTGGAGAAGGCTCAGGGCATGCCTCTGAAATGAAGGAAGCCTTTGCTAGCTGTGTGGCTGGTATGGTAGAGTTTTTGTCTGAATGCTTGGTTTATAGTACTATTGCATATTATTATGCTATCAGTTAACTTTTACAGTGGGAAACATATGTGTTGTCTTTATATTGTTTGTGTAAAGAACAGTTGGAGTCCCCAGTCAAGGATTAGTGCTCCTCTTTGCTAGATGCTGTACAACACAGAATTAAGCAACCATCACTGTTCAGAAGAGCATATGTACAGAGTAAGGGAAGGAAGATATGTTCCTCACTTGTTTTTTTTCTGTATACAAAACACCTGTGCAATGATTGTCAACAGTGGGAGAAGGTAGTCTGACTAAAAACACAGTTGCGTGTTTTGTAGTCGCGGTGAAGGAAGTTGATAATTGAGTACCATGCTATGCTAGGCTACTTAAGTACTTCAGCTTGCACTCCTAATGCACTCCTAGGCCCCTTGCAGCAGAGAGGACTACTCAAGCAGGTGGAAAGGGCAGCAGTGCATGTTTACTCCTACTGTGCTAATGACTACATCTGGTTCTCCAGGCACAAGTTTTTGCCCCAAGCAGCAAAGTACAAGATTAAGTACCTTCTTGGTGAGTAGGATGTTATATTTGTTCTCTTCTGGCTGCTTTTTATGACATCACTATGATGACATCACAGCACCACGCAAACTCATAAATAGAGCCTTCTGGGCATGCGTCTGTCATTTCTCTCGGTTAAACCTTCATGAGTAGGTAGCCAGAAGGTCGGGGGCCTGGTAGCATGTAAGTATGAGCTGCCTCCTTCATTTGTAGTTGAAGGGTTCTGGGGTCTGCGTCTGCTGGCATCTGTGTAGTACCTACCCAAAAGGTTTTAGTTGTTTCTGTGATGGGAGAGCAGTTTTATGGGGCAGATGGACATACAGAAGAGGGTGTGTTGCAATGTGGGGAAAGAGGGTCCTCTGGAAGGTGGAAAGGAACATGAGAACCAGGGGAGAGAGGGGAGATGGGATGGGACAGGACTTGCGAATTGGAACAGAGTGAAATTAGGAACTGAGAATGGTGGATGTCCCAGGACAAGGGATGGTGAAGGATAGCCCAGTAATTTGTTGTCCAACATATACCCAGAGAAACAAAAGCCTCAGTGCCAGCCTTTAGACTTCACAATACACTCCGGCTTTGGCCCATGGAGATGGGAGTAGACAGGAAATTGGGCTGGAGAGAGCCAGGAGAGGAAAGAGAGTATGTGGAGGGGTAGGGAGGGAGGCTGAACTGGCGTGTCAGAGTCTAACAATGCATTGTCTGTGTCAGGAAAACAATCTTACTCGACAGGGTTATTTTTAGGGGTTCATTTTTTTTTCCTCCCCCCCGGTTCTTCTACTCCCTCTGCCCCCACCCACTCTTTTGTGCTGAGTGGCGCCTGGCAGATTGGTGGAGATTTTAAAGCTGTAGATAGGAAAGAGCTCAATACAATGAAGGAAACGCGGCAGGGAGGGGAGAGATGAGTACCTAGAAATAGCCTGCATGTCGCCTCCGCTGCGGCCCCTGGTTCTCAGAGGAGGAAGAGATACCTAGGCCTAATGGCCGAAGCTGGTCCCCAAGGTTTTTGACTGCACCTAGGCCTGCAGATACCTCAACTGAGGGAATGGAGAGAACTGTAAAATCAGATAAACTGTCCTGCGTTCATTTATGTACAAATGCTGGCCTGCCACATCCGCTCTCAAGCCAAAGTGTGAGGCATCTCAGATCAACTGGGAAGGTGCCCCACCTTCCTGCATGAATGTGTGGCCTTTGTGACTGACTTCAAATCCTGACCTATTTTTATAGGTTCAGAGGAAGGGATTTAAAGTAAATGTTGTGGGCCTTGACTTCCTGATTGGGGCTGAGGTGCTGTGGAGCAGCTGGGCTTTACGCTGTTGGTATCACAGCAGAGACTAGGAAGTAATTTCTACAGAAAGCTTGCTCCTGCAAGAGCTCTGGCTTGGCTTGGTCTTGCTTTTATTCGGCAGACTCACTTTTTTTTCCTTTTTTTTTTTTTTTTTTTAGGGATGAAAATTACCCCTTCTTTTCCAGCTGTTTCAGCTTTGAACTCTTTTGCTTTCCATACTTCTGGCCCAAGCTTTTTTGCTTTCCTACTTTGCATGTTCTCATCTGCGAAAGCTTTCCCAGGAGTGACACTGGTTTTAGTTCTTAACTCTGTGTCTCACCTCAACTACTGCAGGGTCTTTCCCTGCCTCTAAGCCTGCTCAAATCTAGGCTGCTTTTTTTATTCTTTATTTTTATTTTCCTTCTGTAGAGAAGCACATCATCCCCTTCCTTCAGAAAAATCTCCTGGCTCAGCACTGATTTCAGGCTCTGATACAAAACCCTTTGTTTGCAAAGCCTCTCTGGTTTGCTTTCAGCTTACCTTGTCTGACCTCCTTCTCCTCCTCCTCCTGGCCCTGGCTCCCTGGCCATCCTGGCTGTCCTTTCGCTGAACCAAGCCGTGGTGTGGTGAAAGACACCCTACTCGCTCAGCTCTGCCTGGCCAGAGCTTTTCTGGAGCCCTTTACGCCTTCACTTCCCAAGGTATGTCCTGATAAAAGGTCTTTTTCACCTGGTCTGCTGCACCACTTGGTTTCTCCGGCTCCCGCTTCCCTCGGCCACGGTGCCCAGCTCTCTGGGTGCAGGAAGCCATGCAGCAAGTGGGGGCCGTGCAGGCGAAGGCTTACCTGGTAACGCTCACAAGATGGGGCAAAACTGAGCACTCTGAAGCAGCAGATGGAGCCGGGCCCAGGCCAGCTGGTGACGCCCCAGCTCCCAGCGCCCCGTGGGCCGGCCGGGGTGCTGGGGCAGCAGCCTGGAAATCAGCAGTGCCGATGGACAGCACTACAGCGCATAAAGTGTGATCCTTCCCAGTTTTGTCACCAGCCCCTCTCTTTTCCTCTATTTTTGCGTCACATACAGATTTTTCTTGGGACTGGGCTGGCAGCCTGCGCCGCTGCAGCACCCCTGTGGCAGTGGCTGGTCCTGGTCTCCTCAGGGCTGTGCCCTGGCGCTGGGCAGCCCTAACCCCGGGGCAGCCTGGCCTGTGTCCCAGCAGCACAGCGCAGCCCCTGGGTAGCCAAAATCTGGTGACAGGGCTTCGTTTTCGTGGTGTTTATGGACAAAGAGTGCCTGCTGCGGTGGCTTCCAACGTGGCGCCTCCCTCAGCAGCCGCAGGAAACAGCCGCAGAGGTGCAGCCAAAAAATGGGGCTGGTGGCTAAAAATGCCTGGTTGCCCATGAGAAATATCAAGGGGTGAGGGTGACCTGTCAATCCAGCGGGATGGAGAGCTGGGGTGCTGTTGAACTGCCTGCGCTGCTTCCTTACATGAGGAAGCACTGGGCTGCTTCGCGCCGCAGCGGCCGTGCCGGGGATCCCCTGCGTGGGTGATGTGAGGAAGTGGCATGCTGGCACTGCAGGGGTTGTGGTTTTTTGTTTTTTTGTTTTTAATGAAGCCATCCTCTTCTGAAGATGTCCTGTCTTGTGCATCAGGTAGGTTTGCTGGAGGGGAAGCTATATCTAAGATTAGGGAGGGCATGAAGGTGAGGGCTGGCCTGTGGCATCTGCCAGAAGGGGGGCGCCAGGCAGAAGGCAGCGGGATGAGGGCTGCGGAGATGGTCAGCGCTAGTGGGGCATCTCGGGTAGAGTGACTGAGAGGACCAACGCTGCCCGTTTCGGTAGGGGAAGGAGGTGGGTGTCTGCAGAAGGGAATTCAGGCTTTTCAAGTTGTATGCCTTCAAGAAGATGGTTATTCAGTGCGGCGAAGCAGTGGGTCCTTCTGGAGCGGTGTCAGGATGCAGCCCCTCAGGAGGGAGCCGAAGCACGCGGCAGGACGTGTTTCCTCTGTAGCTACCCAAAGGGGCAAGCAGACAGGTTTCTTCTCCGACGGGAGCCAACGGGTCGCTGGCGCGCGGCTTGGCAAGGTGTCCAGATGTGAGTCGTTTTGTCCGGGTCAGCCGCCGGAGCCGTTTGAAGCATGCCCCTTGGCGGGCAGGCAGGACGCGCGGGGGCACGCGATGGGTTTGGTGGCGCTGTGTCATAGGGACAGATCCCACGCGCTGACTCAACACCGCAGTGTTGCAAGAGGTCCAGAATAAATTCAAGGAAGTTTTAAGTGTTCTGTGAGCACTGAGGATCCCTGAGAACAGGCGCTCATCTGGTAGCTAAACCCCTTTTTTTTTGTGTGTGTGTTTTTTTCCTCTTTCCCTCCCTTAACCTGGGGAAAAAAGGGTGATTGCATGTGCAGAGGAGAAGGCTGGGAGCTGACAGACCGGAAATCTTCTCTCTGGTATTCCTCTTCCTCCAATTCTTTCTGCGACCATGGGGCAAATCATTTTCCCTTCAGTTATCTAGCTCTAAAATGGGGATAATCAGGATAATTGTGATGATAAACTGCACAATGGGAGTTAAAATTGTTCAAGGTCCTGCACAGGAGCTCCTGGTGTTCTGTTTTTTTTTTCTTTTTTTGTCTTGTATGTGATATGATAAGATCCCACCCATTAAAAAAGAAAAAAAAGGGAAGAAGACAAAAAAAGAAGTCATGATATTAGCAGACAGAACCTGAATGGCTTTTGGCAGCAATCACATCACAATGGAGGCTTGATTTCTCTGAAAAACACCACTTTGTCAAAATTGAGGGATGGGATAATGACTTTGCAGAGGTCTGTGGGAGACGACAAGGCTTCTATGCTGCATGATGGTATGGACCCCAGGGCTGAGGAGGTAATTTGGTTAAGGGATTCCTTCTCCCCATTTCATGGCCAGTTTTCCTCCAAACCTACTGTTCCTCTCTTAAGTCAGCATATTATTGTTTTTTGGTGAAAAGCTGCATGTTCCTGTTCTTAACTTGCTTGTTTCAGTGAAGCCCTACAGTTATAGTTGGCTTGGAGCAAGAGGGGGCAGCGAAGCTTTAGCAAAGTTAAATTTGCCTCCCTAGATGAAGTGTGTGGCTCACCAGCATACCCAGCTCTGACTTTCTGGGATAAAAAATGGGGAGAAAGCGCGAGTGACTGCTCTTACTGTGAGCAGAGATATGTGTGTACTAAAGGTTAGAGCAGAAACGTGCTTGTGGACGTGGGGGAGGTTCAGGACCTGATGGGAAATCCATCCAATTTTCCTTCTTGTCACTAGATATTGGGTGATTTCTGTTTCATGTTTCTAAACCCTTCTTCAGTCAAAGGGAGCCTTTTCTGGGAGCTCACTTGAAAGTACATGAATTCAAAAGCCCTAACAGCATCTGTTTCTGCTTGTTGGGAGGAGGGAGCTGAAGGATTCCTTCCTCCCCTCTTTTTAGTTTCCCAACTTTCTGCTCCCTTCTTGCATTTTAGTTGCTCCAGCCCGTACCTCTGGAGAGGAAGGCAAATCCTGAAGTGGCAAAGTCACGTTCCAGGGCAGGAAGATGTCTTATGACAAAAGGATCAATGAGCGCAGACAGACATTTACTGAAACCGTTCCTGCTCTCTCTTCCTCCCCAGCCCCTCCTCGGGCCTTTTCAAAGCTGAGCGTTTGTAGCACAGGAAGTGTCTGATCGCGAGCTGCGGCTCCCACTTGTAGAGCAGTGATTTCCTTTTAGGCAGTCCGTTATCTGTTGACTGTCAGGACAGGCTTTCCCTCTTCCTCCCCCTGTCCCCGTCCCCCAACTCCTCTCTCTGCCTTCCCTCAGCCTCTTACATACACACACATGCACTTTACTGCCAAAAAAGCGTCCTCCGCCCCCCTCCTCAGCTAACTTCCTTTCAGCATTTTTTTGAGCTGGATAATCCTAGGATTTGTAAAACGGGGGAGAGGAGAGAGGGAGAGAGACGGAGTCAGGACAGGAAGCTGTCTTCTCATTCCTCTAACCGTCCAAAGGCAGGAGGAGGGAAAGGGGGGGAGCCAAAGAGGAGCCTTGTGCAGGCTCTTCCCCAGTCTCTTTTCATTAGTCCTTTTGAACTTCCAGTCTCCTCTGAAAGCCGAGAGAAGGAAGACCAAACTGGGAAGTTTTCTTCTGGAAGCAGCGACAGAACTGCTGACAAAACCCAGAGGGTGGCTGTGGAGGATCCTGGGACAGCGCTGAGGGAAAGACACCCTCCACCATCGCTTGCCCCCAACTTGCCAACTCTGATGCGGGCACTTGTCCACCACCCACTTCCCTCTGATGAGAACCCTTCCGGGCTCGGGCTATGATTGCTGCTGCTGCCGGCTGGGGAGCCTCCTCTCTCCCTGACCTTCCTCTGCCACAGGAGCAGCCCAACATCTGGTGGGGATTAATGTTTATTTCTCCGGCTGGACGTTGCACGGGACCCCCGATGTTACTCCCTGGGAGCGGGACACGGGCGGTGGTCTGAGGAGAAAGGCGAGCTTTTTGTTGCCCGGTGTGAGGCAAGGGGGGGAGGGGGGTAAGGCAGGAGGGGGGCTAACCTCTTTTGGGACTAAACTCATGAAGAACAAGGGAGCCAAGCAGAAACTCAAGAGGAAGGGAGCTGCGAGCGCATTCGGCTGTGACCTGACAGAACACCTGGAGAGCTCTGGGCAGGACGGTAATTGCCTCTTTATTCTCACTCTGGTTGCGGAGGAGCAGAACGTGTGTCCCCCTCTCTACCGGTAGGACTAAAACAAAAACTTTCCCAAGGGTGAGGGCTAGAGGACCTGGAGCTGTTTAATCCCCGGGAAGTGGAGTCATTGCTTAATTACTCACAATGAATGAACAATCAGAAGATTGCTTTGCTGACGCGTCTGCATGACCCTTGCATGAATAGCATGGTGTGTGGGGAGAGAGCTGGATTAGGGCTCTTGGGCTGTGTGCATGTGGGCAGAGATGGCCAGTCACACATTTTGATACCCTCTCCTTTCTCCTTGGCCTGGGGAAGGGAGTAGCAGGCTTTTAGGGAGCTAGGCTTGCAGATCAGAAGCATGCTTAGCATTGCCTGCTTCCAGGTTTGGAAATTCTGCTGAAGTCCATGAGAATAGAGAGTGCTCCAGGGCCTGTACAGGGGAACTGGGAATGTCCCATCTGCTCTTCCTTGATTCTCATACTGTTCTTTTACTGCTGGGTTGAGAAAGGGCATAGGGCTGTGGGTGGTGATGGTGGTGAAGGAGGGATGGTTGAGAGGTGTAGGGGGGCAGCCGAGCTAATATTTTCATTTCCCTGTCTGTTATCTTTCTTGTCTTCCTCCTCTCCCTGACCCCCTACCCCCAGATATCAGGTGAGAATATGGTAGCCCAGACAAGAGGTAACTGCAGTAAGATCAGGTTTTGAGTTTGAAATGATCAGTCTTGGATGAAGGAAGGAGCAGGACAATTTTTCTTAATGGTCAGATGATGAGAGAAGCAGTTGAAAGTTTGGCATACAGAAAGAATTGCAGTTTAGAAAGGGGAAAAATAAATATATGCCTTTTCCAGCCCCTGATGTTAGCATTATGTTCCAGCCTGAATTAACTAACTCTTACCAACATCAGGCTCCTCTGAGCAAAAAAGCTTCTAGCAGCAATGTCAGCTTTGTGTGAGGAGGGTGGGAGGGCCATACAATCAGGTCTTTCATTTGCTGATGTGCGTGGCTGATGAAGTACAGGGTGGAATTGCACTGGCTGAGGGATGGACTACATAATCCAGCAGTCCTTTCCATTGCTCAGTGAAGAGACAGCACAAATATCACTAAAATAGCATGTTATATATGTGTGTTTATTTAGATGTGGGGGAAAACCAGTCATTCAATTTCATTGCGTGTCAATAGTAACAATTACTGTATCTTTAAACATATATAGTCCTTAACAGCAATTGAATTGAAATAACAAAAATAATGGACTTAATGGACTGTTATCACTTTGCCAGAGCAAGATACAGATATATAAATTCCATTCAGTGCTAAAATAGAGCTATCTTGGTAGAGAACAGTTTACAGCTGCTTACAGGAGCACCAAAAAATACCTTGGGAAGGCAGGCACAGATCGTATATTCAGTTGAAGCAGCAAGGGGGATTTTAGAGGGAGGAACATAATTACTATAGTTGAAATTAGGCCAGGACAGTAAAATTTATTACCAAAAGTCCCATAGTTTTTTTAAATAGTTTTTTGGCCACAAGAAAGGAGGACATTGTCTCAAGTCCTGTTTGTGGGATGGTTCACAGTTCCAACCTACTTATCTCTGCTGTGCTGAGGAGCAGTGGGGGAGAAAATGAAGTTCCTTTCCCTTTATAAATACTGTTATTTGCTGAATAGCATGTTCTGTTGCACAATGGTGTGGGATCCCAAAATGAAAGACTCAATTGTTATACATTTATTGAGAAGGTTGTAAGTTTGATTGGTACAATTTAAATCCTGGGGCCAGGGGAAGAAGCAGTGAGAGAATTACAGATATTCCTTGCTTTGCTGTTAGGGCTCTTAGGGTCAATAGGAATGAACCCAAGTATGCCAGGGTAACCTCTTGGGAAGAAATGAGCAATCACATGTCACAAGGAGGTTTCAAACTTCCAACCTATTGCTGTGGAAAAAAAAATTAGAAGAGTGATTAGGGTATGGAAGATAGTTGGTTTGGGGATAGATGAATTTTCCTACTAAGGATTATTTTCAGTGGCAATCCAGTACTCCTGCAGGCAGGGGCTTTGTTGAGATATATAGAGAGAACTTTATCTCTTCTTTAGATAGCACTATGTGTTTAACTGGAGGGAGGCAGGCTGTAGTTGTTCCCTGCTTGGAAGCAAGGATATAAGACTGTTCACTGGTGGCTGGGAGTGATGAGGAGGGAGCAGAACACTTTGGCTGCTGTCCAGAAAACATTTTATTGTGGACCTTTGTGAAAACAGGTTTTAAAATGCACCCAAAAGGATTAACTGGAAAAGAAGATGAGGCTGTAGGACAGGCAGGACACAAATCAGATTGGTTCTGCTTTTACGCTCAGGTAGGCTTTATGCCATCTTGTAGTGCTGCTTTGTGTGACTGGTCCTGCATGCTTGCACGGGCAAATAGAAACTGAGACCCACTCTGCTTGGTGCTGGGGGAGATATGGCAAAGGGAGCACTGGGGATGTCCAGGGGTGGTGCAGACGGTTCAATCTGGCTTTTTTCCCTTCAGATTAGTGCACAGCCATTGCAGTTGGGGGTGCTGTGCTACTTGTGTGATGCTTAGCAGAGGCGATGGACAACTTCAGTCCCTACATGCTTGTGGTTGTTGAAGAGCAGCTTGTGCTTTCTGTAAGGACCTTAGTCCCTGTGTCCTTGCCAAATTCCAGTGGAGAGAATTATGTTCTGCTTAAGGTATCAGCATTTCCTCTCCTGTCATTTAACCATTTAATAACTTGCAGTGCAGTTTAGTAACTTCAGAGACAGCTGCATTTCTGTGAATGGTGAAAAGATCCTGCCATCTCCCTTACCAGATGTACCTCAGGCTCACTTATAAAGAGCTTTATGATTATACAATAAAATTTGTGGCAGAAGTACAAAGTATTTAAGAGTGGTGAGAATGGCAGGTACAGAGGGGTAGCTCAGGAGATTAAAAATGAGATACAAAACCTTTAGCCCATAAGTTGACTTTTCAGATCTAACATAGGTCAGTGGTGATGGACAGATTTTGCTGTATGGTAGTTGGCTTGAAGCTTGGATGTATTGAATTTACCATATTTCAAGTCAGTTCCTGTCACTACCGCATTTGACCCTACTTGGCCTTTTTCTGATGGTAGTCTCAACATACAGATTCATTATGCCCTTTATGGGGGCAGACTGTTATCAGTGCTCCCAAGCATTTAAAATCATGAGTCAAGCCACAAAAACCATGAGATAAAATAAAGACCAGGGCTGACTTCTTTTTCTGCTGTTTTCTGAAACTTTTGTGTACATCTGAGTCATGTTTTCAAGCCTTTATCTGCTGCCAAGAGGACTAGAAACTTGGGGAAAAATCAGGAGTGCTTCCTCCTTACTGAAATTCTGAAACAATGTCTTTAATACCAGCAGATTAGAGGAAAAGCTCACATAAGACATGATAAAGGAATGGTGGTTGGCAATACTGATGAGTAAAAGACTGCTGATTTCACAAAGTCCCTCTTCTATCTCTGCTAGCACTGAATTTATACACAGAGACAAGTGATCTTTTGGAAAGTCAGAGCTTCACTAGAAAGCAGATTTGAGCATAGATAGGCACCCTCAGCAAAATGCTAGAGGGAGCAGGAAGAAGTTACTACTAATGCTCCCTACTGAAACATTTTGTGTCAAATGTTATTAAGTGCTGTATTGGTGTAATGGAGATAACAGATATTAGCTCTGAAGGGTTAAAGTTAGAGCCATATTTTGGCCTCACAGTAACTAGTCAGGTTTTCAGAGGAGAGAAGCACATAGTGCTTCTCCTGCAGTCAGTGGGAGCTGCATGTCAGGCCCCCTGTTCCTGTAATAACAACGGTATAATTTTATAGTGATGGATGGGCTGGCAAAGAAGACAAGATTCAAGGCTGTGCATGAACCTTAATTGGGTCAGGACAGTCTGGACTGCTTAAGAAAAAAGTCACGAAAAGTAGTCTAGCAGAAGTGTTGCAGGAGTGGGCTGAAAAAGACAAAGCTGTTAAACTCGGAGGGATTAACCCAAAATGGGTATTATTCCCAGTTTTTCTAACTGTGGGAGATCAAGACTGGGATACTGGATACACACACATCTAGGTACCGCTTTCATTTTTTCAATGGAAACTGCCACAGCATCTGTAAAAGTTGGATTACACTAATGAAAGATAGTCCAGTCTTTTGTACAGGAACCACTACCAACCCAAACCCACCTTTGCTTCATTTGTTTAGGGCCAAATAAGACTCAGTAGAAGGCTGAACTGTTTTCTTCATTTTTAAAATGATCGTGTCTAGATGATAGGATGAGAGGTGCTACTAGGACAGCAAAAAGTCAAATCTCAGATTAGATGCCTTGTTCTTAGACTGCAGGTCAGTTGCATGTCCCAGCTTCCCCCATTTGCCAGAGGGTTAATCCTGCTGCTGCTGTACCCCTCTGTGGTTTGTTGCACATCTGTTTCCTGCCTGATATTGTCTCTGGTTGGGATGCAATGAGCTCAGCTTTTCCCCTTGACCCTCTCCCACACTCTCCGCAGTTCCCTCAATGGCTCTCATCCTCAGTGGATAGCACCCAGAGCACTTTCTCTCTCTTTGGTTACTGGTTTTGTTTGTTATTCACTGTAGCAATCAGGCCGCTTCATTACAGGCCTTTGAAAGGGCTCACCACTTGAGGCTCCTTGCCATAGCAGAGAGCTCTGATACCACTGTGAAGTGGGGCTGGCCGGCAGCACTCTCTGGAGGCAGGGGAGGAAACGGGAGCTATGTTCTGCAAATGCAGGGCAGGGAGATGGGTGAGCGCCGTTGTAAGCCCTGGATTGTAATACGGGGAAGGAGACAACTTCTGTCGGTGGGAACTCCCTCAGCTGGGCCAGGGCCAAGGAGCAGGGCCCTTGGGGGTGGCTGAGCCAGGGAAAAGTTGTCATAAAGCCATCTGGGGCTGTAAGTATATGGACATGGGGCTCGTGGTAGTTCTGCTTTTGAGACTTAGTGCTATCATGTGGTTTCCCTGCACTGTGACTGTTTGGAGGAAGCAGGAAGCACTTTCTTCTCCCAAGGAGGTAGGGTGTGCCATCAGATGAAGAGGATGGGCTTCTCTTTGTCTCCTCAGAATACAAATCCTTGTTGTCTGTTGGCCAAGATCAGTGTTGCAGCCTCTTCTCAGGAAAGTGGAGGGGTTTTCTCTCTTGGAAAGGTTAGGATGGCGAAGAAGCCATCACTGCCCTTCCCTCACCCAGAAACTACGGATCCCCTCGCAGAGGAGTGAGCCAGCCCCTTGGTTTGGGGCAAGAGCAGTATTGTCTAATGCAGAGAGTATCTGCAAACACAGCCTGCTAAGGTGGATGGTGTACTTCACACCTCTCAAAGCCACTGCTACCTCTCTGATGACTTGGACAGATGCTGGTGTTGGTTATGCTTGGACCATGAGTTCAAGCTTTCCTTCTTGAAGCTGAGATGTTGATGTGACTGTAGAAATAAATTAATGCCTGAATGTTAATGCAGCCTGTTTTGTGTCCCATTTGTAAGGAACTTTCTGCTTGACCAGTAATGTGTGTAAAGGGGGCCCAGATTATTTTCAGGATGTTCTAGTTTACAGAGCAAACTGCTCTGATGCTGAATTTTACTCAGTGGCAGAGACTTTGTGCTACATTTTGGGAAAATCAGCAGGATGATTCGGTATTCTTTATTGTGCAAATACAACACACCACCTCTTCCCAAGCTCTTCTCTCCATCTAGGTCTGAATCCTCAGTTAGCTCACAGTCCCCAATAGTCCTGGCTCAATTACTCACCCTGTGTTGTTTTGTTGTAGACTCGACCATACAACCCCAACCATTTCTCTCCACTGCTTGTCACAGTTGCTCCTGGCTTTGGGTTGACTCAGGTGGGAGATGAGGGACTCTGACCTGTTCTGTCCTTGCCCTGGCTGGTGTGTTGCACAGTCCCACATTATGTGATTTGGTCATAGCTGCACAGCTCCTACATCCTCCTCCCCAGTTAGTCTGCGTTCACCCTGATCCCTTGATGACTTTACCTCCAATAGTGACTGCGACATCTGTTCATACCCTATTCCTATCACTTCCCCACAGCACATTTTGTGGTATGGGCAGCCCATATGATACTCTTCTGCTCTACATAGTTGTACCATGTCTGCTTCTGCCTTGTTACAACTACGTCTGAATGAAAGAGAAGAAAAGTTTTATTAGACCACTAACATTAAATGAAAAATGTAGTAGTACTGGCTTGCACTAGCTCCCCAAGCAGAATTTTAGCCATTCTTGAGAGATGTATTTCTAGGCAAGTATTCTGAGGAAGACTAGCAACAATAATTCAACAATAATATGTTTTGTGCAAAGGAAAGGTAGCCCTGGATGCTCTTGAGTTGTTCTGGGACAACCCTTAGCATACTAGCTTCTGCCTGATTTTGTTGCTATGTATTTCATTGTGAAGTTGCCTCATCCGTGCTCAGATGGATAAGGAGACCTGCTATTCAGGAAGAAAGTACTTTGCTTTGAGGACAGGCTCCCCTTGGAGCCAATTGCGAAACCTGCTGCCCAGATGTGAAGCAGCTTTGCTGGGTCATGCAGCTTTCCTTCCTCACGCTCGTACGTGCAGCTGCATATGTTTGTGGGATAACAGTGCTCAGGGATGTGCGTGTGGGTGCATGCAAGTCCCTATCACTTCTAAGTGTATCAACACACTCCTCTTGCCTAGCTCAGTTTAATACTTAAAGGTTGCACAGTGTCACCGCATGGATTTCTGTGTTCCTAGGTGGAATTAGATGCTGCAAATTCATGTAGGTGCCACCAGGAAAGATACATCTGTGTCTGCTTAGTATATTTCTTTTTAAGCTGCTTTTTCTGTGTTGATGTTTCCAAGTGAATGTATGCTCTTGCTTTTGGTTAGCAATGCATGTAGAAAGTCCTGAAGGATTGTTAATGACAATGTGGAGGAAAAAGACAAGGGCATTTTTAAAGTCTCTTTGGAAAAATGAAATGCTCATTTAATCTGTTACCGAAGGATGGAGAGCAGCTTTCATCCTGCTCTCAAAATTAGAAACTGTGGCACTGGGAATTTCTATCTCAAAAACTGATTGACCTGAAAAGAAACCTTTTTTTTTTCCTCTCCTCTCTCTCTTTTTTGCCAGGTTACTTTCAATCCAGATCAGTTCCCTGACCTACCTCACTCTGAGGCTATGCAAACACTGGTCCTCCTGCAAGGGAGAAAGTGGCAGGGGCTGGGAGAAGAAGGGGACAAGAACAGCTTCTTGTGCTGACTTGAAGGGCAGTGGTCATCTCTTTTTATCAGACGTGCTGCTGCAGTCTGTTCTGTAACTCACGCTGCTGATACACTAAGCAGCCCCATGACCTGCACTGTATGGCATCTATTCCTGGCTGTAGTCAGGTAGCGTGCATGGGCATTTAAGGCTTTGTCCCCTCACCTTTGTGATGAGAGGAAAAGCGATGCTCAGGCTTTGAACTTAGGGGGCAAAAAAGGGGGGGCTGGTGATACAGCAGAGCAGAACTGTGGCAGAGAGAGCTCTGCCACAAAGGCTGGGCGGGCAGGTAACTCCTTGGCCATCCAGGGTCTGCCAAGGCGTGTGCAGGGGACAGAGAGGAGTGAGAAACTGTGCTGCCAAATGGATGGTGTGGGGGAAATCATTAAGAACGCAGAGGTTGCTTTTTCTCCACCCACTTTAACAAGCAGAACATTATGTTATGAGTCCCAGATATCAGCCTCTATGGCAACAAAGTGAGAACAACAAGACACTGGGAACAATGGGAGCAGCAGCCATCTGTCTGCTTCTGATACTCTGCTGTTCTTCCTTGGTTTGGATGATGTTTGTGTTACTTCCTCAATCTGTTTCTGGTTCCTGGGAGCTGGACTTGGTGTCCCTGTGGCATGGTGTTACTGCAGTTACACATTCGTGTGGCAGGCTCTGTTCCTTGCTCTGTACTGACTTTTCGTCACTAGCACCGTGGGATTAGCAGAGAGCTGTTCTGTGCTGCCTCCTGCTTTACATTTCCCTCACCATGCGCCGCAGGAGGCACATGTGTCACTTGCATGCACTAGTCCCCCTTTGATCCTGCTTCCCCTCCACCCTGGCAAATGGCCTAAGTCACGTGTCTTGCCTGCAGATTCTAGATTGGAAAACATGTTTTGATTTAGCAAATGTTTTCTCTTTCTTGGTAAGAGCAGATTTCATCTGGACTTGCAACAACGAGGACTAGGGGCTTCAGTGCTCATGATATCACAGCTCTCAAAGGCTCAGGGAAATATCTGCAGTGGATGAAATACTGGCACAATACAAGGTGGTTGTATAACATAGGTTGTTACAGAGATGTTGAACAAGTAGTTTGGGACATCCCCAATTTTCTGCAGTTCAGATCCAAAGTTTTGATGTAGGCCTGGTTCTAGTCTGGGGAGCTCATGACAGACAAAATACTAGGAAGGCTGCATCTGTAACCAGGGCTTTGCATATATGATGCGGCTCTATAGACACAACATTTGCTGGAAAAATCCTAGTTATGCCAAAGATTTTTGTTTCAGAGTTTTTCCTTTAACTGTAATAGGGAAAATGGAAACAGCCTGTTGGTAACAGTATATCCAGCCCTGCTCTGAAGGGCATGGGGTGGGGTGGCTGTCAAATTGACTGCTCCCATCAGTGCTTGGATGGGATCTCTGATCTGCACCAGATGTAGTTTTCCTAAGTGTGAAATACAAATGGAGGGTGATTAAAGGATGGAGACCTATCCAACTCTGCCACCAGCACTAAACCACGAACAGGGTGCCAGATGCTCTTAGTCAGAGCTTTAGAACAGAAACTTACAGATATCTATTACAATATAAATGCTACTAATAGGTTCTACTGACGTTTGTTTTTAGGGCAGTTAATGTGTCCCTGTACTTTCCATCCATCCCCAGAGCCTCAAGCCCAGCCATCCTTTGTTCATATGCCAGAGCCTTCAGCTTCTGTGCTGATAACCTCAGTGAACGTGTTTTGCATTGTCAACAAAAAAATCTGCAGCATGTTTACAATGGACACAGACAGAGAACAGTGTAACATAAATTGAATTTAGTGTTAAGTAAAATAACGTGGGGCAACTGTGCTGACTGTATTATTAACTTTCATACTTAATTCAATAATGTAACCCTCTGTTTTCTGTATTTATCTGAGACCACAATCAGACTTTCAAGTCTTCTGTACCAGTGTGACTGCAGATATGAAAGTGCTCACCACAGGCTTTAGACCTAGCTTGTTACCAAATGCATAGGCCCTTACATGTAATAAAGTTAAAGACACTGATACTAACCTTCACCCCCACCCACGTGCCACATCAGTGCTGCTGTTGTGCATGTGTGAGAGAGGAGTTCAGTTCTTAACAAAAAAAAGTCTTCCAGCACACACAACTGCAGTGGACAGGGAAGTCCCAGTCCTCTCGAGTGTCTCTCTCCTGCCTTGAACACAATTCTGCAGCTGGATTAGATTCCCTATGTTCAGCCTGGTGGAGACACCTTGTCACCATAACAGTGCACCAAAAGGAAAAGAGGAAAATCCACACTTTTGCAAATGCCTTCAGTTCTTTTCCTCCAGTTGCCATATGCCCCCTTGGGAAGAAAGGCCGTGCCTAGATTCAAACCAGCATGTGTCCATCCTGGTGCCAGCAACTGATGCCATGCATGACAGCCCCAGTGCCAAGCAATGCTGGGTTGGCTGGATGGCCACTTGGACTGAAATAACTTAATGCGCATGTGGAAAGAGTTACCATAGCAGCAGCAGAAACTGTTACTAGTAATTTAGACAGTTTCTATCAGAAATTGGCCTTGGCCTTCTAACCAAGGCTGGGAATATGCAATTGGGATGGTATTAAGGATCCTTTCTGCACTGGTTAATGCTAAAAATGCATTGGCTTTTCATAAAGGGCTCCTGTTCTTTAATGGTTTCTGCAGTCTTGCTGCTGGCCAGCTCAAACAAATTCATGCATGCCTTATATAATACGTTGATATGCTGCGTTTTATGAAAGCTGTGCAGGCTTAATGGCAAGCCTACACATAATGCTGTGAAGCAGCACACCTTTCTGAAATGGATGGTTGTATAGCCCCCCTGAAGATGCTGTGCACGGACCAGGGAGCTTATAGCCAGACTTCTCCCTTTTGTGGTGGCTGTGTTACATTGCCCTTCTCCAGTGCAAGGACTGGCCAAGAGCAGGGGAACCCTGCACCCCAGTGTGGAACTCTCAGCTGTGGCTGCTGCACTCAGAAATCTGCCCTAAGCAGCTGAACAGGGTTTGTAGCCGTTTATCTCCACCTCCTCTCTCTGCCCTCTTCTACACTTACGGCTCAGCTAGCTAAATGCCTTTGGAAATGCTATTATCTTCTGTGGTCTCTGAGGCCAGAAGCAGCTTGAAGATTCATCATCTGGAACAGGTGGCTTTGTTTGGTTCTGTAAGGCACAGAACAGTTAAAGAAAGAACAAAAACTAATACCCAAACCAAATGCAAAGCCCACTTTACATCTCATGCCCTTTCTCTGCTTTCTCCCTTCTGTGACTGCGGTGTGCATTTGGGTTTGTAACATGATTAAGTACTGTCAAGTGGTGAAATGGTTAAAGGAGATGTACCTGCATCTTTAAAACAGGGTCTGAACATCCAAATGGCCAGAGAACTTTTCCTGATATAACTAAGTTTTTTAATTTGACAGTAAGTTGTTTAATAGACAGGAGACCAGGTCAGCTTCTCCAGTCCAAACTTCATTTAAAGACTACCACCCTGGTTTTCATGAAATGCAGCAGCACTGGTACTGTCTTTTGTTCTGAAAGCTCGCAGACCTTCTCTAAACATGAGATGCAGGGCTCACGGTGAGATCCAGGCTAGATCTGTGGGGTGGCCACCATCTATATTCACTGGCTTGTCAAAAAATGCTGCTTTAGCAAACCCAGAAAACCATGTATTGAGGGAAAGGATGGGGTTCAATACTCTGGATCTGAATATTTCGGTTAGGATATTTTTGATACTGTTAGTATTCTGTATTTGCCATCTCCAGCAGTGAATGTGATTGACTGTGCTGTTGCAGACAGGCAGTTTGGCAGCGTCACAGGGCCAACTAGCATGTGGAGAACCCTTTGCTCTGTGTGCAACTAGTGCTTGTTTTTCTATTCATCTTTCATTACAGCGCTATGTGTAATGATGGCAGTTAAACCTCAGGAGGTTCAGAGGTGTGATCAGGCAGGATAAGCCCTCCTTCTGGACCTCTGGTGTCAGTGCCTCAATTTGTGTGAAATAAATAAGCTGTCAGCAGGACTGAATTGCTTTCTTTGCTCATGCAAAATCCAAGGCGGGGGGGGGGGGGGGGTAAACAGCTTCACCATTTTGCTCTTTCTCTTTTTGCTCCTAGTGTTCTCCACTTGGTATTGCATTTTCCTCACTGTTTCTCTGGTCAGGTAATTTTAGATACATGAGAGACTAAAGGAGAACAAACTCCCTTGTAAGATTTATTGCACCTTCTGCTTCTAATCAAGCCAGAAAAATAGAGCAACAGACTTCCTTGTATAATTCTGTTCTCTCCCTTCCAGGCTCGGCTGGAAACCAGAAGTACAACAAGGTAGTGGAATGCAACAAAAAAAGTTAAAACAAATGTTTTGGATCCTCTGGAAAGAAAGTGGGGTTTAGCTTGAGGCAAAGGCTCAGGGTTACAGAGAGTGCGTAGGGGATTCTTCCTTTTTTCAAATGTTTTCAGTCTCTCCATACTTAGTAGTTTCTTTTTTTTCCATTTCAATAATTTTATTGGCAGGATGGCAGTATGCACGTGTTGCCAAAGTCAATACATCAAGCATCTGCGCCTAAGGCGGGCTTAAGAGCAGTAAATGGGAAGAGCTGGTTTTGATCTATTGAGTCCATTATTCTTCCTTCTTGGCTCAACAGTGAGCGTCAGTCACATACTGCTGCCCAAGGTTTGCTGTGTAAATCCACAAAAGGGGTCTGAGTCAGGAAAATTGAATGCCAGATACCAATGGCCTGGATTTGGGGGTTCCACCTCAGACTTGGAGTAATCTGAACGAGGAGGGAAGTCCTCCTGCAATCGCGTTCCCAGAAGCGCTGGGCCCAGGCGACTCTGCCCGTAGCACCCGGGGTCCTAGAGGCAGCACACAGAGAGTGGCAGTGGAGGCAGCTCCCCGCCGTTGCTAATACCCAGGCTTCAGAGGCAGGGAAGGAACCAGTGTAATAAATACAAAGAAGGGTTAGAAGTTCTAATTAGTCCTCATTTCTAGCCCTCTAAAATGCCTGTCTGTCACTCCGCTGCAATAATGAGATTTGAGAAGATTAACTGGATACTACTTACGACTCCTAAACGTGGAAGCTAAATAAGCATGCAGTTATTCAGCCTTAAGCTGTGCTTGCAGCTATTAGACCCCAAGCAGGCTTATGTCTGGTTAGTGCTTGCACGGGAGTTGCCCAAGAAAACCTGCAGCAGAAGCATGGTGGAGTATTCAGGAGATGGCAAACTTACTATCCGTTAGTCCTGGCATCATATAAGGAAATGTTACTATTTGGGTGTGGTATGAAACAAGGGCCTCGGCCCTTTCAACACCTTAAAAAAAGTTTACCTTTTGTTTCTAGCAGATGGGGATCTTTTTACATCTATACATGCAGTGCTACTTCTTTCCCTTTTCCACAAGCAGTTTCAGTCAGAGCTGTGGTTTATTTTCAGTCAGCGTCCTAAACTGTCTCGCAGTGGTGCTCTGCCCAGTGCAGCAGCTGCCACCTCCCAGACCAGAGGTGGGTGGGGTGAGTCTTGTTTTTGCAGTTTGTAAAGTATTTCAGGATGTAAGGCACTCGTTAAATTACTGATGTTAGCTCTTGGGCATTAGAGACAGACCTGAACTGCAGCTCTGGATCCTAATGGCTTTGAGGCTTATCCCTGCCTAATAAGGGTGCCCTACTGTGGATTTTTCATGTGTCTCTTATTCCAGATTTGAACTCACTGCAGGATGGTGGAATGATTTAGCAGATGGACCAAATGTGACAGCAAGGCTCTTTCCTTAGAAGATGATATACCTATGAAACAAATTTAATCGAGCATAGGTAGAAAAGGGAAAAGGAACCCTGAGGGTTTGCTTGGGAGAATGGGAGAAATCAGGAAAACATTTTCCTGCCCCTTGCCAGAGATTTTTTGTAGAATATGTAAAGTTTAAATATGTTCATGATTCAGGGGACAGTGAAGGTGGCTGTAACTGCAGTTCTTGTGCTTAGGGAAAGATATTTCAGCTTTTCAAGTGCCTCTTTTCTATCCCTTTCCCCACTTTCTGCCTCCTTGAAAAGAGAGTAACAATAGTGTTACGTGCTTTATCTCACAGCTAAGCCTGTATGGAGCGTGTGATATTCAGTGCAGTCCTGTCTCTGCAGTGCTTTGAGCTCTGTGTTTCGGTTGTGGTGGTGAAAAGCGAGGCCTTGGCTAACATGGTGCAAGGGAGTGAACACCTCAATTGTAGCAGTGCATGCTGCCGAGTCCTTCAGGCTGCTTTGGATGCTGCCTGCAAGTTCGCAGGAAGCTGATTTGAAACAAAACCCTGCATATGGCAGAAAAAACTTCTCCTGATTTTGAAGAGGTCTGTGTGTGACATATTAGGGTTTGAATGGGAAGTACTCAAGGGAGCTTCTCCTTTCCCCTCCTCTTCCACACCCCCCATCTCCCCTCCCTGTGTCAGGGCATCCTGGTTACACACAAACCTTCTGTTTATTACTGGGGAAAGGAAGGGGTATGGGCCATCTCTGACCCTCTCCTTCTTTTGGCCGTTTGCATGTTAAGTGGCTCGTCCATACAAGCCCAACAGAGCTGCGATTCAGTGGCTGAACAATGTCCAATTATCCCAGGCCGGGGAGCGAGAGGCAGGCTCCTGGCATGTGGGCTCTGCAGCCCTGGCCAGATGGCTCCTTGAACTCACTTGGCTGGGCCAGTTACATCGCTTGGGGAATTTGACATGTGTCAGCAGTTTCAGCTGAGCACTTTTGCGAGCTACCAGCAGCACAGTTGTCTGAAATATTAGGAACAACTTCCCTCCCGCCCTGGGCAGTGCTGCCCACCATGGAATGCCTTGAGTGCAGGAAGTTACCGGTGATTTAAAAGGGGCATTGACATTCACTTGTGAAAAGAGTTTTTGCAGCTCAGCCTGGCTTCATTCATCCAGCAACCAGTTTGGTAAGCATGGTGATGTAAGCAGCTCATAATCATACCTTTTGGTTTTCATTTTAAATCCCTGTGTTTGTACATCTAGAACGAATGCTGAGTTGCTCAGATTTGTTTGAATTGCACAGAGCAAAAGAGGTGGTAGGAGCCACACCAGTGGGACACCACAGTCTACGGCAAACTCTGTTCCTACCTCTGCTTGACTCAGTAGGAGACCTCAGGCCACTCCTCTTTCCATGTCCTACTTCCCTCAGTGGTTAAATGATGCTGGTATCATCTTCTTTTTACACAAAGTTCTCATTATTATGATTATTATTAAATGTGAAGGGTATCAGCTATGTGGCTTTCATCACCCAATACTGAAAAGCAGGCCCTCGCAACTGTGGGAAGTGTCGTATCGGATCACGGTGAGAGAAGAAAAGGATGGCACTCACCCAGTTTGCCCATCTCAAGCAGGCCCCACAGCAGGGGCCTCAGAGCGAGATGTGAGGAACACCATGGTGGCATTACAGACCTAGAGGCAAAGGCTGCTTCCTCTTTCTCTTGAGTTAGTGGCTACCTTCTGCCCTGATATGTGAGGTTTTAGCTTTGAGCGGAACATGACAGCCATTTACCAGCAAACCTCTAGGGCTAGGAAATGGAAAAACAATGCAGCATCTATCTGAAATAGCAGAAGGGATTACCTAAACTGGAATTTGGCCAGGATACTGTCTTTAATTCTGCTAATCTTGGAAAACAAAAAAAAAGTGCTGCAAGAACTTTCTGCAAGACTGCAATCTTCATTTTATAGCCACTGCTTTAGAAGAGAGTAGATGCAATAGCACAGCTTTCTCTTTGGTCCTCATGGGACATGGTTCATTACCAACTCATGGCAAAGACTGCCACCTACAAGTCACCAGCAGCAAGTCAAAATGGTTTTGGTTTTGAGGCAGGCCTAAGCTGAGGCTGTTCATAGAAGCTAACGATAATGTGTCCAAAGAAATGGCTGGGAGAGAAGCAGCATGGTGGAGAAACAAAAAAGTAGACCAGAGGGAATGAGTAGGAAAAGGGATTAAAGACAAAGGTAGGATGGAGAACGCATGTGAAGAAATCCTAATATGCTTGAACTGGAAAGGGAAAGGTTGGAAAAAACTGGTCTGAGTGCAAATGTGGTCATATAGGAACAACTGGAGACTGCCAGTGAATGGTAGAAGAGAGAGGGCCAGAAGGGGGAGAATGAGCTTTTTTGAACAAAATTCAAAATCTGGGCAGCTTTGATAGCAGGGGTAGAGCAGACGAAGAGATGGTTTTCTGGGTACAGCCAGCCAGAGGGTAGACAGAAATAATGTTCCTCAGAAGCAGTGGCGAGCAAAGATACTTGCAGTGCCAATAGTTCTTCTTGTCTAAAACCCCTCTTCCAAATTCTTACCCAAAACTGAGCAAGAGTAAGAGGTGAGGGAATTATTTCTGGCTACTTGCAACCCCAGAAACAAGCATGGTTTTGGAAAGTGCAAGGAAATGCCACTGAATTACTGCAACATGAGGGATGCAGTTTTTCATCATCTAACTACATTTTTTACACTCTCCTTTTAGTGTCTAATTGATTCATAAATGAGCTTCACTCTCTGAATGGTTCCAGAATCTATGTCTGTGAGCAACAGCAGCTCTGTCTCGCTCGGATAAACTTGCAATACTCAACTTTTCAACACTATCAGCTCCATTGCTTGCTGAGGGCGTGCAGTACATCAGCTTCCGTGGCCTTGGAAGCCTGTGCTATGGTGCCATGAATCAAAACCCCTCTGCTTTCACAGTCTCCAAGAAGTTTGTGCTGTTAGATCATGCAGTGTGTCTCCCTTTGCAATGGGCTGCCAGCGCAGAAAGATGAACTCAACCTGGCATTTTTTCACCTCTGAAACTCTTCAGCTATTTGCCAACATTGGGATCCAGGTCTTGGCCTGACGTGTGTGGCTCAGCTGTGGAGGCTGCAGAGAATTTCAAAGGCAAAGAGATGACTGACTTTATCATGCAGCAGTGCTGGAGCTATCAAAATGTAAGGAAGTTTGATTAAGTATGATCTCAACGCCCTTTTCCTGCAACACCCCTTCTTGTGTTTGCAGTGTGTTTGTTAGTGTCCCAAAGCCCTTAGTACAGCAAGATCCAGGAGTCAGAAAGACAAAAGAAACAGAGCCCAGAAAAGCAACTCCTTCGCATTTGCCTGTGCAAAAATGTAGCACATTAGAGGATTTTTTTGTCACTTCCTCTTTCCTTGCTTCCCCCAGTCTTTGTTGTTCCCAGCACCGACCACATTTATTTATTTGCCTCTTCCCAAACCGCTGGACAGACAGGGGCTGCACAGGGGAGCGGTTCAGCAGTGCTGCTGGAGAGGGCCTAACAATGGGGCTTTAATGAGGGCGCCTCTGGCAGCTGCTGGCGGCCAGAGGCTTCCCGGCATTCCCAATGTGGAACAGTTGCCTCTTTCATGGAGCGCCTGGGGGATGAGCACAGTGTTGCTACACCCAAAGCAGTTTCAGGCAGTAATGGCTCTCTGAAATGAACTGCTGCCGAGGATGCTGCTTGCAACGCCCCAAACTGCTGGGGTGTCCTGGGTTAGACCCTCTTTCTTCCAGGCCTGGGCTGTGCTTGCCTTTCGCATGCCCTCTCCCAATAGCTCAAGGCTGGAAAGTGTTTATGATAGCATCTAACCTTTCTCTTAAAGGAGAAAAAAAAAAAAAAGGAAAAAAAAAAAAAAGAGAATGGCAGTGGGGAATAAAATAGTTTCCAATCATTTGAGGCAGTGCGGCCAAATCGCTTGTAACAATTTCCTTTAGATTCCTTTTATATAGAAAGAATTAAATATGAAATCATGAATCAGGAAGCAGTCATCCTGCCAGCCAGTGACATGTACATGGAGATCAGAGCAAAGTGAGAAAGACACAGAACAGCAGGAGACTTGCAGAAACCTTTTTTAGCTCTCTCTTTTTCTTCCCCTTTTTGTTTAGTGTACACATCCATGTAATACTAACATTTCTTACCCAAAAGGAGCTGCGGGAATCTCCTGCTGTTCCTTGTCTCTCCAATGGCAGCCCTGAACCTTCCTGTCTTGATATATCTCATCTGTCTGTGTTTCCTGATGGATTTTGCAGTCCCCAGAGTGTTTGGATACCTGATTCATCTCACAGGAGACTGTGAAACATTAAGTATTTTTAAATACATGGCTTTATAATTGCCTTGTTTAAGTTTGCAACATTCTGAACTCATATAAGGCAGTAATAAAAATCACCGCTGTTTTCCTTGAAAGCATTTTGCTATAGCTGCTTCTAATTTTGTGTGTGTGGAGGTGGCTTTTGTCTTTGCATGAGGAAGGTCATAACATTCTTGTTCTGAGAATTCATATTTTTCCAGTTCTCTTTTTCAAACCTTCTATAAAGGAAGCACCCACGCCATTGTGTAAAAGGGGACTGAGGTCATCCAAGCACTACCAAATCAAAGTGTAAGAAATTTCCCTAACAAAAACTGAAATCAGAAGAAACAGACCTAGTGTCTGTTGCCTTCCAATCTGCAGGTCTACAAAGCTGACCTGAGTTGCACCTGGGTTTTGCATATCTCAGCACCAGACCCTTGAGCCTGCTTGGATTCACTCTGGGAGTCTGGCACTGACCTCTCTGCTGTCTCCTGCCCAAAGAGGCAAATGAGGATGTTCATCTTAAACTGGTTCTTCTCAGATTTCTCTGATCAGGGCAAAATTTGAAGTACTGACTCTTGAGTTCAATTTCCCTGAAATTTGGGGTGTTCGGCTGCAAGATTTTTATCTGAGTCTGTCTCTAGCTTGGCTCCGAGGGAAGGGAGAGTGAACATTACAGGCCAGGAGCCTACAGATGCAAAAAATTAAAGGCTTTAAAATGTCACTAGTTGAGCGCGTAATGGATATTCTTTGGATTTGGTGATTAGCTGTTGTGTTCTGTCAGCCAGTGCTGCCTTCCTGATGAGATTTATAAAGTAGTCTCAGGTCATGGTCAGGCAAGCCAGATTCATAAATTCCATGGATTTCCTTGGGAACTTTATTATCTTTTGCAACATTTCCTTTGTTTCTTCTAAGCAGGACAAGCTTGCTGGTACATACCTGACTGTGACCCTCAAGTGCTTTGTCAGTAGGGCTGTAGTGTGATCTAAAATATTTCATCTCCCCTTCCATTCCGAGTCCAACCATCCATCCATCATCCACCCAAATGTTTGCTGCATGCCTTAAAACCAAGGGGACAGCTACGTACCAGGCTATGCTGCTGAATCAGGCCAATATGCCCAGCATTTCAGATCAAGGTTAATGCATTACTTGTGGGGCTTATCCAGCTCACTCCCATCTCATGCTCTCCCCAGAGCCGTCCTAAAACCCTGGGATGGCCTGAACACTACACATGTGTCTGTATGCAAAGAAGTTGGTACTACACATGCAGTGAAACCAGGCTCTAACTCTACATGGGACATAGGACCATCTGTGCCCAAGGAGCCTGGGCATTGGTCTGTACTCCATGACAATTACTTCTGTACTTCATATATTTGCACTGACGTGTCTCTCTGTAGCCCCTTTCCTACTCTGCTCATGTGGGCCAGATGTATGGTTGGCCTGATCAGTTGTCCCCTGCCCAGCTGTCATCTGGTGTGTGAGGCTATGGAGTAGAAGGGAACGTGCAGGGCTGTGTGGCAAAGACAGATGTTGCAGGGCTGTACAAGCCAAGGGGCCCTGTTAGGAAACATGCTCCTTGGCTGTACGTTGCATCACAGATGCTCCCTGGCACATGGCTCTTGGTAGCCAGTGCATCCTTTCAAGTGCTCCAACACATGGGGTCTCTCATACTGAGACACAAGAAGCATGATGCTGGCAGAGAAAGGGTGGCTTCACTTTGTTACTGTGGCTCTGAAAAGTTTTTCTAGCACGTTGAGGCACTCTGATACCTTACTTCCATTTCAGCAGACTGCCTTTTACCACTGAGCTCCTCCAGAAGCACAGGCTGCATGGCACAGAGCCAGCTTCTGACCTCAGTGACGCTGGTATAAATCTGGGATGCTGCAGCCAACTGGCGCAGAAGCACTTCAAATTTACACCATTTACACATATAGCAAGTGTTTCCAATTTTAAAGGGGCTTATCATTTAGGTCCACAAAACAGGAGAACAAAAGCAAAGTCTATGTGACTTGAGTACATGCAAATGTCCTCTGTGGCAAACTTCTGCAACACCCCCACTTGCCCTGTTACCACCAGTGTGAGCCATGAATTAGCTCCAGGGAAGTCCAAGGAATGCACCAGAATGAAACTATCAATCAGGAGTGAAAAAGAAAAATTTTAGGTGGATTTGTCAACATCGGGTAATACTGTTGTAATTTACTGCAGTTGCCATTGAAGATGGTGGTATCATCCACTCCAAAAGAGGTAGATTGCATTGGCCTGGACTTCTAGTGGGACAGACTGCTGAAAACATATTGGTGAGGCTGGATATGTATCAGAGGAGCACTCAGGTTGAAAGCTTTGATGACAGTGCTTGGATGGGAGGTTTTGGAGAACTGGAGACAAGTCATTGTCTGTTGTGAGAGCGCTTGACTGTGGAATAACCTAAAATGAAGCCAAACTGCAGACAAATATGACCTTTTTGGAGACATGCTGCAAAATTCCCTTTTGGCCAGAGCCCTTCTCAGCTGTAATTGGAGAAAATGAATTGGTAATAAACAGTGGGATGAAACATTGTGGTAGAACAAGATTGATTGAACCTGAGAGAGGTGCAGAGCAGAAAGAGACACAGCTTGTTCCTAAATATGATGGTCACATCCTTAACTTGACGGCCGGAAGGGAAGTGCGCTAAAGCAGTGTTACTCAGGCTCTTCATTCTGAAGCCAAACATGTTATTTTAGTGAGGCTGAGAGACCACAACTGATATTTTGCAGCATATTGGCAGACAGTGCTGAGAGAGCAGCACAAACATCCTGGAAGTGCTGTGAGGATCTGCCTTGGTACAAACACTTCAGGCTGGGCAGGGGAGTGATGCTAAGGCAATGCTTACCAGCCAATGCAGGTGGTTTCTGTGATGGGGCAGAGAAATGTGGTCCATGATTGAAAATTGGTTCACAGCGTATCTTTTTCCTCAGCTCTCTTGTGAACTGTCCTGTGATGCTATGAAAGTGGCAGACACATTTTGCAAGTGCTTCCCACAACTCAGGTGGAGCCTGCTGGGCTCAGCGTGGGCTCTCCCATAGCCTTACAGGCAATGACCCTGGACAGGATGGCCAGCAGTGTACTGCACAGTGTACCCTGCAGTGTAGCCAGTGCTGAGCAAGGAACAGCCGGTACCCAAGGTGGTCGCAGTCGTATCAGAGTGGCTGTGGGGACCTCTGGGGAAGTGCCAGGAGGCAGCTGGAGTAGGACATGCCTGTGTGCCTCCACTGAAGCCATTTCAGTTTGGAAAGCAGCAGAGAGCTTGAAGAGCGGTGAAGAGCTCTGACAGCCCTGCAGTCTGTTGGCTCAGGAGACAGCAATAATGCATATATTTTGAGCCTTCCTTCAAACACCATAGGTAAAACTGAGAAGCGGAGATGCATGAGGGAGTGGCTGATCATCCCAATACCCAAGGAGAGTCTGGAGTTCCCAGGGTGGTTTCCTGCCCTCCTGGCAGCATAGGCAGCTGCTGGTTTGGAGCAAACAATCTGTGTGTCCCTTTGAGAGCCAGGGCAGCTGGAGGTGGATTTGTTTGCTGTTGATTTCATGGCAGCGTTGCTGCTTCAGGCCACTGCCTTGGTGTGAGGAACAACAACATCCTAGAGGAGACACCCAGTGAATTGCTGAGTGCTCTGCAGCTACCCAATCCGCATGCCCAGCGTGGGAAGCGGTCAGTCAGACCACCCTGATGGCATCAACAAAATCATCATGTTTGCTGACATTTCAAGGGAACAGAGAAGGGGACAAAGGCTAGGAACAAAAGTTTTTGATCCAGTTCAGAGCTGCAGTCAGAAGATGTGGGCCTGAATCGTAAATGCTAAATCCAAATTGCTTTTTGCTGGGGAGGTAGTTTAAACCTTGGTCCAGATGCCAAAACTGAGGCTTGAGTTTTCCTGGCCTCCATGGGAAAAAAATTATGCAGGAAACTGAGTGCCCTGTGAAGTAATGAAAGGTAAAGAGAAGAAACTAATGGAGAGCTGAGGAAATGGAAGAGATCAGAGGACAGGGAATTCAAGAAATTTAGAATAACTGATTAGTGAATAGACAGGACATCTTTTCCAATGAATTTAGGCCTCCCCTCCCACCCCCCACCAACATCCATTCCCTGAAATGATCAGAAATAATACAGCCCCTCCCCAGATGGCCTCTGGGTAGCTTCTTGCCATTATTGTGGTATTTAGTTATGAGAGAACCATTCAAGGGGAAAAAAGAAAAGAAATAGAAGTGACACCAAGCCACAAAGTGTGGATCCAGTTCCAGACATTCCCAGGCACAGGGGGACTGAAGTCTGGTCTTTTGGTACAAGACTCTTAGGACAGCCAACCCCAAACTTTGCTCTAAGAATCTAGTCGGCAGTCTCTGAACCGAATTGCCCCCTGAGGTTTTCCTCTGTGTGTCCAGATTTTGGCTAGAAGTTTAGAGTAAGGAGGGTCTTTCTGGTTTGGTGGAAGCCCAGGAAGAATTGAGCCTCTCCGAAGAAAACATATCTGTATGAGATTTTCATCTTGACTTCCTGGGTCAGTGATTCTGATAAGGCAAATGCAATCTCTGTGTGCTTTACCAACTTCTGAACTTTTAAAGGTAAATCTGTTTGCTAGGAGTTCAGATACAAGAAAAATGGCCATGTGGTTTAGTTACAGAGTGGGAATCAAAGCTGTGCGCTCTGACCTTAGCTCTTCCACTAACTCACTGCATGACCTCACACTGCCAACTTGTTTCTGTTTCTCATTTTTTGCACTTATGGGATGAAAATGACACTTATCCTCTGTTAATTCATGACTATTTGCCAGGGGGTTATATTTTTGCTGATGGAAGTGAAGCACATTCTCTAAGTCTGTGCTGGAGTTTTATCCTCACAATGGGGGATGGGAGATACAAGTAAGATTTCAAACGAGGGTTTTTTGTATCCCGAGGGCTGAAATGCAAACTGTAGGACATTTGCCTCCTTTTTCTCTTGTTCATTGATGAGAAATACACACAACATTATGGACTTTGGCTTGTGAGGAACGATGCTGCCCTCCCTGTACGTGTGCAGAGAAGAGCAAATACCCTACCCATTTTCTGTTAATATTAGTTGATACCCATTAGAGCTGGCTGAAACATCCAGTTTTTGTTTTGCATGGTGTGCCATCTTATACTGCTGCAGGATTTCCTTTCATCTGGAAGCAGAGTAACAAAGTAGAAGCTTCCCCTAAATAAAAGTTCTCCTAAAGGTAACATTACATTGAGAATAATGATATTGAAATGAACATATTTAGCCTTCTGGAAACAATATATTTGGATGGTTCTCTGGTTGAAAATTTGAACGGAATCTCTACGTTCCCGTGAAACATTTTGATTCTGTGAAATGTGCACATTCCCACTGGAAAATCATTCTGCTGGAAGATTTTCAAGTGGCCTTTCTTCCTGCATGCTTTAGTATCCAGTTTAAACTCCAGCTGCTGGTTGTGGTTGTCCCTTGTTGTAACAAGTGTTGGCATTATATGCTTTCCTTTATTAGTAGTATAGCAAACTCTTCCAGGGGATCTTGCTGTGACTTTAAAAGTATTACCTGATAGTAGTATTAGACATGGGAAGGCCAGCAAGATTATTTTCTTTGTCACAGAGGCCAGTGCTGGACTGTTCCCTTCAGAGTAATCTCTTGCCTAATTTTAAATATCCACACAGTGTCATCCACACCCCTTCCCTTGAGAAGGCAATTCTACAACATGATGTCTCACTCCTAGGACATTTTTCCTACCATTCAACCTAAATTTCCCCTCATAATTTCATTCAGTCACTCCTAGCTACAACCCCTTGATCATCCAAAACAACCCCTTTCCCTCTGTGGTATTTATACCCTTTGCAGACTGCTATTGTGCATTCGTTTCTCTCCTCATAATTTGCGCCAGCTGTGCCTATTTACCACCGTTACTTTGTTCTTCCTTGCAAGCTGGTCCCTGTAGATCATTAGAGTTTCTGTTCCTTTTCTCTTCCTCCTCCCCATATGCAGTGTGGTATCCTGTTTTCCTTGTAACTATAGCCATGCACAGGGCTAAAAGATTCAAGGATTTTTCCATTAATAATCCCCACACCCTATTCCTGGTCAGTACATTGCTTAAGAGGGATTGAGGTAATTCATACACGAATAGAAAGCCGTACTAAAGGAGAGGGAGCGCGCAAGAGGAAAATGTGAGTTCTGCGGGATAGCGAATCTGTCTCTGTTGAGCACTCTTTATTGAAAGTGTGGTTTTGCTCAGAGAGCAGCTTTGGAAATAGGGTCCAATCCTGCAAAGCACTTGGTGTCCTCGATGCTCATGGATTTCAGTTGGCACTGCTGGCTGTTAAGCACCTTCCAGAAAAGCAGCTGGCACTGTGTAGACTGGAGTACTGTAAATAGCATGGAGAGGCCTTCTCTTCCGATGCTGTGTCCCACTCATGCGCAAGCAGTGGCAAAGCTCCAGTGGAGTTTAACTGTGCAGGGCTGGGCTCTGAGTCGTCCCACAGTGAGGCTTTGCACCCAGGAAGGCTTTCTGAAATGTCAGTGCTACAAATGGCAGCCTCCCTGGCCAGCTTCTGCTGTGGGAATGTAGGTGGGCTTTTTCCCTTTGCATCTCACACTCTTGCCAAAAATAAAGATTTTGCAATTGCACCTTGAGTAAGGATTACTGCTTGTGAGGAAAACTAAGCTCCAGTTCATTCTCTTGCAGCTCCGCTGGCTCTGCTGGAGTTGGGTCCACATCTGCTGTTGGCTACAATTGCATAAAGCTAGAGTGATTTTGTCAACTTATGTGGCAGCTTACACTCGGTTAAAGGAGACTGGAAATGTAACTCTTTAGTTTGTACAGTGACACAAGGAGGTGACCAGGGAACAGATAAGAAAAAAAGAGGACAATCATTTTATAACAATATCTTCTATTAAAATACAGATCAAACCCATCTCAGAGGACCATTAAGAGCAGTAGTTGAGACACTAAGGGACCAGTCCTATTGCCAGGCATCAGGCCCCATAGTAAAACCCTTTGCCTTGTTTTGGCAGTAGTTTTAGAAGTGGTATAGAAAATGTTGGAGTGCTCTATTTCCCCAATCATTCCCTAGGTAGGGGAAACCTCTGTTTGTAGTGGAACGTGCCCTAGTGCAAGCCAGCTCCTCGTCCTCGCTGGAGGCAGCGGGAGCTGCGTTGTTGAAGCGCTCCCGAGGGCAGGAAATGGCTTTGCTGTGGCTGGCTCTGCTGTTTGCGCTCTGCCCTGTTGTGTGTCTGCGCTGTGACGCAGCCTGCAATCACATGTGCTGGGGCTGCTGCTTATACAGCACAGAGCCTGGTATCATCAGCAGTGTGTTTATGGTCTTTGATGCTCTCAGTCGTTACAGGATACGCTGAGGTGCTGCCTCAGGCCATCAGACCTGCTGTGCTAAGGGCAGTGCAAAGACATTCTTCTGCATTTGCCTCCTTCTGTGCATGTATCTGCCACTGCCCACGCAGCAAGTCCTGCCAGAGGTGTGCTTGGGAAATCCTCACCTGGATGATCTTGTCCGCAGTCTCCAGTAAACTGATAACCTCCTGGTGGGAGCTGGGGAGGCCCGTCATCTTTTGTCAGTGGGATAAATGCAAGCCCTGAGATGCCATGGACCGAGGCAGCTCAAAAATGGTGTCGGGTTAGGTTTTCCCTTCTCTGCTGGGGCAGTGGCCCACATGGTGGCAGCCTGAGGAGCTTGGGTGTAAGGCAGAAGTGCTTCTGCTTGGCATAAGCCACTTTCTGCAATCAGCATCCAGTTTCTCTGCTGTTAGTGAAACACTACTGGCAGCAGTAGAGATTCCTCCATTTGAAGGAATAGAAATGAAGGCAATGTTCTAGTGTAAAGGTCTTGGCATCTCCCACAGCTTATGACAGTGCCATTGGAGCATGGAGGCTGTGGCTGTAGCTTTTCTTTTGTGAGCTTACATTCCTTAGCAGTGGGAAATCGGCAGCCGTAATTAGTCTCTGATGTTCTCTGCTAATACAAGATCTCTCTGGTACTTGCAAACACTGGCATCCCTGAGACACCTTCCTACTGTTTCGACCTCTTATCTTTCCTCTCTCTCCTCCTTATTGAGAGAGGCCCCAGATATATCCTGAGGTTCTTCAACACTGTGAGGAAAAAAAAGTCCCCCTCTGCTCCTCCCCATTATAGCCCTGTCTCCGCTACCTTTTTTTTTTCAGCTGTTCTGTAGGAAAATGGCTCCTGCTAGTCCTCATGGAAAAGGATACATATGCTGGCAGGAAGTCCATTTGCTTTGGGAGGAAGAGAGGCCTGACATCAACAGGAAGAGCTGTGCGGCATAACTGCTGTTGCGTCCAAGTGAGAGAGGCCTTGAAAACAATGTCAGCTTGTAGTTTGGGACTGGCCAGCAGGAAATGAATGCACGCTGGTGTTTGCGGTGCAGAGGAAATGATAAGCACTACCTGCTCTGACTTGGAGCAGAGATAGCACAGAGAAAAAAAAAAAAAGAAAGAAAAAAGAACAGTTGTTTTTCTTCACACTGGTTCAGAGCCTGTCCTTTGTCAAATGGAAAACAAAATAAAAAGCAAAATATGGAATATATCAGGAATCTGTTGGGGGGCTTGGAAACTGAGGAGTGCAATTGCAAAGTGACTAGATTTACTACTTTAGTAACAGTTGGATATTGCTTTTTTTCCATTGCTAGCACTGAAAATGACCCTCTGCTTGATAACCCTTGGCATGCATTGAGAGACTGAAGGGAGGTGGAGGCTGCATCCAGTGTGGGATGGGAGGATTATCTGTATGGGAGAAAAGTCGTGGGGAGAGCTCCTTCCCATTGCGGGCAGAGGGGCCAGGGAATACAAAGAAGAGTAGCGTATAGATAGATATCTTTCTTAACTTTTCCCTACTAGGTGAGGAAATGGCAGCCATTCTGGGGAAAAAGGAGACAACATTATGCCATAATATTTAACTGAGCTGTGTTTCTTTTCCCCCTTTATGACTGACAGTAAGAACTATATTGAGCCCCCTTTTATTACTGACTTTCTGATGGCATTTGTTTCTGGTCCTGATACCTTTATCCTTTTGCCAAGTAGTTACCGAGGTACAGGCCTTGCAGGTCTGCTTTGGAGAAACTGTGCCATGTGGTCGGGGTGTATCTCAGCAGTTTTATACAGAAGTCCTGGAGTAGAGGTAGCCACAAACAGTGTGGCAGGAAATCTTTTCTTCCAAAAAATCCCAGCCCAACATCAGCCTTTAGAAGGTTTGGAGGCTGTGCAATGCTCTCTGCAAATGCTGTTCTACCTCTTTTGCTGTCCTTGATGATCCTTGTGGGGTTCGGTGAGAGAAAGCTGCCCTCTTGCAACATCTGCTGAGTGTTGATCTGCCACAAGGCTGGCAGATGAAACAGGACTGGGTTCCCTGCTGTCTCAGAAAAAAGCCCTGAAGGTGCAGCCCCACATCCAGATGTTGGAGCCAGGCTGCTTAGCAGCTTCTTTGAGAACTCTTTGTGCTCCCGGTGTATGGAAAGGAAAATACAATCCCCACAATCAAGGATCTAAGGTACACCTTAGAGGACTGCACCCTCTGAAGGTGAAAAGGTACAGCCAAAATGGTCCCTGTCCCATGCATGCCTGAGGAGTTTGACTCCCAAACTAACAGCTTCCCTTGGCTGAGAATACTTCAGCCAGGAAGGCCTTTGGCACAGCAACAATACACAAGGCAATGTACTAGCTAAATGCACTTTGCTGGGGAAGGGACTCTGAGCACAGCAACCAGTGTGTGTGGCAATGGCTTATTCTCTGGTCGGCTGAGCAACCTTCAACAAGCAAGAGCACCAGCATGTAGCAATGTGCCCACCAGTGATGTAGACTGACTGTGTGAGAATTGTAATTACAGCCTAGCAAAACTTTTGGGACTTTTGGCTCTGTAAATACCACTGTTAGGTCTTAAGCTTTAAACCGACACCTTATTCAGAGGATCTATTCCTCTCACAAGAGTTTCCTGATAATATACATGAAAGCTTTCACATACACATGAATATATGTGTGTATATGTATAAATGCACACATACATGTCTATGTATGCATATATATACACACATCTACATACATATATATGTGTATATATTTATTTTTACACATAGGCATGTGTGTGTCTGACCAGCTGGTACCATTGCTTCTGCTCAGACACAGAACTGAAGTCCACAGTCTGAGGTGATCATATGGCCTGGCCACTGTTACTTAGGGTGGGTAGAAACCACATAAATTTACCAGACATCAGCAAACCAAGTCACCCTCAGCTTAATGCTCTTCAAATAATGATTAACTTGTTTTCAGCCTCCCTGAACAGGGCTGGGAGGAGCATCAATAGGTGACCTTCCACTGCCAGCAGCAGTCTTAATTGTTCACTCTGTGTTGTACCTCGTGTCATCATTTTATATCCCTGTAAAACTGGTGCAAATGCTTCTGAGTCCTACACCTGGTCACCTAGTTTGCTAGTATTTGAATGACACAGCATGAGGTAAGAGAGAACTGGGACGAAAAGATTTTTTTCCTCTTGTGAAAAATGCTGCTTAAGTCAATGGGATTTTGGTATGAGTGAGGTTCTTTGGGTCAGGCCTAGACAGCCTTGCAGTGAAAACACTCAACCTAAATATATGTCTCAGCAACGGAGCAAAGATGGAACATATTTTACAGTGCTTTGCTTTAAAACTTAATCACTGATTACTGCTAGTGTCTTCACATGTTTGTCTTCAATCAGATTTGACATCATAAAGCCTTATTTACTTTTTCTCAAAAGTCTGTTTGCAATTGCCTTTCACTTCTCATTTGTAGCCTTCAGGGGTTTGAATTTAGGGTCCTCATCTGTCTTTCTGTATAATGATCCTCAACAATTTTCTATGCTCTTTGCCCTAAGTCATTGGCTATCTGTAAAACAGCCCATTTGGAATAACCTCTGGAAAATGCTGTATCCACTCTTTACCAGGAGAGCCCTAGAGGCAAGATCAGAGAGAAGCGTGAGTGAAAGAACATTGCTGCATAATCTAGTGTCACTCTGCATCAGTCCATCACTGTGACAAAGGGCAAAATAAGCAGAAAAGAAAGCCCTAACCTCAAATATAAATATGTGGTGTGAGATGAAGCCACACAATTCTTCATCCATGTGAACGCTTGGTCCAGGACCTACTCCTCTGTTACTTCATACCTTGCTATCAAGCATTAATGTGGGCTTTCACTGCGGTGCTTAGCCATTGTTCCTTTTCACCTGGCTGTGCTATGAGAATGGCGTTGACATTCTGCATTAACTGGCACAGCTTGGTGTGGGCTTTAAAGCTCGGTAATGGCTGTCACATAAGCTTGCAAATGACTCACTGTGCAGCAAGCTTGGAAGGGGAACCATGAGTACCAGTAAGACTCCAGCCTATCCAAAACCCTCGTGTGTTCAAAGGGACAACTGTAATTCAGTAGGAAAGAGTGTACAGAGAATTGCAGAACAGCCCACTTTGCTGCAGCACCAGAATCCAGAGTTCATGAGAAAACTGTCCATCCCATTTCTTCACCTTGTCTCCTTACCAATAGGATAACAGCAGTATCATTTGTCCTGAAGACTCCCAAAAGCATTTATTTGGGAATTAGTTGTCTTGTCATTAACACGCCATCACCACTGAAGTGGAATAGGGATCTGTAACAGTGCATGGTGATAGCATGACAGGACAGCAGAGAACCTACAGACAAATTCTAACAGATTGCTATAGGTTTTAATGTATATAAGTGGTTTGGGAGCATATGATGTGTGGTGAATGGCATAATACAGAGAATTTAAAAACTGTAACTAGTAGCTGGTAGTTTTCAGATGCCTGCTAAGATCTAAGCACCCAGAATTTCTTTCTAACAAACAGCCCCAAAGGACTTTCTTATAAAGAAAAACCTGAAATCCCTATTGTCTGGCACACTAAAATCTAAGTCAAAAAGGACTAAGGAACAAACTAATGTTGATAGCCAGGAATGGAATATATCCTGATCCCCTAGAATCTCCTGTCTCCATATTCAAGGATCCTAAGAATCCCACACATGTTGGTTTCCACACTCCTTTTACAATCCAGAAATGGATGTAATAGCTTACTAGATACTCCTGGCATCTTTAGGGAACTTTTTATAAGAGATTGAGCAAAACTGCATCATCTAGCAAGCACAGGTGGAATACGGTGACAAGGGCTAGTTTGTTATCTAACTTGCTGCTGATGCCCTTGCAGATTAAAACATATATGCTGTTGAGAGAAAGAAAACACTTATGAAGTCCATTTATATTTTCTTTGCTTTGTTACTGACAGTAAAGTAGATTAGCATGGCTTACATCTTTGTCCATGTTGAAGAAGAGATGGAAAGGCAGGAAGAAAAAACATGATGTAGTGTGACACCTGCAGTCTGTGGACTTGTTCATCGATTTGAATGAAAGACAGCGGGCACTCTAGAGAGTTTGAATGAAGCCACATCAGCAGCCATCCATCCCCATACTCAACATTTACCTGCACTGTTCTCTTGCAGGCTGCTTCTCCCAGCTCCCTTGAGACCCAGCATCCATATTGCCTCACTCACTCCTGCAGTCCATCAGCCTCTGATGTGGCCTATGAATTGGATATTGTTTGCAGTATGTGTCGTCAGAAACAAGGTTAATGGCAGGACCCCGGCTCACAGCCTGCCTATTCTCATAGTGCCTAGGCATTCACCAAAAGGGAGGTCAATTCATTATGTACAGCTTCAAAGCTTTCCTGATCTTTTCTGTGCTTATACCTGAATCTCTTTTCTTAGAAAGCGAAAACTGTACTGTTACACTAACGTTTAGAATTAATCGTCCCAAATGCTTGTGCTGTGGTGAGCAAAACCCTGTACAATATCCACCCTAATCTGTCATGGATGAGACTTGTTAGGGTTCAGATGGTTACTTGAGGCCATGTACAGCTCATTGACCTGCCTTAGAGAATCCAAGCTCCTGTTTTCCAAGGTGGCTGTAGCACTGAAGCATGAAAGTTAGGAGTGGAGATATCCTGTTAGGTTATGTAGTCTTTTTTTGCAGGAAACCCACAGCAGGATGTTTCCCTAACAAACCTATTCTAGTATTTAGCACAACCTCTTTTCAAAAGTGCCTGCATGACAAAATTTGCCAGCCAGGACATTTCAGAGGAGTGTGATGACTACTGCTGTTGAGAGTGTGTGCTCAATGTCTGCTTGTGCAGTGCTTTCAACTCTTAGGCTTTCCTTGGTATGTGTGTCATTGATCAGCTGGCCACGGTTGTTGTGGGCTGTCTCACCTCTGCCTTGCACTTCACGGTTGTCAGATCTGGTCTGGAAAATCAGATGTTCCAACAGGTCTTCTTTAGATATGTTAGATGTAAGCTGGGTATAGTATCAGTGGGAAAAATCTTTGATAGTTGTCACTGACTTCGATCAAAGATAGACTGGGCCTGCAGGCTGTGTTGAAATACCTTTGCTTGAAATCAACGTGTCACATCCTGAACAGTGCCTAGCATTTCCACTTCCCACGCCAGCCAGTTGAAGTTTGTGCCTCACAGCATCTGCCAGATTCGAGATTTTTTGCATGTCTTTGCTCACCAGATTCACAACTGAATTCAGGACGGTGCTTTCACCACAGAGAACAAAATTGTTGTGCTAACCTTCATGACATTGCAGAGTTGTTTCCCACAGAAGTGAAAGTAAAAAAAAAACGAAGTGTGTGATTTACATGGTGATTCAGTTGTGTTGTCTGTGCAGACAGGATCACCTTGGCGCCAGCTATTCATCTTTTTTTAACTGTGTTTATGGCAGCTAAGGGGGAAGAGGCGAGGAGGGCTCTAACAAGGTGATTTGTTTTTAAGCATATTTGATGTTGTTTAGCTATCTCACGCTATTCAAACACAGGTGTGTGTGTGTGTGTGTGGGGGGGGGGGGGTAGCTCGGCACTCACAGCCAAACCAAACATTGGGATTTGATGGTGAGACAGTTTATTTTTTCTTCTTCCATAAAATGAATTTAGTGCTGGTGAAAAGTCTGCAAAGACAGCCCTGGAGACTGAAGCCCTCTGTTTGTCCTTGTAGCATTTACATCTAAGCAGGGCAAACTTTCCCCATCCCCAGCCCTGCCAACACACTGCATCTCCAAGCAGGAGAGAGCCTCTCTGCAGGGGAACTCAGACTCTGTGGCCACTTTGGGCCCCGGCCTCTGCTCAGGCTGCTGGCAAGGAGGCTGTGGAGGGCAGAGGAGATGATACTTGGGGGACAAGGCAGGATTTAGTCTTAGCTGCCACAGATGAGGATTATGAATTGGGAAGCAACCTGGAGTCCTGACAGCCAGGGTGGACTGGGGCTGGAGTGAGAGCACAGTTTGAACTCCTCTGTAATCTGTTTCTCAGCCAACCTTACGCCTAGTGAAAATCAGACAAGATCAGCAAAAAGAATCTACTGAATCAGCATTAAGGCTCATGATTTAAAGGAGGAAGAGTAGGAAATACACAAATATAAGTCACATCAGAGACACTAACTGTCAAGTATGTTGCCATTTACACAACACTGTTCCTTTCCTGTGATTAGGAGGCCAAGTTAATATATTAGTATTTTCTAAAATGTGTACTATTTTGTTATTTTTGTATGTAAAAAATGACAGCTTTTACTTTCTACAGACTGAAATACTTATTTTCTAGAGGGAAATATCTCCTAATTTAATAACTTAAATTGAAACAAGAGACTGTTTTGACCTTTATAGTCTCATGATTTTACATAGTGTGATATGAAGCATTCACTACTATTGAGGGGAATGGAGGACAGTTTAAAAAAACCAATACATAGCAAAATAAAAATGGTGAAGCAAAGATGTCCACAACTTTTTTTGTGGTGTTCATTCTTTGGGGGAAATTTTGAAAACAATACAATTTCCCTCAAGTCGAATGTCAAAATGTTGACATTTCAGATGAAATGAAAAGTCAGAGTTTATCCCTCCAGTTACTTAAACTGAAATTAAAATAAAATTAGAGAGGACAGGAAACCTCCTCCATGAGGCCTAAACTGACCACTAAGGAGGACCCCAGTAGCTCTGCTTCTACTTTTTATCCCTTGAAGGAGCCTTTTGAGAGAAAAACAGAAGGATAAAGAGAAAAATGAAGGCCATTGCAGTATTCAGTCCTCTTAAGTACTTTGTACTTTGGACACATGCCCTAGTCCAGGTTAGCACATGCTTAACTTTAAGCACAGGCTTACTGGACAGTATTCATACTGGCTAATTTAGGTGCCTAACTCAGCAGCTTCCCTAGGGTCCTTCTGTAGTCCATGGAGACAAAGAGTTCCTTCTAGAAGGCAACACTCAACACCTCCTAGGCCACTGCTTGTGTCTCTTGCTGAACCAGTGTCTTCCTCTCTCTTCTCTGATTTTGGTGGGAGATCACAAGGCCTGCCTCCTTCCCTCCTATTGACTCTAGTAAGGCTGCTTGGTAATTTAGTTAGGCACACACTTAGAAGTCTTGCTGGTTTTGATCCAAGATGCTCAGCCCTGTGCAAGATCAAGCCTTTGTCAGGCAGGCAAATAGTTAGTACCTTGCTCTCTGGTGGAAAGGTTTGGAGGGTGGTAGCACCGTGGCTTGGAAGAGGCAGGAGTAGGGAGAGACCCCCCTCCCTGCAACACTGGGAGTCAAGAGGCTCAGTGCACATTGCTCATACTGGAAGTCCATGGGATTGGGATGGGAGGGAGGCATAATACCTGACTGTAGTAGGAGGAGCACGCACATTTAAAGAAGATAACACGTCCTGTGTTCATGGAAACAGCCCTGGTGAAGGTGAACGTCTGAATATGCTGAACTCCAGTGGTGATATCAAGTGAGAGTGGAACTAGTTACTGTAACTGTCCTTCTGGTTTATTTTTGTCTAGAGGAAAAGAATTATTGTCTTTTGTGTTTATAACTCAATTTCCCTTCTGACTGATGCCTTGCTCCAAACTCTTTTCTCCTCCTCCATCTGGTTTCTATTGTAGTTTTAAATGAGGACAGTTTGGCTGTCTGGCAGAACAAGCGGGTCTGTGTGACACCAGCTGCCTCTTCCAACTTCCAAGCCTCCAGCACAGTTTTAATTATAGAAGTGTGAAGATTAGAAACCACCCCCTCCCCAATCTCTCTTTCAGTGCCTGCACACATGCGCACCACCCCCCACACATGTGCGCGGGCACACACACACACACACACACACACACACACACACGCCAACCCCTGCTTCAAAGTCCCCACCCAAATCTGATTTTCCTCTGGGAGATCCTGGGCTGTGGTTTATCTGCACTGTGTAATGCAGATAAAGTCCCACTGTAAAGTGCACACTAGAGTCTGAGTTTCCCAGAATTCAAGGTTGATCACAGCTTTCATTCGGGTTCTGGTTCATCAATAGCTATGTCCGAAATAATCAAACCAACTCAGAGAAGGCTGGAGGTGTGAAGGAGCTGCTCACTGCTGCTTTAGCCTTGCCTCCTGCAAGTGCCCTAAAGAGTCAACTTTGTAGGAGATCAGAGCTGCTTAGGAATTTCAGACCTACAGGTTCTGCTCAAAGAAAACATTTATTGTGCTCCAGTTTCATACAAGTGCTGCATTTAGGGGCTTGCTCTGCAGGAATTTGATGCAGTCCTTTCACCTCCAGGGATCTGAGGTCAAAGTCTGTAATTTTGGGTTGCGAGTGAAATATGTCCTATGGAGGATTTTTTTGACATCACAAAACCACCGCTCATTTTGGCATAACAAGCTGTTTCTCTTTGCAAGAGTCAAAGATCTGGCATGGCAGGAAGTCATGTGCATGGTGAGTGAAGGGCGCTGGCAGAGAATCATGAGAAGGCCAGGGCTGGAAGAGCAGGAGGTGTTACATGGCAGGAGCAAGAGGTATTGGCAGAGCTTGGTGCATTTTGTCTATCTGCAGTCTATAACGTGGCCTCTATTGTGGAGGCGGAGCCTCTGTATTTCTGTAATGCTATCTTTACCCACTTTTAAAAATGAGTTAAATTTTATATGTTTGCTGCAGATTATTCCCCTCAGGCCCCTTCTCTTGCTTACTAGCCTTCAACAGATGGCGCTAAGCTTCTCCTGTTTGTGTGTAAGAGGTTTGCTTACCTGCCTGAGGCCTCTTGACCTAATTTATCCCCCAAGGAAATGTAAAACTCAGCAAAAAAAAAAAAAAAAAGAGTAGTTTAATAGGTCTTACTTTCAAGAGGTCAAATTAGTCACAACAAATAACTTCTTCTTGTCCTTTACACTGAGATTTTAGAAAGTGCCTAATGACTGACACTGTAGACATGGACTCCATTTGTGTGTTAGCTAGACACTATCATGTGAGGTTTGTCTATATGAAAGGCTGTTTTATTTTTTAACAGACCTAGTCACATGGCTTTTCTGCTCAGATGAATTTTCCATTCAATTAATTCTGCCTCTTCTATGTGGCAAGGAGTGATTCATCCATTCTCCCACCCAAAAGCATCTGAAGTGATCATGAATCTGTCTAGGTTTCATTTTTGCTGTTTACATTACATTTATTCCTGGAGGTCCTAACGAAGAGGAAAATCTTAATACGCCATATGTGCATAGCTCCTGCCACAAAGATCTTACAGCCTAAACAGACAGAAAAGAAGAAGAGGCTGGAAGTCATTTCTCTTTCCTTTTTATTTCTAGCATGCTCATCGTCATATGATCTGAGTTCCCTACTACAGTTACAGATAATCAACCCTTACTTAGAGACAAGGTCCTCTTTCTTGATATATCTGTCACAAAGTTGGACTTTTCTTGGTAGGATTTTTAGGAAGTTTCATGCTTCTCTTTTTATCTGTCTCCTTCCACATTATTTGTTTCTCTAGGAAGTTGGTGCTGTAGGTACTGAAGGTAGTGATGTGGAAAAGTCCTTGAGGAGAGAATTCTATAGCTCTGTGACTACTGTGGAGAAAGCTTTGACTCTGTAGACTTCACCTGTTCTCTTGACAATGTCACGGTTTCCCATGAACATTGATGTGGTAGGTTAAGGCCCCAGACAGAAGCTGAGCTTTAGTTAGTATTAGCTCAACATCTTGAGGGTCTTAAAAAACAGCCCAAGGGCTTAGAGTGTGGCTCAGTGAGCCTGCACTGGGTATTCTCGTGCTAAAAACAAATAATTTTTTCCCCGTTGTTCTGAAGGGGCACCTGTGACCTCTACTGAGGAGAATTAGTCTGTTTGGATCATTCAGATTTCCAAGTAATCAAGTATATTTCTTCATTTGGGTTGGACCACTCTGAGAAACCACGGGCTGGCTCTGGCCTCAGTGGCACCTATGAGAAAAACTACAATGTACCAGCTCTTTTTGTTCGTACTGTTCCTGGAGTGCTGTCTTGGGATCCTCCACGATTAAGCATGCATTAATATGTTATTATGGTCCTACATTTTGAGCAGGAGAAGTCAGGCAAAGTCCAGCCAGAGGCATTATGTTTGTGGTGTTGCAAAGATGCAGTAATTGCTATGCCTGGTTTCCCAGTCAAATGTGTGGCTTAATCTGTTTCCTTCCGTACAGTGCAGAAGAGTCAGCATTACAGTGAGGAGCTTTAACTTCTGCATTTACTGACTTTTGTGCTTATAACTGTGTGAAACATTGCATTAAATACAGAGTAGTTTCTAGCACCTAATAAGGAAGGAGTCTCTTTCTGTTATTGTTATAGCTAGGGTTGTTATAGTACTGTGGACAGGGAGGCTTGGTCTAATCAAGAGCGTGATGGGTTCCTATACCTGTATAATGGGAAAAAATAAAACACTCACTTTGGATCCAGATCTGGATATAAATGTTGTGCCTCAGGCTTCTCTCAGTTTTAAGGCTGGTTAAGTCCTTGGCTGGTTATGTTGATGGAGTTCTTTTGAAGCCAGTCAGATTTTGTCAGTATGAAGATCTAGTCAATGTTTGAACTTCATACCCCCTCTGTGGGAATTTATGAGCACTAAACCATGGGGTATGTAGGCTTATATGGAAATGTGAATGTTTCTCTGATTTTTATCCAAGCCAGTCAGACCTTTTGGCTTGATTCAGCAAGGCTGGAACTCTATCTTGGGGAGGGGGGAGATTCCCAGGACCTTGTGCTTTCAATTAGAGTGAAATTGCCTCTCTTTCTGGGGGAGGGAAGAGAGAGAGAAACTCTACCTTTCTTCCCATAACACTTCTGTGACTTCAGACTCAGTAATTGTCATAATGACAATGAATGTGGCAAGGCAGAACCATAACACGTCCTCCTGCCTCACTCTGTAGATTGGCTATGGCTACTTTGTAGGGGAGAAGAAGGAGTTTATTTTTTGTTCACTCTGTATTTCTCCCATTACTGTACCCTTCCCTGTGTCCTGTAGACAGCCTCTGCTGCTGTTTCATGAAACTGTCTCCTCTGTGGTGACTTGTGGCTCTCAGTATGTATTAACTGGGGATCTTGCTTTCCTTTCCTCTCCTCTCCTAGTCCCCTGTGTTCTGAAGAGCTGTGCAGAGTTCATTGAGACACATGGCATTGTGGATGGTATCTACCGCCTCTCAGGAGTGACATCCAACATACAAAAGCTGAGGTAAGGGCAATCTGTTTGAGCACCGGAGGGATTCAGTGACATTGCTCAGTACCGCTTTGCTGTTAGTCCCTTAGGCATATATTGGGGCTAACATAGCTCTGCGCTAATGACAAGGATGCTAGACCTAAAGGCAACTGGCTCTAAAGCTGGTAACAGGGAAATATAGCATTTCAGGGATTATTCTATTAAAAAGAGAAAAATCTGCTTCTGAATCCATTAATGAGAAAGGCCTGGAGTGTCTCAGCACAAATGCTGAGTTGTTCTCTCTCACTTCAAGACAAAACAATCTCTTTATATCAGCATGGGGTCCATCCATGGAACCAAAGACTGGTTGAGACCTGGGGCCCTGAGTCCAGGAGACAATCTGGGTAAGGCTGCAGGTAATACAGAGACATCTCTGCTTTCCAGTTTGCTTTTTCCTCTAGCTGTAAAAGAGAACTCAGAGTGGAGTATTGGGCTGCCAGAGCTTTTATTTTTCTGCATTGTTTTGTCTTCATATTGTTTCAGACAAGAGTTTGTTTCTGATCAATGCCCAGACCTGACAAGAGAAGTTTATCTCCAGGACATTCACTGCGTGGGGTCACTCTGCAAGCTGTACTTCAGGGAACTGCCTAACCCTCTCCTCACTTATGAGCTCTACAAGAAATTCACGGTGAGACCCCTTGCTGTTCTCATTCCTAACCAGGAGTGTGGATGTGCTGCAGGTTCTCCCATGGCAGCTGTTTGGGCTTCACTCTAATCTCCTGGTTTCTGGTGCATGCGTCAGTATAAACAGCTCTCAATGCTCTTCCCTTCTCTTCTTGTGCAGGCTCTCTTTCCCTGCCCTTGTTTCTTTTCCCCTGTTTTCATGTTTATTTCTCTGTTTCCCTGTTGTTTTCTTCTCTTTGTCTTGCTCTCTGATTTTCCTACTTCATTGTTTCCTTGGTGTTATTCTTTCCCCTACTGTGCACCTCCTCTCAGAATTAGTAATTCTTTCTTTTCCTCATTACTGTCTATCATGGAGAGTCTTTTGGATCACCTGGGGCTTGTGATGATAATCAGAGTGGTTTCCTTTTCCTGTTCCTTCTGCAGTCCCTGACACCTGCGCAAACTCATTGCTCAGCCCATGTGTAAAACACCAACTTTTCTGCACCTGTAGCATTTTTCACCCAGTTTGTCAGAGTGCAAGTGATGACACAAGTTCCCAGTTATGGCATATCAGGCCCTTCACGATCATGTCATGAACACAAAAAGCAGAGGAAAGTGGCAGCTGGTCAAGCAGAAATCTCTATCTTGGCTTAAAGGGGCTATAATTCAAAGAGTAATAAGTCCATTCTGGAAAACAGCTATAGAGTATACACAGATACAGCTGGATCCTAGGAGCAGAAAAATAAGACCAGGAAGCCTGAATTTTTAAACAAGTTGGCTAATTTGATGACAGGTAATATTTTATTATAAGGTAGTACAGCAAGCTATGCATGTCACTGAGGTTACCTGGTTCTTACTGTTCTAAAACCATTTTCAGTTGTTTATGACACCAACAAATTTTAATCCAGTCATCTTAGATGCTGAATTTTCAGCTAAAAGCATTCACCAGCTTCTTATAACAACTGGGGTTGGGGGGAGGGGAAGGGCTGTTTTCGCAGTGTTAGAAACATCCGTCCTTTGTTCAGAAGTTCTCTTATCCTTCTCTTTGACATTTGCTGGGAGGTGGAGGGGACAGACTTCATCCAAAATGTCAGACATTGCAAAGAAGACATTTTGCAAAATCATATCCACCTGAAATGGGAAGTGGCAAGCAACCTTAGCTTCAGGTGTTGCTATCTGCATTGCTTCTGCTCTGAATCAAGCACTTCCAAGCGGCACTGCTACAGCACAGATGGCAATGTGAGAGAGCCATGGGGCCCACGCAGGAAGAAGGCCTTCTCCAAAGACTCTCTATTGCCTGCTGTGGGAAGAGGCAAGCACACTTGTGCAAGGGTAGGTCAGATCCAAAAGACACTTCCCAAGCAGCCACCCACTATAAGAAGCCAGGTAGCTGTTAGAGGCTATAACTGAGCTGGGGAATATGGTGTGGGAATTGGCTAGTCTTGTTATACTGCCTGACAGACATGTAATAGTGTTAGGTGTCTTGCTATTTCAATGCCAAATATTAAGTAAGATTGAACTGGTTTTTGAGATGATGTATAGTCAAAACTTCAGTCACAGCGCTGAGCAGATCTGAAAAGTCTTCCTATATCCTCAGTTTGGGATCTCCAAAATAGACACAGTCAGGATGAATAGGACCTTGAAAATACAGAGTATTATTCAACCATTCATAATAACTGATGAATCTCTTGGAGATATTTGGCTGGTGTCTTTCCGGCTATCAGTGCTGATTTATGAAAGAAAAATGCTGTAAAGGAAACATGAAGATTTAGATGGAAACTTTTTTTTAGGAAAGAATGTTTGCTGAAAAGTGCAGTTTTGGGATGATGACTTGCAGGTTTGGGTTAGATAAATTTAGTAAATAATTTTATTCAGAAATAAAAAGGAAAACACTATTTTAACTGTCCAAATGTTTCTTTTACAAATACTTTCTAAAGGCAGTATTTCAACTTTAAATCAACACTCTAACTCTTAAATAAAAAGGCTCTCAGAAGAGGGTTAAACAGCCACAAACTTAAATTATTTTTTTTCTTTCACTTTTGGTTGAAGGTGATGTTTTGGTCAATCTGGAACAATTGATTTTTGAAATCTTATGCCAGTTCTCCAAATAGTATCACTTTGGATTGACCTAAGAAGGATTTTTTTTAATCTTCAGGTTTTTAGTTTGTCTGCTCAGCCACAAAATCTATTGTTCATGTAACTCCACTCAGTAGGGATTTCTAATGAGTTACCCAGCTGACAAGAATCACAGTCAGATACCAGGAGGAAAGAAAAAAGAAAATAAGACCAATTCCCCAAGGAGCAGAAGAAACACTAGGGGTGTGTATATATGTGTTGGATGTCTGAACACGGAATGGTGGCAGCTGTGCCTAAGCAGAAGATTGCTGGTAGGAGTAAAGGATGCTTGTTAATCCCATCCTGTCTGATTCACTCAGTGCTGTCTCTGAGGTGGGATAGGCTCCACTTTGAGTCAGTAGGGTGATTCAGACATTCGTGGCTGAAGAAAACTAAATTCTTAATGACTAGGGAGGGATTGGCTTTTTGGCCATCACTATGCCAAGTTTATAGTTGTAACATCCTAGTCATGACCTTACTGGAATTTAGCCTTTGAAGAATGATGCACTCTCATGCTCTCCAGTTTGCTCTCTTGTATTCTGGTGGTGGATGCCTGTTTCATTGGATAGATATGTTGACTCTGCTTGGTTAGTTCTAACCTGAACATAGAATGACAAATGACTCCCTTAGAATAAATCAGCTGTGGAAGGCCAAGCCTACTTTCTGTCTCCCTGCTTTCTCTGTTCCTGCTGGAAAGCAGCTCTGCAGAGAAGGACCTGGGAGTCCTGGTGGACAACAAGTTGACTGTGAGCCAGCAGTGTGTCCCTGTGGCAGAGAAGGCCGATGGTATCCTGGATGCATTAGAAAGAGCATTGCCAGGAGGTTGAGGGAGATGATCTTCCCCCCTCTGCACATCCCTGGTGAGGCCACATTGGGCTCCCCAGTATAAGAGAGATGTGGAGATACTAGAGCAAGTCCAGTGAAGGGCTACTAAGATGATGAAGGGACTGGAGCTTCTCTCATACGAGGAAAGGCTGAGAAAGCTGGGCCTGTTCAGCCTGGAGAAGAGAAGACTGAGGGCGGATTTTATCAGTGTGTATAAATAACTGAAGGGAGGGTGTCAAGAGGATGGGGCCAGACTCTTTTCGGTGGTGCCCAGCAAGAGGACAAGAGGCAATGGGCACAAATGGAAACACAGGAAGTTCCATCTGAACATGAGGAAAAGCTCTACTGTGAGAGTGACGGGGCATTGGCACAGGTTGTCCAGAGAGGTTGTGGAGTCTCCATCCTTGGAGATATTCAAAACCCGCCTGGATGTGATCCTGTGCAATGTGCTTTAGGTGACCCTGCTTGAGCAGGGGGATTGGACTAGATGATCTCCAGAGATCTCTTCCAACCTCAACTGTGCTGTGATTCTGTGATTCTTTGAGTCTATGACTCTATTCCACTTGTTAACCAGTGCCTGTAAATTGTGCACTCCCAGAATAATCAGAGGAGTAAAAATATTCAATATTTTTAATTGTGTTTTAGACACCTTCTGCCATCCTCAGAGCATTCTTTTCCCACTTATAACGTGAAAATATAAACAACAGGAATTCATATCATAGTTAACAGACATAAAATAAATGGAGTTATTGGATCTTTCTTGAATTCCATGTTCTGTTGCTTCATATGTATAGCTTCTAATCCCAAGTTTTGGAAGTGGCCTTGATTTTAAAATGCACAACATGTGTGGGTCAGAAATGTGGCTGGAGGTTTGAATGGGTCATGACCTCAGAAAGGCTGGTATTCACTTGCTGTGTAAGCATTAGGTCTTTGAGACTTAAAAGTTAAATATGGGAATGAAAATTGGCACTAGGGGGAGAAAAACTGCGTACAATCTAATTGAAGTATAATGTTTCAGATGCATTGGCTAAAGTTTGTATTTTTCTCTTCTCCATCTTTGGGCAAGGCCATTCAATCAGAAATGTTGTAAGAAGATCACAGGACTTCTTGTACTTAAGATTTCTGGGCTGATGGTAATAGGTTTTTTTTAAGGAGAGATTTTAAAGTTTTCAATATTCAGTGGAACCTAAAAATAAATGAGGATTAAATTATGAGAGCTATTAATACTATTAAGAGAGTTATATTTTTTATTATGAGATTATATTTCCCTAAATTTGAGTGTTTAGTTCAGAACTTTAATTTTTATTTGTTGCAGCAAAAGTGCTGCTTCTAAATGTCCTAATGGGGCCCCTGCCTCAGACAAGGTCTTTCATTTCAGCCTCTATCTGCTTCCGAGACCTTGTGTCAGTAGAATAACAATAAAAACAGGGAAAGTTAGTGTCACTTTTTCAAATCTCAGAATGAGCTAATTTCCTGCTTGGATAAAGCTTATAGTCAGCTCTTTCCAGCTCTAAAGAGCTTGTCCTTTCTACTTCAGGTGTTTTAAACTGCAGGTAGCCTGTGGCACATTACTGCGGTGGACTTCTCCTAGGGAGAGGCCTGATTCATGCAATGTCAGTTTCCAACTGTGTATATAGCTTGTCAGGAAAACTGCAGATTACGGATGGATTGTACCAGTGATTCTCCTGTTGGCACTTCATGAAGTGATTGATAGATGGTACTAAAAGGCTTGATGCCTGATGTCCGGAAATGGTGATGCTGGGATATTTGTGTGAGTGTGGGCTTGTGACAAAAATAAGGAGTTAGCCCCCTGCTGTAGTTATGGCTAAAGAGTAGTAGAAGGAGTTAACTCATCATTAATTTGGGTAGAATAAATATATCCCTGTCTCATATACACTAAGCTAGTGAGCTTACTTGTTTGCCTTTGCCAGGGCACCACCGAGTAAGTTCAGGCTAGAGGATACACAGATTAATTCACAGTGTTGGGGAATAAAACATGATTCGTATTCATCTCTAGCCTTGAAACTGGCAATACCAACCTGGCTTGTTGGTGGTTGTACATGAAGGGTGTTTGGACGTAAAAGAACTGTGACTAGGACACACATGGAAGAATCGTAAGTGCGGATGTTGTAGCGACTGAAAGGACATAACGATGCTTCTCTAGTTGTGGCAGGCAATTTCAGGTTCATAATGTTTAAGCGATGGGTGGTTTGGGATGGGTTCTTTCCTTCCTTTCCTTTCCTAGCAGTGCTGACGTCTGTCTGTAGGCAAAACTTCTGCTGGCAGCGTGGGTCCCAGCATCTTTCTTTGAACTTGCTCCAAACTTCAGTGGCAGCAGGGTAGGCAGGAGGTTCCCAGATAGTCGTGCATTGTTTGAAGTTGCTAGTGGTTTGTCCTCTCACAGCATAAATATTGAAAGGGAATAGCTGAACAGATGAATACCAATGCAGTGAACTGCTGGGAATGCAGACAAAAGCTTATCACAGCTTTCTAAGCTCTTGCTCTGTAGAGACCTGCTCAAGACCAAGATGTATAACCTTGATTCTGTCTAATCTAGTCTAACCCTGGGTATAAGAATTTATTAATCTACCTGGACAGTGATTTTGCTAAGGCATTTCCCACCACAAGAGCTGTAGTCTCACACAAGCTACTCTCTACAGCTATCTTCCTATGACAGATAATAATATTGCTTATTTTATGAATATAGAATATGTAAACCCAAGCTACTTTCATATCACAGGGTTTGAAAGACCTATTTTATTTTTAATGCAATTTCAGGAGGGTTTTTTCAGTATTTTTCTTCTTTTCATTATTGTCACTGCTCTCTTTCCCTCTTCTATCCCACGCACAATTTCCCAAGTCAAAAAGGAAAAAAGAACAAAATACAAAAAGAACGTAACTCATAACTGAAGCTCTCAGTGTAGTTTTTGAGTCAGAACTAAGTCCTGAACTCCCCCCACCCCAAACATTGACCACTCTCTCCCAGGGTATGGAGAGGATGTACTGAGACATAAAATAACTAGCCAGCACAGCAAATCTCTGTTGTGCTGGGAACACAAAGCAACTTTTTCTACCCATAGTTCTGTAAGGAAAAAAGAGAGAAATCCCTCTGAGACTGGCTGTCTGGTGTGACCCTCCTTATTCCTCTTCCTTTTCCCCTAAATCCTTTACCAGAGTGGACTGTTTCCTTGTATCTCCACAGGAAGCAGTATCGCGCTTCCCTGAGGACGAGCAGTTGGCACGAATTCAAAATGTCATCCAGGAGCTCCCACCATCACATTACAGGTGAGAACATGTCCATTGAGGCTCTGATGAAGAGTCTCAGGACCCTCACCATCACGGAATATTGCCTGAAACAGCACCAAAGTTAATTTCCAGAAGTTAATTCCCAAAGGTTCACTCACCATTTCCAAATTTGACAATTTATCTGGCATTTACATATAATTGAACAAGCCATTGTTAGAGATTAAATGACCTCTCCCTGCCTCTGTTTACCCTCCTCTTCCCCATGTGAGCCCCTTGCGATGCCCTCAGCCAGGGTCCTGTGTGTGGTGAGGAGAAGATGATCTGCTGGAGGTACTTGAGCCTGTGCTAAGCCCTCAGCCTCTGCAGCCAGCATGCAGTGTCACCCCCTGCTCCCACCTGACTGCCATCTTTCTAACACTCATCACACTAAGGATTGTTCAGGTTATGTCCCACCCTCAGCCACCCCAGAGCACATTGTTCAGGTATCCACTGCCAACCTGTGTAAATTCTGGCACTGTAAATCATCTGCCCTATGGTGCCCATTGTGCCATTGCAAACGCTGCCCTCCTTGAGGAGGGAATGGCTGAATCTGAGATGTGCTGTCCCAGGAGATGGGCAATGTCACCTGAGCTGAAGGGAGAGCCTGTCAGCAGGTCTCATGTTTCAGGCTGCATTGTGCTAGCAGCTCAGGGGAGACATCATCATGTGCATGATGGGGGACCTGACACTTCTTCTCTCTTCACACCAAACCACTGCAGAACGCTGGAATACCTGATCAAGCACCTGACTCACCTGGCTTCCTTCAGCAACATGACCAACATGCACACCAGAAACCTGGCATTAGTGTGGGCACCCAATCTCCTCAGGTACAGTGGAGAGTCCTCTCATCCAGAGTACCATGTTGAGCTCCAAGAGGGATGTGAGAACCTGAGCCTGAAGGCCAATCCACTGAGGGAAATACAAAGCTAGAAACAAACAGAAGAACTAAAAGGAAAACTAGGGCACAGCAAACAGCTTTTAAAAAAGAAAATATTCTTCCAGGTTGACTAATCCGAGGTCTTACTGCCAACATCCGAGGAAGCTTGTAGTTTTGGTTTTTTTTAAGCTGTTCTTTGTAAGCTGACCACATTGATTTAAAAATGAGGAGTTAGCTCATCACTGTGGAACGGAAATGACATTTCTGACAGTGACAGTGCTTCTACAACGGAGCAATGAGAGAAAGCGTGGCTCAGAAGGGAGGGCAACACAGCAATAAGATCAAAGTCTCCAGATCTGCTTAAGCAGAAGTGAGGTGAGATTGACAGGCCTAAGATGGCAGCCAGTTCCAGATCACAAGATCACCAGGTACTTTTTCATTTTTTCTTTGCCTGGCACGGGAAAGAGGCCCAGATAAGAGGCAGCCAGAGGTTTCGCTGATATGATGTAGAGCTGAGCAGAACAAGAAAAAATATTTTCTGAAAAATTTCTATTGAAATATTTTATACTTTGGTGTAATTCCTTTCCTCCCCCTGCCCCATATTCATCTATTGAGAGGAGTGAGCTATGCAGGAAGAGTCCAAGACTGCTGCAAGGCAATAGAAGGGCACAGGCAGAACTGGTGTGGGGAGCCCAGGCCTGGGAGAGCCTTTGGAGCTGCAGGCCAGCAGGGAGAGACATTGGCAAGACATTTGGCAAGGCCAAAAAGAATTCTCTAAAGATTTATCTCACTCTTTTAAATTACAAAAATGGCAGAGCAGGTTCCAAAAATGAATCAGATGTTGACTCTATTGAATATCACAAAGTGGGCACTTGCTACTCAGACATTTTCACTCCAGCATCTGTCCTTCTTGTCAAAAAAACTGGTCTTTTTCCTTTTGCAATCTATTGTAAGTGCAAATCCCAGGGAGGATAAGAAAGGAACAAGCAATGCAACAGCAATCTCCTTACATGGTTATCCTCTTGGCAAAGCCCCAAGCTATTATCTAGCACACCAGTCATTAACTTTACAAAGGATCCATTGCCCAGAGATAATTTCTTCAGCAACACTTTGGCATGTCAAGATAAGGAATGTTTCTTTACTGAGAGCAAGAGTGAGAATGTGAGAGTGCAGGGGGGCAGTGAGGAGACTACTGGGACACAAGGCAAGGCATTGAAAAAACTGGCATGGAAAACACATGAGCAAGGTTCTAAGAGATTTCTCTCAACCTCCCTTAGAGAGATGATTGAAGCATTGAGTATGGATATGGAAGCAACGTGTAAAGTTCTTATATTGTCTTTCAGGCCCAACTTCGAAAGAGCTAAAGGAGCAGCATAGAGGGGGGAAAAGAGAGGAGTTTGAGAGTCACAGTTTTATCTACTGATGAAGAATGTAAAAGGGAAGTAGGGAAAATGACATTGATGGGGAAAGAATGAAGAGAGGTGAGAGAGAAAACAGAGAAAAGAATTTAAAAAAGAAAGAAGAGTGAAAAGGCAGAAGGAGAATGAGGGCTTGGGAGGGAAGGAAGGCAGAAGATGGAGCAAAAGTGGGGAAAACATCCCTGTTTCAGGTCCTGTAAAGCATATGACACCAGAAGGAAGAAAGCAGTTCCCTCCTTCCCAGGGGACCATGTATGGCAATGCTGTGTACTAGTGTACCTCTTTCCTCTCCTGGTGTAGGTCAAAGGAGATTGAGGCTGTTGGCTGCAACGGGGATGCGGCTTTCCTGGAGGTGCGAGTCCAGCAGTTGGTGATCGAGTTCATTTTGAATCATGTGGATCAGATCTTTAACAACAACAGAAAAGCCAGCTCCGCAGGGAACAGCGGTAACCACCTCCCTGAATCACTCTACACATCACTTGCCACATACTCGAGCCCTAACTGTATCCCCTTCCACTAATATTTCTAGCATATCAACAATCTCTCCATGTTCACAGACTCTCTCAAACCCATCTCAAGCCCTATTCCTCATTACCTTAGTCCTCCTTATTACCATGATCCTTTCCTTTTTGAACACTAGCCTTTTTCAGTGTGCTCCAAGATTGCCTATGCCTTATCCTTTGCATGATCTCATCTGGCTTAACCTTTTCTGCAAAAGGAAGACCACATGACTAGCTTCTCAATCTTGGCCTCAGTTTTCTCTCCAAGCCCATCAGCCACAGTCTCAATTGTTTTCTCAAGCTCTCCCAGTTATAATTCTTCATACCAGTGATACCTGCGCTATGGTCATTGTTCTTACACAAGTCAGAGTTTCTAAGACGAGGCCATACTCCCAGGGTGAAATTTAGGCATGGGTTCTAAAAACACATGCCTTTTACTTGGGGCATTTTATAAAGTGAGATAGCTTTTTTCCCTGGGACCTCAGCAGACTTTGGAGATGCTGTTTTTTGTTATTTAGTGACAGGTTTGTTGTCAAAATGATTTAAAGGATGGGGGCGAGAGGTCTGAGGTCCAAAGTGACCTCACATAATTTCAGAAATATGCTTCTTTCTCTTTACACATGGGGAAGACTCATCAGACATGCATAAGTGAAGGAGTAAGCATCTTTCTGCTTTCCAGAAAACAGAATCCCATCCATCTTTCTCTTAACTTGTGGCATTCTGTGCTAGTCTGTTCCTTGAATCCACAGTTTTGGTGAGATGCCTTGCTCGGCCTATAATACGCCTGCTGTGCTGATGCCGGTGCTATTCCTGTGCCCTTACTTATATCCTAGCAGATCACATGGAGTGAGGAACTGCACCCATACTGTCACAAGCATTGTAGTAAAATACTGAGTATTAAATTCCAAGGCTTCTGGTTGTATTGCAGGTCACTGGGCCAAAACTGGCCCAGTTTGGCAATTACTGAACACTGTTGGCTTTTAACAGTTACATGGAGTTTAGGAGAGGAACATGTTGATGGTCTCAGTCCAATTCTTTGTGGGAAAGTGCCCCATTTCCCAGCCCTCCTGCACAGGTAGTAGCTTGCACCCTGGCTGACAGCTTCAGCAGAAGGGCTAAGTACTGAAGGACGACAGAGACAGCACTTCCTTCATGCACCTGGAGGAGGTCTGTTTAGGACAGGGCTGAGGTGGGTTAGTGACGTCACATACAGGGAGCTGACTTTGCTGCTGGCCATATACACAGAGACCTTCAGTCTCCAGGGCTGTCAATGAGGCTCCTTTACATAGCCCTAAAATGCATGAGGAAGGTAAAAGTAATGTTTTTTAGAATAGACCCCCTTCCTAGGACAAACCAGGCAGAAAGATGTGGAAGTGAGAGAAAGAACTAGGCATTTGGTTTGGATTGGGGACTGAACTGCTCCAGAATCTGGAGAGGGAGAGAGAAGAATCCTGTTGTTTTGCAGGGATGTCTCTTTGACACTGAAGCTTCTACAGCAGAAGCAGCAAGTCTGTGCAATGCAGTCTTTGGCTGGTGAGCATGGCCCCTGCTGAGAATGCACTCTGATGTATAAGGTTGCTGGGGAGATGGAAGACTTATCTGACAAAAGACTCCCTCTCTGCACATGCTGCTCCTTTCCCCCCTCCACAGGAGATGTTCCAGTCAAATAAAGACATGAAGCTCTTGCTCTTGTCTCCTTCTCCTGAACTGGAATGTACTTTTTTGCTTTTCAGAGAACACAACAATTGTGAAAACTCTGACCCTTTCCTCGGCCTCCCTACCAATGAAACTGGTGAGCCTGGAAGAAGCTCAGGCCCGGAGTCTGTCAGCTTCTCACCCTGCTCGGAAGGAGAGGAGAGAGAACAGCTTGCCTGAAATTGTTCCCGTAACTGCGTCCTTCTTCCACACAGTTGTTGACCTTCCGGACAGCAAGTAAGTGCCAAGAGAACTGTAAAGTGCAAATAGAAAGTGCAGGTTTCCCAGTATGATCAGGAATGGAACATTAGTTAGGGTGATACCCCCACACCTGCACCTATGAATTTACAGCCACATCAAGAAAGCAAGTCGTGTGCCTTTCTCAAAAGAGACACAGTTGCTTCTGAGAAGCATTTCAGAAGCTGAGTTGGTGGTTCCACTAGTCTTCACTCCCCATCAGGACAGAACCTCACAGACCTCCTGCAGGAAGAATAGTCCTTGCAGCTTTGGTCAGCGCAGGATTTGACTAAGCATGGGCTGGGTGTGGAGCAGGTCTGGATACAGCTCTCCTAAGAGTTCCACCTGCTGGTGGCTGCTCCGTAGCACGCCTGGTGATGCTGACCTGCCCAACTTTATCACTCTCCAGGTTCCTCTGCCTTCAGAGCAAAGGGATAAGGCAAATTTTCACTCCTGCTATAACACTAAGAGCTATTTACATAAGGGCACCTATGCTGAGAAGAGTCTGGCATCAGCTGACATTGCTGCAGTTGTTGGCATTGCCGCCTAGCATATTTATTTATCTATTGGTCTATCGATCTGTTTCTCTGTGGCCACTCCACTGTTTGGTTCAGAGAGAGTATAGCCTCTGCAGCAGGAGACTCATTAATCTACTGACCCATAAAGCACCGTGGCAAAGATATTTCTTCACAGTTGATATATTAAAGCAAAAATGAGCCATCTAACAGAATACTGGCAAGAGGTACATGCATAACCAGCTTAAGACAAAGGGTGTGTTGTCCTCCTCCACTATCTTCTCTTTTCTCACTTGAAGAGAACAGTCCTATCCCTAAGATATTAATCCTCTTTGTAGCACTGGTATGTCCTATTTGAGTACTGATCTGCTGGAAAAGAAGTGTGGGGGTAGAAAGCCCACTTTGGAAAACAAGATAGGGAAATAAGAGAGTTCCTTCAATGAAAGAGGTGAGACTGAAGGAGTCAGAATGGGTATGAAGATAAATGAAATAGAGCTTCATGCAGCAATATGCATAGGAGAGAACTGGCTTCAGATGTAGCAGTTTCTTGCAGTTTTAAGTTGGGATTTCCAAAGGGACTTAAGGAACTGGTGTCCTGTTTCCTCTGACATTTAGTAGAATTTGATTTAATTACAGAATCACTGAATGGCTGAAGTTAGAAGGGACCTCTGGAGATCATCTAGTCCAATCCCCCTGCTCAAGCAGGGTCACCTAAAGCACATTGCACAGGATCACATCCAGGCAGGTTTTGAATATCTCCAAAGGAGACTCCACAACCTCTCTGGGCAACTTGTTCCAGTGCTCTGTCACCCTCACAGTAAAGAAGTTTTTCCTCATGTTCAGATGGAACTTCCTGTGTTTCAGTTTATGTCCATTGCCTCTTGCCCTCTTGCTGGACACCACTGAAAAGAGTCTGGCCCCATCCGCTTGACACCCTCCCTTCAGTTATTTATACATATTGATAAGATCTGCCCTCAGTCTTCTCTTCTCCAGGCTGAACAGGCCCAGCTTTCTCAGCCTTTCCTCATAAGACAGATGCTCCAGTCACCTAATCATCTTTGTAGCCCTATGCTGGACTTTCTCCAATAGTGCCATGTCTCTTGTACTGGGGAGCCCAGAACTGGACACAGTACTCCAGATGTGGCCTCATCAGGGATGCATAGAGGGGGAGGATCACCTCCCTTGACCTCCTAATGCTCTTCCTAATGCATCTAGGATACCATTGGCCTTCTCTGCCACAAAGGCACATTGCTGGTTCACAGTCAACTTGTAGTCTACCAGGACTCCCAGGTCCTTCTCCGCAGAGCTGCTTTCCAGCAGGTCAACCCCCAACCTGTACTGGTGCATGGGGTTATTCCTCCTGAGGTGCAGGCCCTCCACTTGCCTTTGTTGAACTCCGTGAGGTTCCTCTCTGCCCATCTCTCCAGCCTGTCCAGGTCTCTCTGAATGGCAGCACAGCCTTCTGGTGTATCAGTCACTCCTCCTAGTTTTGTATTGTCAGCAAACTTGCTGAGGGTGCACTCTGTCCCTTCATCCAGGTCATTGATGTGTAAGTTGAACAAGACTGGACTCAGTACTGACCCCTGGGGGACACTGCTAGGCCTCCAACTAGACTCTGCACCACTGATCGCAACCCTCTGAGCTCTGCCATTCAGCCAGCTCTCAATCCACCTCACTGTCCACTCATCTAACCCACATTTCCTGAGCTTACCTATGAGAATGTTACGGGAGGCAGTGTCAAAAGCCTTGCTGAAGTCAAGGGAGACAACATCCACGGCTCTTCCCTCATCTACCCAGCGAGTCATTCCATCATTGAAGGCTATCAGGTTGGTGAAGCATGATTTTTCCCTTGGTGAATCCATGCTGACTACTCCTGATCACCTTCTTTTCCTCCACATGCTTAGAGATGACATCCAGGATGAGCTCTTCCATCATCTTTCCAGGGATGGAGGTGAGGCTGACTGGCCTGTAGTTTCCTGGGTCCTCCTTTTTGCCCTTTGTGCTGACTGGAGTGATATTTGCTTTCTTCCAGTCCTCAGGTACCTCTCCTGTTCCCCATGACCTTTCAAAGATGATGGAGAGTGGCCTAGCAATAACATCCGCCAGCTCCTTCAGCACTCATGGGTGCATCCCATCAGGGCCCATGGATCTCTGGGTGTCAGGTTTGCCTAAATGATCTCTAACCCAATCCTCCTCGACCAAGGGAAAGTCTTCCTTTCTGCAGACTTTCTCTCTTGTCTCCAGGGTCTGGGATTCCTGAGGGCTGGCCTTAGCAGTAAAAAACGAAGCAAAGAAGACATTCAGTAAGTCTGCCTTCTCTGTATCCTTTGTCACCAGGACACCCACCCCATTCAGCAGCAGGCTCACATTTTCCCTAGTCTTCCTTTTGCTATTAATGTATTTGAAGAAGCCCTTCTTGTTGTCCTTGACATCCCTTGCCAGATTTAATTCCAGACAGGCCTCAGCTTTCCTCGTTGCATCCCTGCATACTCTGACAATGTTGCTATATTCCTCCCAAGTGGTCTGTCCCCTTTCCCACTTTCTGTATACTTCCTTCTGTTTGAGTTTTGCCAGGAGCTCCTTGCTCATCCATGCAGCTCTCCTGCCCCCTTTGCTTGACTGCGTACTCACAGGGATGCACCAATCTTGAGCTTGGAGGAAGTGATGCTTGAATACTAACCAGCTCTCTTGGACCCTCCTTCCTTCTAGGGCCCTAACCCATGGGATTCCTCCAAGTAGGTCCCTGAAGAGGCCAAAGTTTGCTCTCCTGAAGTCTGGGGTTGCAATCCTACTTATTGCTCTGCTTCCTCCTCGCAGGATCCTGAACTCCACCATCTCATGGTCATTGCAGCCAAGGCTGCCCCCTACCTTCACATGTCCAACCAGTCCTTCTTTGTTTGTTAGTGCAAAGTCCAGCAGTACACCTCTCCTTGTTGGCTCCACCACCTGTGTCCAAAAGTTATCATCAGTGTTCTGCAGGAACCTCCTGGACTGTTTGTGCCTAGCTGTGTTGTCTTTCCAGCAGGCATCAAGGTGCTTGAAGTCCCCCATGAGAACCAGGGCCTGTGATCATGAGGCTACTTCCAGCTGTCTGTAGAAGGTCTCATCGACTTCCTTTTCCTGATCAGCTGGCCTGTAGTAAACACCCACAACAGTGTCACCCATGTTGACCTGCCCTTTAATCCTTACCCATAAGCTCTCAACTCACTCTTCATCCACACCTAGGCAGAGCTTGATACATTCCAGTTGCTCTCTCACATAAAGAGCAACTCCACCACCTCGCCTTCCTGGCCTGTCTTTCCTAAAAAGCATGTAGACATCCATGACAGCATTCCAGTCATGCAAGCTATCCCACCATGTCTTTGTAATTGAGGTGAGATCATGGCCCTGCAACCGCACATGGATTTCTAATTCTTTCTGTTTATTCCCCATGGTGCATACATTGGTGTACAGGCATTTCAAAGAGGTAATCGAGCATGCAGGTTTCCCGGGAGGGGTGCAAGAGTATCCTCCATAGTCATGTCCTGTACACACTTCCCCAGCTGCATGCACCCGCTGGAGGCATCCTGACTTGAAATTCCCTTAAGCCTCTTCCTTTTGGTTAGTACCTTACACTAACATATGATCATGAAACATGTATGGTAAAATTCAGGTTGGCCTGAGAAGCATTAATAGATAAGTTGTGTTAGAGAATCCTTTTATTTTTGCAAATTCGTAAAAGCTGTAAGACATATGGAATTTAAAGGCTAGCTTTTTATGCCAGGTAATAGTACATGTTCCATGAGTTCTCCAGAAATTTATCTTATATTCAGTCATTAAAACCTGGTAAAACCAGTTTTTCCATGAAGTGTTGCAAGAGAGTACTAGAATCAGAAACCTCTCCTTTCTGGATGCAGGCATGGTTGATTGATCAGCTAGTCACAGCTGCTTTTGCATCATGCCAGAGCCAACTCTGTGAAGAATCAAGTGTCTTTCCAGCTATGACATGGTTAAATCCGCAAGACAGATAAATCACTTACAGATAAACAAGAGTTGGTTGTGCAGCTATGCCTTGCATGCCTTAGAATTAACAAAGGAATGAGTAGAAAAGAGGGGCAGTCTTGAACTGAAAGAGCTTGGGGGCTTTTGTGGGACACCAGGAAGACAAAGTGTCTGGGGTTTGGTAACCTCCTAAGCCCTTTCTCTTCTAGGCGAAAATTATCTACCAAGTCCAAGAAATGGAAGTCGATATTTAACTTGGGCCGTTCTGGCTCAGAATCAAAGTCTAAACTGAGTCGAAATGGGAGTGTCTTCGTAAGGGCACAAAAGCTCTCTGGTAAGTACACACTTTTTGATTAAGTATCTCTCTCAAGGAGCTTCGCCTGTGATACTGAAAGCATGGGGCAACCTGCATCCACATGACACTTATACCATTAGACTTGAGATATGGTGTGAAGAGTAAATTAGTTGAAGGGTCACATGTTTGTTGCCTGCTGTCATAAATATCTCATTTTCACCTGATGGTGAGAAGCAGTCTTAAGGAGGATATACCAGACAGCTACAGTAAATATTCCCTTTTGGTCTTGTGATAAACAGGCTCCCATTGCCCAGCTGTCACATTTGGGGACTAGGAAATGCTGTGTGTTATATTGGGTTGGATTAGTCCACTTTTCCTCCCCAGCCAGACCCTCGCCTCTATCATTCTTTATACAGCACTGGGTGAATGACTGTCCTTTCACTAAAGGGCATTAAAGAACTAATTGTGTTCAGTATCTCTGTGATAAACAAGTTATCATGAGTTCCTATGGTTCCTATCTCTCAGCGCTCTGAGGGAAGTGATTACTTTTGCAGAATTTGCAAGGAAAAAGATGTTTTTCCTCCTGGCTGTAATCCTAAATTCTAGCCTCTTCTGAACTGCAATCTCTTAAGTACCGTGCTTCCTAGAAACCTGCCTGCTAGTGCCAATTCCAAGCACTCAGAAATGATGAGTCAAGTTCTCAAAATCATGAAGTTGACTGAAAAAAATCATGTTATTTAAAGAAAGTATAACTTCTTACCTAATTTCCTAAAGAAGTGATTTGGAGTCTAGTGTTATGTCCTAATTCTTTCTTTCTTTCTTTCTTTTTCTTTCTTTTTTTTTTTTTTTTTTTACCATCTTCAGAGTTAGGAACTTGCTTTTTAAAAAGATGATAAAGGTGTGAAGGTGTGATTTATACATAATCTCATGACTCCAGGAGCTGGTGTTTGGAGGAACACTACCAGACATTGCAAGGCTTAAAATAAAATAGTTAAAGTTGGCAGCATTAGCTGGCACCACATACAAGAGAAGCTGTATATGAATCAGATGTGAGTGTGAAGTCAAGTGCTGGATCCAACTCTTTTTGGACCCTTGCCTTGCCCTGTGTTTTGCATATGCAGACAGCCTCACATAGGGTGCCCATGCAGGTCTTGGAATAGCTTTCCATCCTATTTTGATCATGGGACCACCTTCTCACATTGATAAAGAATATTGTGCCCCAAAATAGTGCTAACCCAAGGATGTCCAGCAATGTTTGGAGCTCAGTGATGGTGGGGGCTGTGCCTTGTTCCAGTCACAGTGCTAAGTGAAAGGAGGCTGTACGTTTTCACCAACAAGACACACAAATCCAGAACCCTGCAGAGATTTAGGCACTGAAGTAGGACTTTTGAGTAGCTGGGCTTTAGTGCTGTATTTTTGTGTACTCTCTGTTTACAGCCTAATGTAAGGAAACAGATCATCCTGTTATTGAAACCCAAAATGTGCCTTAGCATAACGTGTGTCATGCATGCAAGTCTGTAAGTCACATAAAACTTGAGTTTCACACCTTGAAATCTGTTACTCTGGGAATACTGAGCCAGTGCTCAAGACATGATGCCATATGAACGTAAAAGGTAGCCAGGATTCCATCTAAATGCAAAAAGTAGCTGGAGTTTCTCGCATACCCATGTGACTGTCAGGCCCAGAACGCTTAATTATATAAACAAATCACTTTCCACCTTGCCTACTTTATGCAGCATTGTAAATAGCAAACTTTGCTCCCAGACATTTTCCAGAGCTCCACTGATCCTTTTTGGGCTGCCAGTGACTAACTTGTCTTTCTTGCCAGCTACCTTCCCCCCATCTCCACTTTTCAGAGCGGTAACAGTTATGTCCTTCCAAAAGCTCTCAGGAACAGACCTGTAGAGTGTCTGGTGACAAATGACAGCTTATTTCTGGACATGTAAGTTCAGTGAGGATGACCAGGTAAATAGGTTCCTTATTGCCCTCCCTAATAGATTTCCCAGAGTGCTTGCTTGAGGCAGAGTATGCTCATGCCAGTGGGACAGTCTGGGAGTGCGATGTAAAAATAACCTAACATTTGCTATAAGGAATGACAGGTGAGAAGGCATTAATGTCATTTTGGTGAAAAAGTCCTCAGGACCCATGGCCTGATGTGATAAGGGAAGGAATGGAGCATAACGGCTTTGAAGATGTTTATGTGTTTCATGGTAGAGATGGTGCTGGCTGGGTGGGTTAAGTATAGTTCTGCACATGTCTGGCAGGTGCAAAGCTGTTGTTAGCACTAGCTGATCCCCAGCTGTGTGGACAAGTGTTGTGGGCAATAAGATGCGTGGTGTGGATACAGAGGGAGCATGCTTGAAAATAGTAACTTTGATGTCTATCTGGCATGTCTATGTATATGCAGCCTTTGTTCTTTATGGGCTGAAACCTGTAAAGCTACAGAATCTGAAGCCCATTTCTAAAATTCATTTTCCACAGAAAAAGCAACTATTCGGCCCGCTAAGAGCATGGACTCACTGTGTTCCCTGCCAGTGGAAGGTGAGATACATAATCTATACTGTAAGAGTGAAGGGCTGGGCCGCTGTACCCTGTTCCCACATGTATGCTGTGGGTCTGTTTTTTGCTTACCTCAGTGTGTTGTATATTCTTGTGCGTTTATGGCATGTCCACTGACATGTGCCTCCACCTTGGTGTGCATGCATTTTTAATGCTTGTCTGTATACTTTTATGTTGGTATATGTACCTGAGAATTATCACTGTGCCTGGCTGTATCTTTATTAGCAATGGGATTGTTTAGATTCAGTTTTTGATTATTCTAGCGGGCACAAAGTTCCCATTTATAAGGAAAAAGGTATAAAGCAGTGAAAAGTGTGTGAAATAAGCCAACAAAACCCAGGGCTGCGGTCTTGGTGGTCAATGCGCACCAGCACTAGAATTGGTTGGGTTGGATTCAGAAGGGCCACTAGTGAAACTCAAAGATGATTTCCACTGGAGGGCATCCTATCCAGTCCTGTTTGCCAAGTCTGAAGGACCCATAGCTGGAGCCTAAAAGATGTTCAGTGGCTACTGTCCTTGTCCCTCTGAGGAACTACAGGTGTTTACCAGGCCAGGCCCCATCCCCAGAGGGACTGAGGAAGGCTTCTCACAGAAAAAGGCTACTGCTAGTGTTTCATTTCCCATTGACACTCTTGTATCTTTCCTGCTCTAGGAGCGGATGAGAAAAGCAGATTCAAACGGACAGTGACTAGTGGAGGATTTTTTGTCCCAGTGATGAAAATACGGACTGGAGGCACAGGCAGCTCGTATGACCTCAGCAAGGAGAATGAGTGGGAGCAGGAGGGATCTGCTGTGGGGGCCAAAGGAAGCTCTGAGCTGAGTGGGGAGAAAGGTGCCCCCTGGGCACCACAGGCAAAGTCACCCCCTGAGCAGCTGAAGGTCTTCCGGGCAGCAGAGGATGCTGAAAATGAGCAGACTTCCCCCAAAAGTGGTCGTATGTTCTACACAGAAACAGCTGCCAAGTCAGGCTTTCCAAGCAGCCTCTTTCCTTTGGAAGCCTCCCCTCGTCACCAGAGGAAAGCCCTGAACATCTCAGAGCCCTTCGCTGTTTCTGTCCCCCTCCGGGTATCCGCAGTCATCAGCACCAACAGCACCCCCTGCCGTGTACCTGCCAAAGACAAGCCTTCACTCTCCAGCCTAGAGGAACTGTCTTCTCTGATGCCTGAGAGCCCAACTCTCACTGTCCTGGAAGCAGGGAGCCACACAAGAACAGACCAGGCGCCAGAGAGGAAGGAGAAACAGCCTGGGCCTGCCCTGGTGACAGCAGCATCCAGAGGTAAAAGCCAGTTAAGGAAAAGTATGTGGAGCCCCTGTTGGGCTAAAGCACAGCCGTGGAGCTGCCGTGCAGCTCAACCCCAGTGGCACAGAGGCTGCTGTGGCCTACTCATATGGTAGGAAAGATACCAGTCTGTGCCGGGGGTGGGTGTTGACAGTGACCAGACAGGTTGGTGTTTGCTGTGGTAATTAGGCTGAGGAGGTGAGTGTCCTTGCAGCAATGTCCTGTTATATCTAGAGGGATGCTAAAGCTGTCTAGCTTTGTTCATGATGGGTTGAACCAGCACAACTTCCTTTCTCTCAGGGACCACTGTCAGGTACATGCTCTTTGTCTCAAATAGTTACAAAGTTCATTTGTGTTTCTAATCCAGGTTCTCATCCTGAGGAGCTGGTGGCAGCCAGGAAACCAGAGTCCTTAGAAACTCCACAGCCAGCAGCAGAAAATCAAGAGATGTTATGTGGGCAAAGCAGCAGCACAAGCAGCAGCAGCCCCCAACAATCCCCAGAACAAAGTCCCAGCTTGGAACCAATGCCAACCTTAGAGATTCGTATGGGGCCGCTCCCTGCAGACAAGGCAGAGCAAGGACAGCTCAAGATGAAAGAAGGCTCCTCAGAAGCCAGCTGTGGCCAGCAGGAGATCCAGAAGGCTAAGGCAGAAGAGGGGTTGCGTTTAAGAGATCTGGTAAGGAAGCAGCTGTGAGAAAAAAAAGTGGGGGACAGTGGTAACAGTAGTGACTAGGAGGCTCTTGGAAGTTTCACTGTGTGTCCGTCGCCATGGAAACTCAGACATAGGCTAAGTAGGGTCAAAAACTGACCATCTATCCATTTCACTTCTGTCTGCATGACCATGTGTTGATTTACCTTTATGCAACTACTTACTCTCCCCTCTTGGTTTTCTCTTCCTGTAAATATACAATTGCAGCCAGTGCAATCTATCAGCTGTGAGATTCTCCAGATGTGAAACTCTCCAGGTGTCTGATCATTCTGACCAGTCGTCTCTGAACTCTCCTTCTGCTTTTGCTCTTCCATTTGTTAGTTCCTGGACAGCCTGAACAATTCTTGTCTCCTCCGTTCTCTACACACTGACATTTTTTTGGCCTCCTCTGTATCTCTAGCTGAGGTTTTTCACCAAGTTCCTTACAGTGATACCCATCTCTGGACAGCTATTTAAAGATCTGTTGGTGTAGATCCTTAAATACATTATTCATTCCAATGAAGTGTGATGCTGCATTTGCCAGCAGTGATTTGGGAATGCAGAACCTCTGGCAAGGCCACGGGCACATTAAATGGGAAGAGCTGAGAAACAGTCTAGGACATTCCAGCTACTCATTCACCTTATGTTCTTAGGTACAGGCCTCCTCTCAGGCCTCAGTCTGGCTGTACCTCAGATGTTCTCTTCTATAAACCCACTTGTTTAAAGACATATTTCCTTAGCTGGGCAGGTAGCAGTGCATGTGTGTATTTCCTGTAGTGTGCTTCTCCAAGAGCCTGTCTATTCTAAGAGGGCTCTTTCAGGAAAATGGAGGGGTGTCTGCTAATGAGTTACGAGTTTCCAAGTCATGGTATTTCTTCTGTTTTTCAGACTGAAGAGGAACCTGCTAATGCCCTGCTAGAACCGCTGTGGCCAGAGATACAGCAGGAACTGAAAATCGTTGAACCTGAAGAGCTCTTGCCCTTGCCAGGAGCTGTCCCAAAGACAGGCCTAATTTCTGAATCCTGCTCTTCAGTACAAACAGATAGCTTTTCCTCTGGCCCAGGGCAGGGTCCAGATCTGTCTGAGCAGAAATCTGCAGGCAGAACAGCACAGACCACATCTCAGGTGCCTGTATTTGGTGCCACCACCACGGAACAATCAGATGGTCCCCGCAACTGCCATTCTGAAGTGACTACACAGCACAGCTGTGCTCCAGCCCTTCCCAAACCTGCTACTCTTCCGACTGCCACAACTACTCCAAAGAACCATTGCCCAGTCGTGGAGGACAGCATGAGTGAATGTCTCACTCCTCCCGTAGACTGGGAGCTTCATAGTCAACCAGAATTTAATGAGGTTCCCCCAAGAGAAGATTTTTCATGTTCCAAAGGAGCATGTTCAGAGCCAGGGAGAGAAAAAGATAGTACTTGCCAGCTGCAGAGGGAAAAAGATGATATTACCAGAGTCCAGACTCAGAAGGAGAAGCCTGAGAAAATGACTGCTGATGCAAAGAACGCATTCTCCTCCAAGGTGCTAAGTGGAGCTGGAATCCAGGAGCCGAAGGAGGGCAATGCTGTTACCAGAACTCATGATGCTGGTGACCAGGACGAAGAGGATACTTGGACAAATAATGTGCAGAGCTTAGAACTTGTAGAGCCATGGGAAGATCACCAGTGGGTTACAAGCCCACTCCATTCCCCCACCTTTAAGGACATTCAAGAAAAGATGATACAGGAGTTACAGCCACATAGTCAGAGAACAGAGACAAGCCTTTCTCTTAGGCCACGATTCAGTCGCAGCCTCTCCCTGGATAGTAAAGACACAGTGATGAGTCTGTGGACTATCCCATTCTCTTTCACAAATGTCACTGAACCACAACAACCTTGCAGTGACATTCTGCCAGGGACTTGTGAGCTGCCCAAAACACAACCTGTCTCCCCCTCTAGCTTGGGCAAAGCTAAGCAAGATGCGAATGGCATGAGCTCTTCAGAAGAGCCTTTGAAACCTGAGGGGCCAAGGTATCACCTCAGCAGAGAGGGAGAACCAGGCAAGCAAGAGGGACTCTCCAGAATCCCTGTTTCAAAGCCAGAGGAAAAGAAAGTGGACACAAGCAAAGAAAATCCTTGGAGCTCAAAGCTTGAGCTGTCTTTGCCATACCAAAATACCCCAGACAGTTATTTACAGACAAAAAACACAAAGCAGGAGTTATCCACATCTCAGAACACTGCTCTGAGAGGAGAGATCGTTGCCAAAGGACTGTGCTCTGCCACTGAATCACAGATGAGTAGTAAAGGTGAAGACATACCGCGTAAAGGGAGGACTAGGCCATCATCCCTCAACTTGGATTCACTTCTTCCAGGCCCAGATTTCTTCACCTTTGAGAGCCTTGCCATGCCCTCTGCTCCTGGGAACCTCCTGTGTGGGCAAAAGGAAGTAAAATGCAGTGATTCTGTCCCATCCCTTCCAACTGCCTGCCCTGCTGTGAGTAAAGGTGTTCCCTGGGGGTCTCACTTCAATGCCCATGTGGATCTAGACTTAGATTACCTGGCAGTGGCCCACGCCACCACTGGCCGTCGGAACTCTGCCCCTGTCAGTGTGTCGGCGGTCAGGACCTCCTTCATGATTAAGATGTGCCAGGCTAGAGCTGTGCCTGTGATACCACCCAAGATTCAGTACACCCAGATCCCCCAGCCACTGCAGGCTCAGAATGCTGCTTCATCAGCAGAGAAGAAAGAAGCGGACACCAAGCAGGCTGGCAGGCAGGCTCACCGAGCCGCGTGGGGACATCTGGAGCCCCCAAAGAGCCCGTTGACAGAGAAGAAAGCCAAAGCAGAGAAAGAAAACAGTGACCCAGCTCAAAAGGACTCAGCCTGTCCTTGGCATGGCAGCCTCAGCTCTCCGCTGGAGCCATCTCAGTCCAATCATAACCCTGGCCTGGATGCCCCTGTTCTGCGCCGAAAGCGCACCTCTGAGGGTGAGTCTGCTGGAGACACCCCACAGTCCTCAAAGATGGAGAGGCCGTCAGGGTTCTCCAAGCCTTCCTACAGATCTAGGCCTGGAAGGCCCCAAAGTCTGATTCTCTTCAGTCCCCCTTTCCCCATTATGGACCACCCGTCCTCTTCAGCAGACTCCAGGGTGTTGTTATCACCCATAAGGAGCCCCACTCAGACCACCTCTTCGAGCCCTATTTGTGGAGACCTGTCTGAGGCATCGCGGACAACACCTGAGGGGGTGACTCTGCGAAACAAAATGACCATCCCCAAGAATGGCCAAAGACTGGAGACCTCTACCAGCTGCTTTTACCAGCCCCAAAGGCGCTCTGTGATTCTGGATGGACGAAGTGGGAGGCAGATTGAATAGCAACAGCTTCCCTTACTCCTTGTCCCTGGTGGATGGGATGGTCAACTCTAAGACCAACTTTGTTGCCATTCTTGCTGTTGTTATAACTATTCTGTGCAAGAAGGACCCAAAGCCTTTACTGTCTCCTGCAAAACATTTTGCTATGGAGGGCCTTTGTGTTCCTTTTCCTTCCCTTTCTCACCCTTTCTTAGACCCTCATGTTCTGCTTTTTTTGTAAGACTGTCCAAAGGAATTTGGCTTTCCTCATTCATGTTGTTTAACAATCCCTGTGAAAGTCTCATCCTCTCTGTGAAAAGAAAAGAAACAATTAATCTTGGAATAATTAGAAAATAGGGCTAGGAGGAACAGCATTCCAAAGCACTGTAGCCCAGAGTGCAGAGGCACACATCTGCCAAGGAGGTGAGTCCAGATGTTTGGGACATCCTTCCTTCTTTCCCCAACCACCATTAAAGTACCATGCCTGTCCATCTCAGGTGTCTGGTTTGGAGAGCATAAGTAAACAGTGTAGGAGATTGGTGATAGCTGAAGCAGAAGGTGAAGCAGGTGTGACCAAGTCACACATAGTGCGAGTTACCCAAGGCTGTTCCAGTGCCAAACATACAATCTGAAGGTGCTGATTCCAGCTCTTTTGTTGCATCAAAGGTGTGCTCTTTCCAGCATGTGCTAGGGCTAGAATAAAAGTAGCAGAACAGGAAAAGCCTAATTGTTTTAATTAATCTTTCAAATCTTGCTCATAAATTTTATTGTGCTCAGCCACACCTTCTATTGGCAGGCAAAATTTGGGTGTGAGGGGGTGTGTAGCTGGCTGCCTAGTGATGGAGGATACTCAGGCTGGTATCAGTTGAAGTGAAGATATGGTCATAACAAAGGCCACTATCAACTATTTTCATCATTGCTTAAAGCCAGATGACACCTCTGCAACTATCTCCAGCTGTGCTCCACACTGCCATGAGCAGAGAAAAGCAAGAGTATCTTCTGATCTGCATGTCCCTGGGCTGTTGCCCTCTTGCACTCTGACTGACATGTCTGTGACCCTTGATCTTTCATTGCAACTGTGTGGCATGTCCCCAGGTGCTTCTTCCTCTTTTAAACTTCCTCTCCTTGTGATTTTACAGTTTCTTTGAGAGCACGGCTGGCTTTCACTTCCCTGCCCCTCAATGCTTTCAAATTGATTGGAAGTATGGTAAAGAGGATGATTTGTGGGACCACAGAACAGATCATGAACAATATCCTGAGAGGAAGATTTGAAGTGAATTAAACTGTCTCCTGAAGGGCCGTTATCATTACAGGCAAATACATGTTCATATAAGCAACAGCTGCCGTGGGAATAGAATTAAAGCTTCCATTATAAAGCCTCTAACTCTGAGTTAGCCGCAGGCTCATCTTTTGCCCAGTACGTGACTGTGGGCGATTGCAAAGTCAGGTACAGCCAGTGCTGTCTCTGCAATTTAAATGTCACTAGTGACTATGGAGGAGATGGGAACACAGGTGTTGCTGCTAGCATTGAGATTGTCCCTGTAATGGTGCCTGCAGGGGCCATCATTCATGGAGATCTTTCAGTCTGTAGGCCTTCTGATGGATATTATGGGCTATAGCTTAAACGGTAACTGAGCAGCTGGTAGGAAGTGCTACAGCCACCACAGTGGATGTCAGTCAAAAGTTCCCAATGGTTGCATGTTTAGATCTTTCTCTGCTAAAGGCTGCTGCAATGCTGGCATTTTCAAATTCTTAGTAAACTGAGCTCATGAGCTCTTGGTCTATATCAAAAGTGTCACTTAATTAGTGTCATTGGGGCTAGAGGGCCCAGATTCTCAATGGTGCTCTCTCTTCATTCTCTTTGATTGCTCAAGGGGAGAGATGCCAGAGTACTTCTGAGAAGTTCTGTGCCCACATATGCAAGGAATATATCTTTAGCAGCATATTCTCTTGCCATATCCAAAGGGAGTGAAAAAACAGTGGGCTTTGTTCCTGTCACCGGTTGCATATTTGATCCTCCCCATTGTATTCTGCACTTGTGTATAATGCAATATAGGAGGGAACAGAGTAGAGAACTAAGTTGCCATATTTTATTAAGGGAAAATGTTAATTCTGAAAATAAGCTAGAGTTCTTGTTTGGGTTTATGTTCTCCCACAGATGTTAGCAAGTGTTTTACTGGGGCAAGCAGTGGAGGGCAGGTCCAGAATATGCAGCTTTATGACAATTGTATTATCCTGCATAAAATCCCTTTGCAGCCTCCCATTATAATGAGGGGATTGCTAGTCCATGTTCCTCATACTTAATAAAGCTCTGTGCTGCCTCTACATGGCACTCAAGAGCCTTTTTTACTGCCTCATGGGAAAGCTTTTAACAGCCACAGGAGAGTTAATGGCAAATGACTTGGGAAGATGTGATACAGGTACTATGGTAAGGCTTTACAGAATGTAATGGTAGTGGAAAAGGTGCCCAATTTTTCTGGTGTCAATGAAATGGTTTGCTTTGGGCAGGGATTTTTGTTCTCCCCTCAGTTACTAGAAGTTCTGACTGCCAAGGCATTTGGAACAGAGCCAGCCAGACTCAGAAAGTAAAGCAGCAAAAGAAAAAGAAAATGTTATGAAACCTTGGCACCTTAAAACCATCCCTTTTTTTCCTTTTTCTCATATAAGCTGATCTATGAGCAAGAAATGAGATCCTGGCAATTTGTATATACATATTCTGTCTTAATGCTTAATGGTGTTCCATTAAGCAATAACACTGTTGCCATAAATGGTGAAATTCCTGCAAGAAGGAAATTATTAGAAAATGTTACTTAATACTAAAGATTGGCCTCAAACAAAATCTGGATCCAGACTGTAGTTTTTGAAGATGCTTCAGAATTTGAGCTCAGATTCAGGTCTTGGATTTTAATTAACCAGAGCTTCTGAAATGAGATCTAAATTTTGTAGCTTCCCATCTCTATTTACAGTTCCAGCTCCACCCTTCAGCTGATGTATCAAAATTCCAAGAGCCTATTCAGGTGGACTTAACAGACGCACATCACTATAGTTTATGGTCATGACTGGACTTGTATCAAGAGAGCTGAGGTAAAGCCCTAGATCCTGCAGAACTGGGAGTATTTGCTTAGTTTGTTGCACAGGTGTCACCACACCCAACTCCAGACCCAAACTTCTGTAGAATTTGTAATGTTTTATAGTGGGTTTCTGTTGACACTGACAATTGCTGTTGGCTTCAAGGACTATGGCTTAATAAATCTGAACAAAGCCAGAAAACAGAAGCCACCTCCCATTCAGTGGTGCTGATTGTGTGGTTGCAGCCTCCAGAGACCTCACTTTATTGAGCCATTTTTTCCAACTGAGATCAGCTTCAAGGTCAGGCCTGATGTCACTTTCACTTTAGAGCCCTTATGTTGACCTTCGCCACCCTGCACTAGCAGACTGAACCAGAGACTGGAAGCTCTTCTGAAGTTCAGGGTTTTGGAACTGTATACCGTGGGTGCCAAACTCCTGCCCTCCAGCACAACCCCTCAAAACTGGAGGTTCTGAAAAAGGTTTTCTTTTTTTTTTTTCCCCTCCGCTTCTTCCTGGGTTTGTTTGGGTTTTTCTGGGGAGTATTGAGAAGGCTAGAACAGATTTAGGGGAGGTGGGTCTGGCCCAGAATTTGAAGTTTTTGTATAAGGGAGAGCTGAGTTGGTTATTCTTGGCATTATGGAAAGGATCTTCCTAATTAGAATGGTGCATCATTTGCAGACCTCTGCAGAGTCTGAGAGGATCACTCTACAGACCCTGGAGTGCATTCAGTTCTCCTGAGACTGTGAAGAGTATAAGGGCCTTCTTTGTGAGTTTGCAGATGACCTCAGTGAAATGGTTGGGCTGGCAAAGATGGGAAACAGCAGCTGGAAAGGAATGACATGAGTAGATGTCAGCTCTTGTGGGAGCTGCCTTGTTGGAGGGATGGTGAGCAGAAATGAGGATTGTATTTTACCTTATAAACCACATTCCTCTGGGCCACCCCTCCCATCCTATCCTTTAATAAAGAGTGAAGCACTTCTCTTTTCACCTTTAGGGCTTCAGAGGAACTTAGGTCTACATTAGGGATTCCCTCATCCAGAGTCCAAAAGGTGCAATCAGTCTTTTTTCTTTCTTTATGAATGCCTGTAGTGGTGAATATTGTGTTAAATTTATACATACATATATATATATATATATATATATATATATATAAAGAACATTATATATAAATATATTAAAAAGGAAATGTAATTAAAATGAAGGAATTATCTAAATAGAATCCTGCATGTCTGTGAAACTTGGGCAGATATATAGAACTGTTTCTGCTGCAATTTTTCTAGCACTGAAGGTGAGCGATCAAATGGCTTTTTGCCCACAGAGGAGAAGCTAATTAGTTCTGGTAATCTGTGGTGGACAGAGACCCTGAAGCTGACTTCCTGAGAGGATCATGTCCTGGGAGAAGAGAGGTGGGATCAGGGGAGACCAGAGTGCAAGGACTGATTTAGCTTTTTACCACCAGCTTCTCTCCCAGTCCTTGAAAAAGCAAACAATCAACTGGAGCATATATTCCCTTCTGGGAATGCCCAGATTTTGCAGTTGTCCCTTTTGATTCTCTGTCTCTAGGAAAAAGAAATTCTAGGGACTGGGGAAAAACTGTAGCTGATCCCAATTCTGTTTAGCTTTTGCCTGCTCCCAGTAAATGTAAAGGCTTTCTGATAACTAATCCTGCTCCAAGCATGGAATGGAAAGCTTGCTATTGCGTTCAGTTGGAGCTGGAGTAGGACTTTCACAGGACTGAAGAGGAAGGAAAGCAGGAGGCAAGTGCTTCCTGAGGGCTCCATGCAGCAGCCCAAGCCTTGGATCTTATTCTTGGAGGTACTGGTCCCCTTCAAAATACTCATTTGCTGCCACGTCAAGGGAAGGGTTGGAAATCAGACACTGTGAAAAGGATCGTCCCCCCTGTACCCACCCTCGTTATTGATTATTTCTCCTGCTAGCCTTGATGGATTGTATTTTTGTTAAGCTTTGTTCTCTGTGTGGACTTGACTGCCTTTGTGCCTTACTGCTTAAAAAAAAAAAAGAAAAACAACACCCACAAAAAAAGATGTTTTGCCAGGTCTCAGCCATGAGATTAAACTGGAGTTTTTATAGAAACAGACCTGTGCCTGGTGATATTTTGAAACATTTTCTTTCTCCTGGATCTGATTTATGAACACAGTGAACAAATGCATCTGTCTTTCTCTAACATCAAGTTTGAGCCCTTGTTTTCTCATATGAGGGGACAGGAAATTGAACCGGTCTTGTATGGGTTTTGGTTGCGGGGGTTCAGCACACACTTTTCTCATTGAGGATAACGCAGGCTGCTACTGCTCAGCGGCTCTGCAAATGAAGAAAGGGCATGGAGACTTCTGTAGAATTACCATTATCTGAAGTGCTTTAAAGTTTCCAGTGCTGAAATTCATCTTTCTTCTTACCATTTCTAGTTCTGCCAGGCTGAAGTTTTGGTGATGCACAACCACATTGTCCCATTTAGCACAGCTCCTACAGAATTCTGCCTTGTCTGCGATAATGTAGAGCAACAGAGAGTAGAGGTCAGAAATGCTTTGGAGTCCCAACACTTGTAGAGGGGAAGCCAAACTGGAGCAAGAGAAGTTACTATGAATCCTTTAGTGCATTGTGTATGCACTTCTGTCGTTTTGCAAAGGATAAGCAAGAACTTAACAAAACTGTGAATTAAATGTCCTAGTTCTCTATGTTCTTGCAGTTCCTTGTTGTTTCAGTCTCTAAACTTAGTGTGGAAGTGAACATTATTAGTAGCTGTCCCTTATTCCACACTGAAGAAAAAAGATGAAGGTTCTTGTGGTTGTAAACCTCGGTGGGCATATCTGCAGTCCAACCTGCTCTTTGTTCCCTCCAAACAGCAGAAAAATCATTAGGTCAAAAGAAATACATTTTTCATTTTTCAACAGCTGAGCCCAGGACTTGACTCCTTTTCCTACCTCCTTCATGACTTCGATTTCCCTTTAGGAAAATGCCTGGTTTGTGCTTCCTGCTTGCCATGGCAACCGGCACACAAAGTAAGACAGAAAAGCATGTCTGTTGAACTCTGTAATTGTTGTCAGCCCTAGCCAATCATAAGTGCTGTACAAGAAACAGTATTTTTGCATTCTTTTGCCACAGAGTCTAATAATGACTTGGGCATAACACAAGAGGAGAATCCCAAACTGCCCCCCAGTGTTTCTATGATTATGGAAATTAAGCAGATGGTGCACTGAAGACCTGTACATCCTCCAGTGAGAACTATGCCCCAAACTGGTGTGTTTAAATACATAGAAGTGCTTGAACACAATTTCAGCCAAGTCCTTTTGCCTGTTTTCACATCAAAATGGGTTTGAAAGTCTGACTTGGGATGAATATCTGCATGGGTTGTATTGGAAGCACCAGTTGCAGCATCCTAGATACTTTCAGGTAAGTCAGTCAGCAAGATTAAGCAAATTCCCGAACTGGCTGTTTACTAGGAGAGAGCCTGATACTAGTGTCCCGTGCATCCTTCTTGCAACACAGGAGTTCAGGCAATAGAGGACAACAGGACATGTCCAGCAGGTACCCCACTGGATGGAGCTAGACGTAGATTGGCAGCAAAGGAGAAGCAGGCAGTGCAAGGAAGAAATTTATCCCAATTTGGGAGACTTAGGCCACAACAAGGCAACAACATCAACAACAATAACAACAAGAGTAAGACCATAGTGGCTAAGATGGAGAAATGCAGTGAGGTCTCTGAGTTCATTTTCTACCTGAGCAGGAAAAACTCTTCAAAGAACATGTTGTGCCTCTACAAAGGTAAAGGGATGAACAGTTTCAGAGTTAAGGATCAAAAAGGAGCTGGAGCTGCAAAACTCAGATCTGGCCAGGTCCTGAACATCCCAAAAGTTGGATAGAGCACGAGTGTTAAAACAAGGTTCATTCCCTGATAAAAACAGGTAGCTATTTTCTCATGTCTTACTTGGAAATGGCACTGTGAGAGAAGCTGGGTTTTGCATATGTGGAAAACTCATAGGAATTCCATCCTGAACTTTAGGCCCAGACTCATTTTTAAACTGGACCTGTTTTTTTCCCATAGCACATCTGTTGCATGGAGTGCATATCTCTCTTTCACTTAAATCCTTTATCTAAAAGACCTGGAAATATCTGAATTCAGTGAGAGGAAATGACTTCAAAGAAAACTCAGTAGCTGCTTAAGAATGAACCACAACGATTAGGAGCATGCAAACAACCAGAGCTGGAGAAAAAACAGTAACACACATGATTATTATTAAACAGGGGAATATTCCAGATAAGCAAAACCTGAAGAGGAAAACAAAATAAAATCCCCAAGCCATAAGACAAAGTTGAAACCATCTGAAAAGTATGAGCTAACTGCTTTCCCTCCTCCTTCATAAGAGTCGGGAAGAAGTTTAGATCATCAAAAATAGGTGCTCACAAACTGCTTTATTCACCTTCTTTTGTATCATGAGACAATTTGTTTTAAACACCGTGTGTTGGACAGTGAAGGCAGAAGAGAGATGTGAAAGACTGGGCTAATCCACAGAAGCATCAAATATGCTGCAGGGAGTATATGAAGTGTTTTTTACCCTTTTCAGAGTCTATGCCAGCTGCAATACTCTGCTAAAGGTGAGTGTTGTCTAGTAAGAACAGAGACATGGAAGGTTTTCAGTCCTGCATTCCCTCACAGTCAGTAACAGCCCTGAGGAGACAGAGCAGATCACTGCTCATCGCTTAGTTGTCGTGTAGAGTTTATCTCAACTAGTGTATGTGCAAAACCACAGGTGACCTTGCCCATGCTGGACTTTCATCTCGCGTGCAGGCTAACACAATCAGAAACACCCTCACCTTTTCTTCCTGTGGAGGATAAACCCTGAGCAGTCATCCTCAACTCCTCCCGCAGCAGGCTCTCCCAAAGAGAGATGCCTCAGATTACAGTGAGGGTTCTTGCAGGAGGTTCCCAGCATACCACACGTTGCAGAGGCTTTCCCTGGTTGCCAAAGACAGCAGGGCTGCCAAGGGGTGGGAGAAAGAGGCTTCATTTACAAGCTAGTTTTAAGTCATACTTGGTCCCAATAAACTTGTTTTTGGCACAAGTCCCTGTTTGCCAGGAATGTGAAATACTAAGATGCCAGGGTAGCGAGCAGGATGGGAGATAAATCATCTGGGTCAGAGGCTGTAGTACAGCACTAGCATTGTGGCGCTGGTTTATGAAGTAAGGCGGGTAGCCAGATGCAAGCACAGCACATAGTGGCAGGGCATCATGTGCTGTAAGTGAAATGACAAGGTAAGGAGAAATAGGGCCTGTGAAAGAGAGTTTGTTCAAAGAGATCTCATGCAGAAGAAGAACAAGCAGCGCAAAGGAGAGGGGAAAAGAGGAAGGGGCAGACAAGCCTTTTGGAGAAATGGGTGCAAGGCACAACATGCACAAAGGCAGGCCCACACTGCCCCATGGCCCAAGGAATAAATATTTCAGTACTGCCAACTCCAAACATTCAAGACTTTGAAAGGCATAGGGTTACGTTTCTGCATATATGGGAAGGGGACAGCAAGGATTTGAGATTCTTGTTGACTTGTAGGCCAAACTGCTCTGTCAAGCATGAACAAAGGATGCATCTCGATGAGACATGTCTGATTTCTCAGAGCTGTGGATATTGCAATAAACTAACGTTCTAAAATTACAGCTGGTAACTCCATGGGAGAATTGAAACATGCTTTTTTGCCAGGAGAGAACTGTGAAGATTCACACCTACAAAAAAAGAAATACATACAGTAAGTCTGCAAACAAAGATCATAACTCCCACTTGGAGAATTTTTTCTTCGTCTTGTCTTAGTCTGACAGTTTTCATCTTTTTTTTTTCTTCATCTTGTCTTAGTCCGGCAGTTTTCATCTTTTTTTCTTCATCTTGTCTTAGTCTGGCAGTTTTCATCCTATGCATATTGCCAGCTCCAAAGAGTGCATACATCCGTACCCTCAGGCAGTGATCCAAACAGCTGAGAATGAGCAGGATTTCTTTACAAGCCTCAGCCAACACATGAACCAGTTCCCCACCATTCCTGTCACTGACTCCATTCCTTCCTCACCCTCCACTGGAATTCCAGGTAGGGGACTTGCCGAGATTGGAATCAACTTTCAAAAGTTGAAAAACCAGAAAAAGCTGGGCAGGATTTTTTACAAGCCTGCTCAACATCATTCTGCCATCAGCCCAGTCTCCTTTTCCCTCCTTAGCTCAGGCAGATAAAGCTGGGTGTTTCTGATTGCATTGTGGCTTGCTTGGCACTTCTGCATAGAACCACCATTGTTCAGATCACTTTTTCATCACAGCTTTTATTTTCATAAAACATAAGTTATAATGTGCCAAGTGAGCTAAAGACTCAAGAAGCAGAAAGCAAATTTGATGAATCCAAACTTAATTGGCTTAAACTGCTATTATGCCATAGGTCAATAGGATCATTTGCAACTGATTGGTGAAGATAATACTGCAACAGTCTATTTAACTAACCTCAGTTCTTCTCCGTCCACAAAACCCTAGAGTATGTTCTCTATATTGAGAGCAGTGCCGTAATGATGCCACATTTAGAGGCAGGAGGAAGTAAGAATTAGACTGCAGGGTCTGAAGCAAAAGACCAGAGGAAGAAAATAAGATTTTGAGATTACCTGTTACAGTGGCCTTAAAGTCTTCATCCTACAAGCCATATCTCCTGCCATGCCATATGCAGAGGGCCTTGCTAGTCCTTAGAAGGTCTCACATCCAATCATTTCAGTATCACCCATTTGCAGAGCTTTCTGAGTTTCAGAAATTATTCAAGCAAGAGATCTTTATACAGGTGTGTAACTATCCACCTAGGCTGCCATGACTTAGAAGCAATTGGAGGGATTTGATCAAACAAGGACAGAGGCTGTGTGCATTGACACTGTTCCTCCTCCCCCATTTCTGTCTGCTCTGCTAGGGATTTGCAGTTCATAACAAGAAACATTGAACCAAATCTTTGCTATTGCTAACTTGCTTAAGGAAGCTCTGATTCTCTTTTGATTTCTTTAGATCTAGGTATTATTTATAGCTTTCAGCAAGGTATGCAAAAAAAAACCCAAACAAACCAACCCCAAACCCAAATCACTGACATACACCATCCCCATGGTCTATCTCACAAAAAAAGTGCTTGAGACAAAAGAAAGTTCTTATTCCCTAGTGTCCAGGCTCTTAAAAAAAGTCACCGTCCAATTACAACAGTGAGTTTTGCACAGGTTCTCCCCTTCTGGAGTGGCTGATCCAAGGGGACTTTCCTTTTTGAAGACACATGCACACAAAAACCCACCCCTCTGTGTTGCAGGGACCTGTTTCTCCTTTAAACTATTCACCCTCTTAGCTCTGCCTATTTCTCTCCTTAATTACACTATCAAGGGACTATTCAACTACAGGCTTTTTGTAGCACTGTATGTCAGGGTATGAGGCACTCAGATCTTCAGAATGGGGCATTTAAAGCCTGTATTTGCACTGCCCAGGATGTCCCAGATACAAGCATTTATCATTTCCCCTTCCTGAACACAGGATCCTTAACAAGAAGGAAATTTCATTTCCACTTCTTTTTAATTAGTATTTTGAAGAATATACAAAAATGAAGATTGAAGGCAGCTGGTAAGCTCTCACAACCTGGCCCAGTACACATTAAGAAGAGGTTTCACCTTAAAACATTATATACAGGAACATATTTCACACAACACATGTAACTGCTGAAGCATTCATTAGAAAAGACACCAGATCAGTCTGAGCCAAAGTAAACGGCCACTGCTGAACTGAGTGAGAATTGTTAACTCTTGCTGCAAGGACCAGATTTGGTTCACTCAGTTTCTTGCCTGCATTTTTCACAGGAGTTACTTATTGCTATTATTTGCAGTTTGTCTCACCTGATCTGGCGATGTGGAAGGGCGAGTATGCAGGGGACATGACTATACGCATGCAGTTAGCTGAAGCAGGAAGCATAGTAGTGTAAAGATGCGACAGCCAGTTTTGCAAAGTCAGTTATAGCACAGAACCCTTGTATTCTGCACACATTATAGCTGGTGGTGTGAAATTTTGTACAAAGTACATACAGCTTTTTGAAAAAGTCATTCTTAATAAGCAGAGCATTTCATGGACTGGCACTTCTGAAAGTAGGAGTGCATGCAGTAGTTTCACCAGTGACAAGAGGTAGGCTTAAATATAGGCAGCGTATGGCAGAGGAATGAGCTAGCCTTTTATTGGGCTTGACTAGCAACAGACTTTTTAACTGGGACATGTCTTCACTGCTGACACACTTAAACTCCCAGAAAATCTGCATTCTTCTAAGGAAAGGGGTGACAGAGACCAGGAACAGAAGTAGAAAGATAAAATGTATCAGAGAGTTCTGCAGTCTTCTCTCTTGCAGCCTCCATCTTTATTGGTCACAGGAGGTTACTGTTTTGCTCACATAGCCCATGCCAGAACCTTTAGTGTTATGTTTTACATTCAACTGAGTTTGAGAGAGATACTTTTCTGGAGCAAGTATACATGAACTGGACATTTTCCTTTCCAGTGTCATCACAGAACAAATCAGATCATCTCTTATCTTATGCTCCAAGGATTTCTTGCACGGCAAAAGGATTGTGTCTCAGCCATGAGGCATAAAGGCTGCAGAACAAGAGGTGAAGGAGGGACAGGTAGATGCTTTCCTGGAGACATCACCTCAGTGTGTCAAGTTTTTGGAGGGGCAAAAATGATACAGGAGAGGTAGTGGGAAAACTTCAAATCCTCAGTGGCACAAGGAGAATGGAGCAGGAGATGAATGAAGGTAGTTTCATTCAGTGCTTCAGGTCAACGTTGAGGACACCAGCCCTTCAGTATTCAATTCTGCTCCAGTAGAACATAGTACCGAGGAGAACCCAGAACTGAAAAGACAAGACTGTTAACTTTCTTTACTCCCCAGCCTCTCCTGCCAATCCCATTTAGTCCTATTGGTAGGAGAGAGCAACGGAAATCTTGCTAAGCGAAGTTTGTACAGGTACAACAAGCTTAAAGCACTTTATCTGCACAGCAGCTTCACAGTGAAGCAAGAAGATCTATACAGATGTAACTATTTGACTCGATCACTCAGCTTGCTGAGGATTATCTGTCATGAAGCTGCCGAACCCTGAGTACTTGAAACACTTATGCAGTCTTCGAACTAGATACTGAATTATCTGCCATCTCAAGTTTAGATGATCCAATACCCTTCACAAACAAGTATTTGCAAGCTGTGTTTGCTGTACTATATTGCTGAGACTACAGCAGGCCACAGCATGCTGAAAGACGATCTAGCTCTTCATGTGTGGAAGCCAGCATGGAGGGGAGCTTCTAAATGTAGCCCTATTACTGGAACAGGCTACAAGCAGATTGGTGACAAATGAATTACTATATTCTACAGATTTTTTTAAATGCATCAATCTTGACAGCCACCTCCACCCATCTGGGTGAGGGATAGCAGTGAAAGAGAAGAGCAAATAAAATCAAATATTAAGTACTTACAGTCCAGCAGAGGATGGCAAAACCAAACCAGGCAACACCCCAGGCTTGTCTGTTCATTGGCCCAGAAATAGCATCATAACAACCCTGTAAGACAACCATGAATGAGTCAACATCAGCTTTGAACTTGTATGACTAGGCTACAAACTCATCCATCTCTGAGACAGAGTGAGCTGACATGCTCCGCTACTATTGCGATTTGGGTAGCTCACAGGGTCTCAAGAAGCTGAGCCAGAGCTTCACTGCTTATTGACAGCTTGCAGACAGTCTACTTGTTTCTAGCTACAAATATGAAGGAGCCCAGCTCAGACACTTCAAAGACACTTTAGTGTCCCATCCTCTTGCCAGATTTGTGTATATAACCAGACACAGCCAACACAGGGTTAGTGTCCAGAAACAAGAAGCTGCATGCAAATTTAGAATCTTGAATGCCTTCTAGGGATGCTTGTTAGTGCAGACATTTACACTTATGACTCAGCAATCTGTCTGAACAGCAGAAGCTGGTCTACTGAAAAGCTCAGCTAGTGATGTGTTCAGTAACCTTATCCATCACAGGAAACCACTTTCACTTTTCAGAGCTGTCCCACTATTTGGTTGCTGGAGCGCAGCAGGACAGCCTCTTCTTCCTTCCCTGACATCAGCTCTTCATTAGCTGTGATAACCACCTTGTGGAGAAGAACTGCTGACTAGCTCACACATATTGTATGCAATTATCTTTGGGCTAAGTATCAGTTAGCTCATGTCCACTTACATGTCAGGGGTGCTACTTCTTATTGGTGGCACTGGAAGGGTTATCTTCCCTCATGCTCTCTCCATCAGCACAGCCTTTATCACAGTTTATCCTGGATTCAACAACATGGCCAGGACCCTACAGGCATTGCTTCGTCTCCAGAAAGCTTTGAATACAGGTAGCTTACAGTGGAGGAGGAAGGCTATTCCCTGTTTCCTCCCATTCCAGAAAGACACTATGGACCAACATGCATAGTTGGATGAAGTGGAGCAGTTCTTACGTTACTGTTATAGTAGCCAGGCACTCCAAGCTTGCAGCCATCCAAGTTGACAGGAGACCCTCGGGCATCCATGACGCAGCACTGGTGCGGCCAAGGGTAGTCAGCATCGTTGTACGAGCTCCGGAAGGCAGACGCATATTTCTGCCAGTCGGATGGGCCATGCACACCACAACAGTGATTCTGTTCCAAGGCGGGGAGAGAAGGGAATGGTCTTTAGGGACTAAGGTTATAGCACTGTACAAGACTGGATCCTGCACATGGCTAGTTAGGCATTAACCACAGATTTATGGGAGAGATTTTTGAAGTGCCTGCCTTTAACAGTCTGTCATCTGATAAATGAGCAAAATGGGGAGCCCAACAGGACTTTGTCTGAGGTTCAAGGCAGATGCCATCCTCTTTATTACTGAGCGGTCTCAAGGAGCACTTGAAATTCCAGAGCTGCAGAACATTCAGTAACTAGTTAGACTTTTCAGTATTATTGTTACCTGAAGCATGAGATTATTCCATGTTTTTGTGACCCCTTCACTCATCCATTTGTCATTGTTATTGTCTGTCTCCATCTTCTGATACCTCTCCAGCATTTGCTTCAGGAAGAGATTTGGAGTGAGCTACAGGATAAACAGAAAAGAATGCAGGAACTATATAAATAGGTTGCCAGGTAAAGCAAATATAGAGTTATTTGGGGTGGGGTGGTTTGGTTTGTTTGTTTCAGTGTCCTGGTAGAGAACAGGAATGCTGCTTTGGACCCCACCCCACCCCAGTTTTATAGTTTTATACATAGGAAGATAAAGAGGAGGATTTGAAGAGCAGGAGCAACAGAAAGACGTAGATCTTGAGCATGATTCTTAAGCAGGTCCTACCAGATGTCAGACCAGAGGAGACGTGCAGAAACTATGGCTTGCATTTGATATATTGCTTGGAACTAATGTACCACAAGTCATTTGCCCCCTGCCAATATTTGCAATAACTCATGTAATCTTTTCCTTACTAGTAACATTACCTGTAGCAATCCTGAAGATTTGCTTTCCACATCCATGATAGATTAATCACTCTGTAGCTGAAAGACTAAACACTATATTGGTGATTCAACTAACCCACACTTATTATTCCTTTAGTAGCAATGTTAGAAATATTTTTAAATGTTACAAATAACACAGTTATGTTAAAAATAACAGTTATTTCCTTGATCAGAATAATGAAGTTAGAGATTTTCCAGCAGTAGTCTTTTGAGTTTACACTGTACCACATATGCAATTTCTGCACTGAATGGGAATACTGAGTGCCAAAACACTGCAATATTTCTCAACTTAATTGCAAGAATACATGAGAAAAGCAATACTCACAAAGTCTTGGTGAGTTGCTGCTGTGATGCAAGAAGCCATTTCAAATGCATAAGTGATCAGCATCAGAATGATATACTGTAGGAGAAAGAGAACAGAGTTAGCTCTTGGAAAAAAGTTAAGCAGTTTCTTCTGGTCCTGTATTTTCCAAGGTCAAGTCCAATACCCTCCTCAAGCCAACTGAGGCTTATAAGCCTTTTGCTGAATTCACCTAGCTCTATTTTAAATGAATTTATCTTTTTGCTTTCATTACTCACTTCAGGGTGCTCCAAAGCCTCACAGAGTCATAAAAACAGCATAATTTAAGTTGGGACGGAACTCTGCAGGTCATCTCATCCAAATCCCCACTCAAAGGAAGGCCCAGTGGTTTAAAGCTTTATGGTTCTTTATAGTCTACATCTACTTCCTGAGAATAGTCAGACATCCATAATGTCTGTCTCATTTTTCCAGGCAAAGGAAGCCAGGCTGTTCTCGTCCCCTCATCCCTCTCCATTGCTTTGAATATTCCTGAAGCTTGGTTCAATTTGCGATCTTCTTTCTTGAAGGTGTATGTCTGGAATTGTTCTCCATCTCACAGACACAGTTTCATCAGAACCTCACTGCACAGCATTAATACCATTCCATCTCTAGGGGAAACATTTTGCTTGATATGTTTGAGGACAACGTTTGCTATTTTCATTGCTGCATCCTCCTGGCAACTTATATGGGCTACTCCACTCTTTCCACTTCCACCTGCCAGCAACACCTTTTCAGCAATGAGCTATTCAGTCCTAGTAAGAGAGCTTGTACTTTGAGGAAGTAGAAGAAAGGTATAATTCAGTATGTTTTTTAGATCCTCCTGACTTTGCATCATCAAATTTCCCCAGCACTCCTCCTTTGTGAGCAAAGATCCTTAATGAGAACTGATCCTCGACAGCTCCTCTCATCGTCTTTTTCACTGCTTCTCTACTCTTCTCAACACAACCCCTCTCAGCCTTTTCCATGTCCACTTCACTGTTCTCATGCCTCTATTTCTCCTCTCACATCTTGTAATGTTCTCAGATTTGAGACATCTGTTTTCCTCTTACCCAGCTTCTGCCCTTTGTACCACAGCTTTTCCCTTATACCACAGTCCTAGGTTTCAGCCAACACACCAGAATTCAGACTTAGGGGAATTCTCTTCCATCAGCGGTTAGCTGGTTAATTCCCTAGACAAGATTCCAGATATCTAGGTCTTTTCTGTTTAAATAGATACCCCACCATTCCACATTAATTCAAGAAAGCTGATACCAGAATTTTCAGCTCTACCCTTCCTTAAAGCGAGTGCCTATTAAGTTTCACCACTGTCAATGAACGTGAAGGACTAAGAAATTGTGCAGAGATCTGTTCATATCTTAACATTGTTCATGGCTTATCCAAAGCTCTCTGTCCCCACCCCTGCAATCTCTGCCTGCTTGCTAGTGTCTGATGCTCTGAATTGCATCCATATTTGGTATACTAACATGTACTAATGCCTTGTACAGAAGTCATTACTTACCAGCTCCTATACAGAATGGTATATAACAGCTGAAAGGCAGCAAGGGGTGGGGTGAAATGAGTATCATAAACCATATTTCAGCTACATCTGACTGCACAAGTGCTTCTGCATTGCTTCAGGGCAATGTTAGGGTCAAGCAAGTCAGTTTAAACCACTATTGAGGCTATCAACATTAATACCCTCATCCTGGTTCAGGAGCTTCCCACGCTATGTTCTTATGGGAGTCAGGTTGTGGGAGAACACAGTCATGGTCAGGAAGAAGGAATACCCTTTGGCCCCTCAACATTATTAAAGCCTGTCTTTGCTCAGTGGGTGATTACCAAGGTGAGCAGGGAAACTAAGGCAGCATCTTTCAGTTTGGTGGCAATGGGCGGACAGACTTTGCTACACTTACCACCAGCAGCAAGGTCTTGTTGGACTTAATGACTCCAGTGATGCCAAGGACAGACAGAGAAAAGAGTGCAAAGCCAACAAAGATGCCAATCCAGGCAGCAGCATAGATGTCATCATTTTCTGTGGCTTCCAGCAGAGGGTAGAGACCATGGGGATCGGACACAAAGAAGATGCACTCTGCTGTCAGGGCAATACCGCACATCTGAGAAGCCCAAGTCAGGGAAATGCATTAGAAAAAGTTTCCTCAAAGAAACAGCAAAGAAAAAGGAATGAAGAGATTCCATTCCTTCCATTTAGCCTCCTGCCGAGCGGGAGCTGCTCAGAACTACCCTGCCATTCCCCTTCCACTGCCCAACTCTACAGTCTGATTTTTTTTTATGCGTCAAAACAAGAATTGCAGGCAAAACTCAGCAAGCTTATACCTGAACAGTCAAGCCTGGAACTTGAAGATGTTTAAGAAAGAATTCACACAATCTTTTACATTACTCTCTTGGGGGCTTGGCTGAAAGCATATTGGTCAGCAGCAAGGGCTGCCCCTCAAGAGCTTGTGTTGGTCTTGTGGATCATCCCCTGCTGTCACTGCAGCACCCCATGCCCACCCAACTGATCAGCTAGCATAGATCTCCTTTCCTCCTCCTCCCACACTGTTCTATTTATATGTGGACTTCACATGTGAAGAGGGATTTCATGGCTGGGAACTGCTGTTTTGAGAAGTGCTATCCTGAAAGGAAGCCCCCACCCATCCTTGCCCTGCTCCACTTACCCCAATGACCACATTGCCCAGGATTAATAGCCCCTGAAAGATGTGTACGCTGTTATCGTCTTTTGACATCTTTAATTCTTCGTGCAGCCTATGAAAACAAAAGACAGTCTTCAAGGAGACCAGTACAACAGGCTTCATCCAGAAATGGAAGTTATCCCCTGAAGATAAGGATAGACAGAATCTACCAGCCTGCCTCCACACCTCCCACCCCCTGCTTCACAGTAGTTTAAGAGGAGAAAATACCCCAGGCTTGAACTTGGTACCTCGAGCTCTTCCTGCTACTTAAACTATGGAAGACTGGCACTACTCTGTCTGCAGCCAGTGGCTTCAGCTCCCTTTTGGGTAGGGTTTGCATGAACACAACAGTACCCACACAAACCCCCAGCATGAGCAGAACTCACGTTGTCACATTTCTATCTGGCTAGAAACACCACCTGCACCCAGAGGGACATGGAAGGAGTTCAGTGCACTCACCTCACTCCTCCTCTGAAGGACCCAGGCTTATCCCGGACTATACAATTTATCCCAATACCATATCCTCTCAGCCAGCACTACCAGGAGACCAAACTGGTAATTGCTCTGCTTTAGTCATGTCACACACACATACCTACAGCATATGGCTTGGCAGCATCTTGCTAAGAGTAATTCCCTTCCCCTTCCCATGCTGGGAAATGAAACCAGGGCACCAGCTCCAAATCAGGTCTGAGGGAAGGAGGTGGTCAGGCTGCAGCTGGCTCACAGGAGCCAGGCCAAGTAACATTCCCACTAAATTCCTGCAGTCTGGGCTCAGGCTCCCTGTATGGAATTCATCCCCCTCCAGAGAGAGCGGCATAAAGGCACTAGTCAGAGGTGTGAGACCTCTTGGAGAAATAAATTCAGATTCCAGCACCAGTGAGGCCCTTCTCTAAAAGGGACAGAGGGTGTGCGGGTGGGGGGGAGGAGGAGGGAAAAAAAAAGCCCAACCCCTAGACAGCTGCATTTGTCAGGGAGTGTAAGAAAACATAAGCTGTGAGTGGAAGGTCAAAATGAGTCCAACCTGAGCAGACAGAAAGAAAAGCAGCTTGAACTCTGCTCTTCTGCTATGGTATCTGCACTAGTGACTTCTCTTGCTGAGGTTACCAACTCCATGTTTCTCCAAAGAAGTTTTTCAAAAATAAGAGTAGACAAGATTATCAATAAACCACAGAAAGGTTCTTGAGGAACAGAGCATTGTAGGACCTCTCTAACAGTGTCATCTTCAGCCTCCTCAGCAGCTGCCTCTTCAAGGTGGGCAAGACTTCCAACACATGCAGAGACAGAACGAGAATTTCCTACCATTGGCTCTGCAGTGGTTTGAGTATACTATCGTGGAGAGATCTCCAGTGCTTCCACCATTGTTCCAGCAGCAGAGCATGTCAGCATTTTCCCATGAAGACATGGGCAAGGTTGGCCACTATTTCCAAGCCAACCTTGGCCTGGAAGGCCAAGAAACCATTTTTTTTCCCAGCCAGGTGGTTGGAGGCTAGTCCAATACACCTGAAGCTGTATGGCACTGTATCTGGAAATGGAAATGGTAGGCTCAGAAGGTCAATCTGAAGCTCTGAACTTGCCAAGCTTCTCGACCAGCTGGCATATCCAGGGGCCACATAAAACTACTTTGCAGATCAGATCAGGATGTAGGCAACCTTTGGCCACGTGTGGTTTGGAACAAAACATTGCAGAGCCTGCCAAACATGAGATGCAAGCAGATCCTCTGATCATCTAAAAGCCGGAGAGCCCACTGCCTGATTCATTGCTTTTTATGTTGCAAACTCCAGAGTTTTTAGAAAAGCCTTTAGTTATTGCCAGCTAAGAGATAAATCACAAATCAGGGGACAGTCCGAAGAGGAAATCTTCCCCTGCTAGAATTCAGGCACATGAACTCTGACTATTATGTGAAAAAGCAGGCCTGTTCCAGCTGCCACGCAGATAGCAGAGCTGAGTGTGCGTCATGTGGCTAGCATGACACAGCACATCAAGCGTCATTAAGAAAGTCATAACCCTTTCCTAAACATCATAGTAACTGCTTTATCCTCGCCTTTTCTCCTGTAAACTCCTCTGCAGAGTAACAACAGCCCTCAGATCAAAGGAAGCTAGACCTGGCTTGGTCACTGCTGCCCAAGGTAGTTCATTTTTGCTGACTAGTCACCTGTTTGAAGACTCTTGCACATGGACTCTCTACTCAGCCCACACCCTTGCCTCCCCACAATCTGGATTTCTTTTCCTCCCTGGTAAGCAGGACCTGGCTTGCTCTTGCCTGTCCTTGAGCAGGTATTGCTGCAGGCACACCAGCCTGAGAAAGCAGGACTCTCTTCCTAGGGCAAGTCCATCTCCTAGGATACTGTAGCTGGGAGAAAAGCTGGACACAGTCACCACCACACAGATAGCAATTGGAGAGTGGCAAATTTCCAGGCAACCTAAGGCTCTCAAGTACCTTAAGAATGATGGGATTGCAGAAAAGGTGAAAGCAGAGAGACTGAGAAGTGTAAAAGGAAGAGCCTTTACTGGAAGACCTAAAGATGAACAGTGTCACCATATTGACATATTACTATGAATTCTGCCTCTCTTTCCAGGCAATTAGCATGAAGGGAGTCCATTTCTCAGTATCTACCTTGCTCCCCTGTGTTACATGCGGGAACCACTTTTCTGATGCCTTCTCCTTTGGAGAGGGTCTAGTATTAGCATCACAGATGAGAGACCAGGGAGGAACTCCAAGGCTGTGACAACAGCTGGATCTGACAGGCAGCTGGAGAGCCATCCCCTCCCATACACTCTAAGAAGAGCCACAGGAGCCCTCCTACACAGGGCTTCCCACCCTGCTGTCCTCACCCAGGACACCCTGTTCCTTTCACCTCAGAGATAAGTGTTAAGTAAGAGCAGCTTGTATAGCGCTTGGGGCAGGAGCATGACTACAGCAGCACGAGGCATGCACGAGTGCTTGCCTGAGGCAGGTTGCACACAGGCATGAGTCACAACCACCTGGAAAGGCATTGGAAGTCAGTCTTCCTCCCAGCCCCCACAGAGACAGGAGCCAGCAGCTCATGCCTGTGGACACAGATCATTTTGGAGGGAGAGAAGCCTTCTGCACAGGCTGGTTGAGATTAATTTTACAACCCAAATACAATTTCCTGGGGCTTCAGGGAAACCCCTGAAGAAACAAGAGCTTCAGCTACAACTGTTATTCAAAACCTTTACTTGTTACAGAAGAAGGTGGTCAGGTCCTGGGCTTCAGCCTTGAGCTTACACGGAACTGGTGTTCTTCAGCTCATCTCAGAACCTTGCGGTTTAGCCATGGCCTTCTAGATAGCAGGTATTCAGCTATTGCTGCTGCAGAATTAGCTCCATGCTTGAAGTGGCTCTGCAAGGGTTTCTGTTGCTCCCATCATGCCACAAAAACCTCCCTCCCTCCTGAAGCATCTTCTTCTTCCCTTTCTGACACCTGGCCACAACCTGGGCTGCAGCTTTTCTCCTCTCCTCACCTCACACCCTGAAAACAACTCTCCCACCCACATGGGCCCAGTTCAGTCTCTCATAGCCCAGGAGCAGTGGTATCCCTGCTCTGCCTGTTCATCCACAAGTCAGAGGCAGATCAGTTATTTCTGTTCCCTTAGAGCTCTCTTGAGCTCTCCCCCCTTCCTCTACTCACAGTGGCTTGTAAGAGACCTGCAACACACTTGAGGGAGGAAGAAAGTAAGCTCTTTTCTGCAAAGAAAGGCCTCTGCTCTTGTGTTTTAGGTGACCAACATCACACAGGCTTTCAAAGGATTTCCTGCTGGCAGCAGTGCCTTGGGACTTTATCACACTAGGCAGGAAAGGGCCTCCTTAGGCTGGATTCATTGTTTCTGGTGCATCTGTCTCACATATTAATCTGAAGCCTCCACACCCTCATTTTTTAGATTGAGCCAGGATTTCAATATCTTTAAAGATGAATGTCACCTCCCTTAATCTTGTCCTACTCCATCTGCAGCCAAAAAAACCCCCCTCATTCATAAGAGTTAGTTTGGCATTTCCCCATGCAGAAGTGGGTCCCATTTTGATTGCCTTGTGTTTTGTGCCAGTTGTCACAGTGGAGTCAGAGTCATGGCCGAGGGATGTCCAGAAGCACTCTTTGACCATCATTCGTTTCTACAGAAAGCCAGTGCTCGTCCCATCACTTGCACAGGACTAAGCGTTACCCTCCCTGTGACAGTAAGAGCTTTACTGCATACCCTTTTCCCTAAAGAGAGCAAGCCCAGTCCCTTGGCATGCAGGTCACCAGTGGGTCACCATTCTGTCCCCTGCTCTTGGAGGGAGGCCAGAGAGAGGACAGCTTGCACACAGCACCTGTGCGCCAGCCCCTTACTCCATGGGCAGCAGCGGAGGTGCTCAGAGGCCCCATGAGTCACTGGCCATTGCACACCAGTGAGGGCATGAGGCCCCACTCCCCTCCCTATCCTGAGAGTAAGGGTTTAGATGAAACGGCACTTCTGGAGGAAGAGAAGGCGGAGGGGGAGGGGGGGAGGGGAGGGGGCAGAGGGATGGTCTCTCAGCATGATGGCTAGGCTTGCAGAGGCTTTTTATCTCATTCCCTGCTACCTCTCCTCATTTTTAGTGCTTCTGAACATGCATGACATTCTTATCGAATTGTGTAAGGAGACAGAGACAAGGGACCTATTTGTTTTATTTCTTACTGACTTTGCAGCCTCCAGATGCCTCAGCTGTCGGGCTTTGAACCACTTGAGCGCAACTAAACAAACCCAGCCTTTCAATGGCAGAAAAGCTGGGCTTGACAGTGGGGCTCTGTCCTGCTCTTGACCCCATCCATGCACTGCACCTTCCCTCTCCTGCACTTGCCCAGTCCCAAAGAAGGAGCACATCTCCACAGGCATGAGCTGAATGCTTGGGCTCAGGCTGGGATGTGGAGGGACAGGAACCAGTCGCGTGGAGCCTAGCCTGGAGGAGTGGTGCTGGATGATGAGCCTGCAGGCAGGCCTAGTGCCTTGGGAAGCCCTCAGCATGGCACAGACCTGTGTGTGCCCAGAGCCACTACTGGCTCTTAATCATCAAGACTTGCAGGAGCCAGGCAACAGTAAACCTGCATAATTTTTTTTATTATTATTAGGCAAGAGTTGGCTCTAGCAGAAAATCTAGTCCCCAGAGGACTTAAAAAGAAGGTAGTTTCCAAGTGCTTAGGAAATCTTCAGAGTTACATAGTTTTAAGGGGATGCAATTAAATATGTTATTGATGAATAGCTTGGGCCTTGCTGTAAAAGCTAAGTGCTTTGCAAGTGTCAGTTCATCATTCATTCATTTACTTTAAAGCAAATGCCTCCAACACACACATGCGCATCCTGCCCCACTGAACTTTTCCCATGGCTTCACTTGCCACTGAGATGTAGCCACTTCTGACACAGAACAGCTTGTTCACCAGGACTCAACCACTCTGAGAAAAGGAAGAGCCAGCCCAGTTATTTTATGCTACCAGGGGAGAAAAATAAAGCAAAAACAAAGCTCAACATCAAGCAGGGGTCAGAGACTAATTAAGTTTCCTTTTGAGAGAGATTGCTATGAAGTGAAGCCTGTGTGAACACTAGAGTGGCTGGTAAATCATCATCAGGCATAATTACCTAGGAAATAGAGCTGGGAGGTAGTTTTTTCATCTCTCCCTCATTAGTTCAGCAGAGCCAAAACAAGAGCTATTTTTTTGCCTTTCCTATTTTTACAAGTGAGGGGGAATTACAGGATTCATCTTTCTCTGTGACAATTTTTTTTTCAACCACTCAGATATGCTGGCAACAGATTTTATTTTCCCATTCTCTCCTCCCCAGTCTTTAGGAGAAAAAATATGAAACAAATTAAAACAGCCATATAGAAGACACAGCCTGAGGTAGAAGAAAAAAGAAATACTTAATAATCTCCTGCAGTTAACTTTATCCAGGTACCAGACTCCCACATACTAAACAGAACCCAGGGACTAAAATAAAAACCATTAAGCGTAACAGCCTCTTTTTCTCATAACAGACACTTATAGCTCAAATGCTACTACTTACCCCTCCCTCCTCTTGATGCTTCCCAGCAGAAATCCAGACCCACCTGTAAAGCCAAAGAGCCTCTTTCTCCCGCCTCAGCCCGTCTTTAAAGGGCCCAGGTTGCTCGAGAAAAGTGTTGTGTGATTGGTATGATGCTCATCACATGAGGAAAACTTTTTTCTAGCCAAACCTGTTCCTCAGTGTGAATGGGACCAGAGGGTGTCTCTGTGAGTCTTAGATCGTATCGGAATGTCGTTGTACTGAAAACACGAAGGTTAAAGCATTGCTATTATTATATTCTCAAAAGGGTGGACAAATGACTCATTCACATGAGATCTTTGAAATTTAAAGAGGAGGGGCAAATTGGTAGGACTGTTATTTGAACATGGGTATAGCAAGAATGTACTGACTAGAAAAGAGAGTAAATGAATTTCAATGTTTTCATTTAATTATGTTGCATGGGAAAAATTTGAAAGACACAGTGGTTTGGGTTGGAGCAGTTTCAATTTTTTTTTAACTTGGGACTTTTTTAGAAATGGAAGTGTAGGTGTTGCCTACAGTGTAAGACACTGTGGATAGCGAGAAAAGCAGGGAGACTATTGCATTGCCTTGGGTTCTATGGATTTTTCACACATTCAGTCTTATTTAGAGGGAATAAGGTCAAGTATATACATATATACTTACTGGCCCATGATCAGCTAACAGGGCTGAGGATGAGAAACACAGCAGAGAAGGAATGTCTCTCACCTTCCTCTCCCTCACCCTTTCCAGTAAAAGTCTGAAAAAAATTATCATTCTCATTCCTAGGAAATCTCTGGAAAAAGCACAGCTGCTTATGCTTGGCATTCTTCATCAGCTAATGCAAAAACTAAACAAATGAATAAAAAGCTTGGGATGGGTGATGGGAGCTTCATGTTTTCCAGAGCTCTTTCCAAAGAGCTCTAAACAAAAACAGGCATAAAAGAAAAATATACATATATCCTTGGTAGCTATCCTTTCAAATATCTTGTGGGAAGCCAGTGGGAACTGCAAAACTTGTAATGCTTTATAGGTCCCCTTGGTATTTGGAGACTGATGAAGAAAGATCCACCTTCTGGGTAATCCACATGAGCTTTCGCCCTGAGGAAGGGACAGTGCTTTCGGCATTTCCAGCTCCAGGAGGTATACCATGGGAAGCAAAAGACCTGGCTGTTCCAATCAGCCTGCGCTGGTAGGTAGAGATAACAATACATTTGTCACTTGTTTTGGATGCTCAAGAGTAGGGATGTGGATTTTTCTAGCCCTAAATAACTCAGAGACAGGTGGCATGTGTTTGTGCTCCTTAGAAGAAAACATGTGAAGTCTGGTTGTAGCAGTCACTGCCTCATTTTTCTACAGTCTTGGAGAGACGTCTCCTGAATGTCACAGCCTGGCAATCCATGGGACAGCAGTTAGACACAAGCACTGTAATGACAGCACACCTCACCACAATGCAGGACAGAGGAGAGAAGAGGCAGCATACACAGAATTACTATTCTGTGAAAAGAAGGTGAGGAAGGAGAAGGGAAGGGAAAGGAGGGGAAGCTGGTAGTAAAGTCCATGCTGTTGCCAATGGCCAGCACAAAGAGAGGCTGTTGGGAGAACACCCTGGTGCAGCTGAGCTTTTCCTGCTTCGCAGCCCTGTTTAAGAAGCAGCAAGCAGGTGTTAGCGTGAATACTTGTTTTGGCTCGAAAAGTGGGCAAGGCTAGGAAGGGAGGTGTTCACTCCTGAGCTGATGTCACTGTTGCTAAACTGGATTAGTTGGCTAAGAAGATATTTTGGTAAGATTCAGAGAGAAATTTGGTACTATAGAGAGGGTTTTTTTAATTTATTTTTCTGATGTGTGTTATTAAGGGCAAGCTCAGAGTCAGCATGAATATGAATGCGTGTGGAGAGCTATGTGCAGGGTCAGATGGAGACATTGTATGAGTAAGGAAGTGTGGTGGGACTGACAAATCATATGGTAGGAGCCACCATGGGTACTTCCAGTGGGGAACCTACAGCCCCTTTAGCCTCTGCTGCAGCTAGATCTACATCTACATTAGCATACTTCAGATGAACACACCTGTATAGCCAGAACCACATATCTGTGAAGCCACTGCACGTGCAAGCTCTACAGGCTCATGCATGCAAGGACCCCCTCACAGAGCCTTACATATGCATGCAGATATGCATATGTACAAATGCACATATGTACATGCTTTCCATATGTCCATCCCCACATGTGCACACCTCTGCCACCAGCAGATTAAAGGCAGAGTGCTGGGTCAGGTGTGAAGAGGCACTGCAATTTTGGGTTTCACTTGGATGGACAGTCAGATGCTGAGGCTGCAGCCTGGCCCATTTTTGGGTGGAGTCAACAAATGAAGTTCCTCAGAAGATATACCACTTGACTATGGCCATATGCTCTATGGGAGATAGGCTAATGTGAGAAGATACCTATCACTGGGTGTCCCTTAGGTTTTCAAGGCTGGCGTGGGAGGGATGCTGGAGGATGCTCAAAGAGAAAGTGGAGGTGATAAACAGAGCTGATTATACACTGCAGGTAATTCCAGTGGGCTTGCCTTGCTTCTAGTCTGCAAGAATGCTCTTTCATTTTCCTGTACTCTTTGAACATCTTCTCTTCATAGCATCAAAAAATGATTTAAGACAGAGAGAGAGAGAAGGAGGAAGTAGAGAGGGAGAGAGAGAGAGAGCACACAGAAGAAGAAAGGAGGTTATGGCCTATCCAGCAGGGTCCAGGAGTCATTTCTGTGACTGTTTCATGCCAGCATCATGAGGGAACCACTCCCATCCATGAACAGAAGGCTTTTAACTGCATTTTCAACTTCATTTGGGAAGATCAGATGTCAGAGTTAAGCAAAAAGGCCAGACAGGGTTCAGGAAATCCTACGTCCCTAGCAGTGTGGGTGCAGTTTGGCTGTACCTGTGCACAGGTTCAACTTGGCATCCATGTCTGTTAGTCCAAGGGAGAGGGACTTGGGGGATTTTTTTTTTTTTTTTTGGCTTTCTTCTGAGCCAAAATTAGTGCCACAATCACTGGACAGCTGAACTGGGAACAGGCACGCAGAAAGCAGGGCTATGTTTTCTCTCAAGATCCTCCTCTGCCATCTCGATAAACGTCCCTCCAGCAGCACACGGCATCTCTGCCTGGGAACAAGGCTCAGCATCCCTGTCTCAGCATGCTTTAAAGATGCCTCACCATGAGCGGAGGGCTGCAAGCTTTACCAGCAGTGTCTCCTCCTCATCAGCTGTGTCAGTGACATTGCTCCGAAGGTCCCACCATGAGCAGCCCCAGCTCCAGTCCCTGTGGCCCAGCAGCTCTTTGCTTTGCTCTTGCATTCCTGGGAGGGTTGCAAACAGCTGCTTCCCGGTCCATTGTTCGACCTTCCTTCCCTCAGCCAGATTTGACTTTGAGGCTCATGCCTGCCTGATTAGGCCTTCCAAGCATCATGGCTGGGTGCCAGCGCTTCCCCAAAGGAGAAGGGAATTTCACACAGCTGCCTCTCCCTTTCTCAGGGCATCTGTGCAGAGGGTGAAGATGCGGGATGTTGTGGAACAGATGTCTATCACCCTCCTTAGGATCGCAGCTCGCCTGGCCTTGTGCCAGGGCAGCCCCTGGCCTCCTCCCAACCTTCGACCCTCTGACCCAGCCTTGCCTCTGGCCTCCTCCCCACAGCTGGCTGGGGCATGGCTTTTGCCAAAGTTGGCTGCCCCTTCTCAAAACATTTTGCCCTTCTTTTGCCACTTCTATACCTCTCACCTCAAGAGAGAGGACTAACTTCGGGGTGCAGAGAATAAATAAGTGAACACCACCTAGGGAGATCAGGGGAGAGCAATTCTGCCCTGGAAAATGTTTACTAAACAGTGCTGAGTGTGGGGAGACAAATGGCATACCATTAGCAACAACTATGGGCTAATTATAGTGGGTTAGAATAAACCACTGGGTCTTTGGGCTAACCACTCCATTTAAGTCTGCAAATATATAGACTGAAAAGCAGAACTGTACGTATATATTTAGCATAATGTGGAATGTGGTAAGTAACTTCTTTCTAAAACCTCAGATACCTTAGTGAAGTGTGTTACAGAAAACCCAGATACATACATCTTTGTGATGCCAGTGATCCTGGCATTTTGAACTTGGTAATACAGAATCCACCCATGAATACAGCATTGCACCTTTATTCCTAAGAAGAATGGTATAAAGCACACTCTCAAGGTTTGAGGTTTCCTAATATTTTGGGGGAGGAAGGGGATAAGCCTTATTTTTCTAATTATGTATGACAGGGGGTTCATTCATGAGCTTAGAAGTACAGATGCATTTTGGTGTCGTTAAGACTTGCAATTTTTGGTGTTTGCATAAAACCCAAGCTATTGGAATCACATGATTGCTGGAGAATCTGTACTTTCACTGTTTCAAAAGAGATTTTCTTCTCCTTATGACAAGTGAGCAAGCAGAAAGGACAAATAACTTGGAGAAAGCTGCTCTGTATGGAAAAGAAATGGGTTCAGGCTAGGACCTGCTTCCCCAGGGAGTTTTGGACTAGAGCTCATAGTGAAATTTGCACATCTGGGTATAGCAAATAACAAAATAGATCTCAGTATCCCACTGCTAACAATTACACCAGCTGCTGTGGCCCCATTCCTCAGTGGTCTTGGCCTGAAAGCTTAGAGAAATATTGGATGTTTATAAAGGCTAATCTCTCCAGGCTGCTACCACTAGTAATAAAGAAGATCCTCAGTGTGCCTTCCAGCACACCTTGAGAGAGATTTGTGCTCTCAAGAGAGATTCAAGAGAGAAGCCTCTCTTACTCCATTGACTATGAAGAAAACTCGTAAGACAGGGCCATCACAGTCCTGAGGCTAATTTCTGCAAAGGAAAATGCAGACCAGAACATGTGTGTTAGATCTGCTAATCCCACCTCAGACTTTTTGCAGCCTGGCAAAGCATTGCCCAGGATCTTGAAAAATACATAACAAGAGAAAAGAATAATGAGAAGATGCAAGTCTTCTGCTTATGCTTAAATGTATCCTTTTAAAAGCTAACAATGTAGAAGGGAAAGTCAGTTAGAAAGCCCCTCTGTATTGCTCTTAGTTGTGGATCTGATCACTATCTGGCCAATTGTCGCTGAAAGATTGAAGATGGCAGTGTAGATGTATCGTTCAGGATGTGGTCTCAGACTTGAATGGCCCTTGCGCTGTGGTGGTCTTTTGGCTCTGGGGTTCCAGCAGAGATTCACTGAACGGACTGGGATTGAGATGTTCTGTCTGGACCTGGTGGCTGCCTCGCTCTTGTGGATGATAAAAATCTCTCCTCCGAAATCCCCAGTGTCAGTCATTAGCCAAAACATGGTAGAAAGAAGAGCTCTTGATTGGTGGCCTTTACTGCTTGCTGGCAAGGGATCAAAGAGATCATTTGTGCACACAAATTGTTCCAGCTAATTACTGAAGGGTGCTTGGCAATACCACAGTATCCCCAAATCCATCCTACTTGCCTCCTTAGCATTAGCTGTTTCTGATCCGGAAGGCTGCAACAGCCGGTAGTGGAGCACTGCCATCTACATATGGTTGCCTGTCACTATCCAGTTTCCAACACACTTGCTGTAAGCCAAGTGTAGTGAGCATCTGTCTGATTTATCTCTGCATCTCCATCAGGCACTTTGCTGGAGGGCTGGAGCACTCAGGGTAGGGAGAGAGGCCAGTCAGGTTAAAACTGCATAGCAAGAGCCTTGGCAGTACACGGACGGGGGGGCAAGCAGAGGGTGTTGGCTGGTATGGTGCTAGGTGTACTGGAATAAAAATAAATAGCAAGCACGCCCTGGGCAAGTCTATAGTGCTCCCAGAGTGACAATCTTAACCTTGGCAAGGGTGTGGTGGACATCTCACGCCAGCTCATTACTTTGACAGAACTGCAGGTACCATTCAAAATACTCCCTCTGAAACTTCCTTCTAATATTTCAGCAACTAACTGGAAACTTCCTGAAGAAGTCTGCGAGACTCAGAACTGGGAGGCATCAGGGGTCTGATCCAGCCAGTGATGGTCCCAGCCAGCCACAGATGGGTGATGGACGGAGCTGTGCTCTTGGCCATCAGGCCCTTACACATGTAATTTTTCTCCCCTGCTCGTGGCTGCTCCACCACTGGACACAGTTGAGTTAGTCTCCCTGCCTCTTAATAGCCTTTTGTTATTAAGCTAAAGGCCGGCTCAACAGGTCTGTGCTGCCCTCTCATGGTTAAATTTTGCCCTTCGTTTTTTGCAAGCTGCTTTTTAACCTACTTCTCAAGCACTGTTTTTCAACATGCGGTTTCTGAGCAGACAGGAAGCTTTCTGAACAACTTCTAAGAGGCTTGTGAAAGGTAACTATGGAAAGTAATTCGATCTGTAATTGTGTTGGGCACCTCCCAGCTCTTACCTTTCTAAAGAGCTTTGCTCTTCATTTGGAAATATTTAGACTTCAGCTAGGGAAAAAGGTAGGAAGCTATTGCTCTAGAAAACAGGCTGAGCTTCCTTCATGTGTTGTACTCCCTTCCACTATGTCAAACATATGTCAGCATCACGGCATCATACTACATACTAGCTGTTATGCTACCAAGGATTCAAACAATAAGCAAAGTCGATACTAGGTGCCACAGGGCTGAAAGCTGGGTTTTATGGCAGAGCATCCATTGCTTTCAGTACTGTGGAGTCTCCGCCAGCTGGCAACACTGAAGTGGAGGGGAAAAAAAGCATTCATGTAGTGTGCAGGGCTATACCACACTATCCTTCCTGGATCTCCTTGCAAAGAGGCAGGATATTATGCTGAACCCAAGGTGATGCTTAAACAAAAACGGGCTAGATAGATATCACTCTCTGCCCTGCAAAGGGATTCTTTTTGCAATTATGGCGTTTATGCAACTTTGAGCCACTCTTAAAAATCTTTCTCTATCTGATGGCCCATTTACCTGCATTGTAATATATCCATCTCCCTAAATTCTACTTTTATATCAAAACACCAACAGCTCCTCATGTTGGGGGCTATTTGTCTTCAAGGGCTGGTATGACATGTATGCTCCCATTAACAAACTATTGTGCTATTCCATATGTCTTTATTCACCTCTACCTCCTGTTTTATACTAGAAGATAAGTTGAGGGATGGGAAGGAGTAAGGACAGAGGTCACTTCTCTGTTCTTACAAACTCCCTAACACTAATATGGATCCTGGCTCCCCTTTCATAAGCAGAATTTTAAAGTGCTGGACCAGATGATTCCATGATAAGCTTAAAGGCATATCAGTTCAGAGTGAAATTTTCAAAGCTGCCAGAGTAAGCTGGGTACCTCACTCCCTTAGGTACATCACCTACTTTTTTTACTATTGCAAATTGTACCAAGTACCTATGCACCTTTATAAGTCTGGCTCTGTGTAGTCCCCACTCTTCCAAATCTCGCCAGTTTAAGTAATGAATGATGATGAACAAGAGGTTAATTTGGTCTCAAAGTAGGTAGCATCATGCAAAAAAGCAAGTCAGTCCATCTTGTTTGTCTCATCTCATCCCATTTGTTTCTTCCTTGGTATTATTCCACTGCAACTAATGAAATGATATGAATGAAATTAATGAATGACATTAATGAAATGACATGAATATCATTAATGAAATTAATGAAATGACACCAGCAGTTTCTCCAGTCTTCTGCACTGGGAGTTACAGAAAGCTTTCCTCAGACTCCTAGCTGGATATGCCATGGAGATGGCCTTCTTAGTGCCCAAAGACAGCAAGGTCTGTGGTAAAAAAGGGTGAGCTCTTCCCACTTTGGAGGAGAGTTGTATGGGAATCGGGATGATAGATTTGAGGGTGAAAGGAAAAGCCTCTCCACTCATTCATACCAGGTGTTTCTAATACTGACTAAGCACAGCAGCATCTGCAGACAGTTTTCGCTCCGGAATTATCTGTACAGAAATCGCTTGGGATTGCTTTGCTTCTCTAACTTCAGCTGCCCTGCAGTGACATTCCCTCCCACCACCCTTCCCCAGGAGAAGATGGTAAGGGGCTGTTCAGCCAACACATGTTGCCTCAACATCTCAAAGTTTCCCTTTTCATTTGTGTGTGTTGAGGCACAGTCAAGAACTCTTGATTATGCTGCTAAATCAATGCAGCCCATTAAGGCAGTTCCAAAAAAAGGAATGCTGCCACAGATACTGAGATCTAACCATAAAGGAATATTTCCTCTTCCCCCCCCCCCGTATTTCATCTTGTTGTAAGAATGGGCAAGAGAAGCTCCCCCTTGAATAAACCCTGCTTAGAAGGAAGGCATATCAAACAGGGTTTGATCACTTTGCCCTGGTATATTCCCTTTTTGTGCACTCCCACATCCCCCAGGCTTCAGCCTGAGCTCTCTCTTGAGCTCAACTTTTTGTCAGACTTTGCCCAGAGGTTAATTTCTTCCATTTCAGACATGCAAACCCTGACTAGTCACTGCTGCCTACTTCAAGTTTCTCGTGATTGCAAAACTTTGAAATCAGTGGCATTAAACTAGCTTAAAATTGGTGTTACGTAGCAATGATTCATATTTAGTGAATCACAATGAAATGCCTCATGCTCTAAGTGGCTGGCCACTGAAGAGCTATCCTGCTTGTGCCCTCCACCTAACAAAGAAGCAGAGCAGAGACTGGGTGAACTTTTCAAAGGGATATTTAATCAGCAGTTGCAACATTCTTTTGCAATTTGGTTAGAGGTGGTGACGCAGGTGACTTTAGTATTGCTTGGACACCTGAGTTGTTTCAAGCTCTGTACAGAGATGGCAGAAAGGAATCTGGCATTCTGATCCAAGACATTGTTTTCAAGGTGAATACAATTTCTCTGTGGTTAGTCCCTCTCAATCCTGCTTCTGGAGGAATACAAGGTTCACAATAGAAATAGTCTGTGTAGCATGAGACCGTGCTATTTGCCAGCTGAACAGAATAGCATGTTTCTGTGTCAGTTCATGGATCAGCAAATCTTGTCTGTGCAAAGACTACACTTCCTTGGTGCCCAGCTCAAACTACAGAACAAACACCCTTGGGAACTACAAAATATCTCCAGCTTCCCCACCTTCCACTCCATGACCTTTTTCTATCCATTAGAAACACACAGCAATACACAGGTGTGGGTAAAAAAACAAAATACCCCATTAAAAAGAATGCACTTCAGTGCACACACATCTCCACTGTGGAAACGAGGAAAGAACAAACAACAGATGTTAGTCACGTTGCTTAGCACACTACTGGAGGGTATTCAAATATACAGTGACTAGCATGCCATAAGGACTTATATGGAATAGTTTCGGTTACACACAAAGAACTGCTAATTCCTTCAGAGTACCCAAGGCAAGAAATTTAATGACAGTTTAATGTCATGTTGATAAATCTCCACTTATGAACAAGAAACATGGATCCATTGGTTTGGGAAGGAAATTATGGAATAGGGACAGTCACTGTGGAATTAAGACCACAGTAAACATTTCCATTTTAAATGTAACTTTTCTGCCTTTCTTCACCACAGAAAAGCCTAAACACACCCACCCACCAGTGGTATATTAGTGGTGTAATGTGAGGTTGCATTTTTCAGCAAAACCTTGAAGAAAATCACAAAGGACAGCTCTGTTGTATTAGCCTAAACACAACAATCTGCAGAGTTTCTGGGGCATGCTTTTTTGCTTTCATAAATGTAAGTTCCTAGCTTATTTTTCTTGAAAAATGCAGCTCAAAATATAATCCAGTCATCTGAGAGACTTGAGGAGAAGGAAGGGAAAAATTTTCAGAAGGTTCTCAGTGGTTTCCCCAAGCTTTCCTGTCAAAAAAAAGTCCTGCTCAAAGTTCTGTTCAGAGCTGTGTCAACTCCCCACTAAGTCTGTGAGAGCAGAAGGGTCATCCTTGGCCTACTGCCTTCTCCAATCTCTTGTTATCTACACAAAGACAATTACAGGCTTGCACAGCTATCCAGAGTGGAGCCACATTTCTACACAGCTGTTGCTTCTCATAAGAGAGGGACCTTGATCCTAGGAAATTAAAAGGAGAGCTCTTTTTATGTGCACCAGACAAGACTTCTGCCACCATGCAGCAACTTTAGTAGCATGAGATAAGGTGGCTAGGCCACCAAAGGAATATTTTCGCCCCTGAGATTGCTGAGAAATGCTGGGTAGGGCCTCTCATGCAAACTTCTGGCATCTGTTAGAAGAAGGTTACTTTCCAGTTGACTTTGGTTACCTGAAAGAGAATTTAAGGAGCTTTCCTTGCAAAACTCCATTAATGCCAATATAAAGTTGCGGGCATGTCCCTGTAGTCGAAGGACATATGTAGAGAACCGGTACTAAATGCGGTTCTGTCTCGACATTGCTGCTGCCGCCGCCGAAGCACACCAGGCAATGCTGCGCCGGCGCCCCCGGGAGCTGTCCGCGAGGTAAACAACCTCATGTGCCCGCGCAGGGAAAAAAGGCGTGAAAAGGGGCAGAAGAAGGCTTCTAGGGGAACGGCACGTCTGGCACGAACCGCACGTACACATTTGCGATCTGCGCATGAGCAGGAGACCCCCCAGATGCCCCCAGCCCGTTTCTGGAAGGTTCCGAGAGGGTGGACTGCGCACGACAGCTAATCTGCATGGGAAGTGAGGAAGCACCTCCCAGAGGTGGGGCAAGAACCTACAAAAACTGCAGACTGTGTGAATGGGGATGGGGCTTGTTTGCGACGAGTGGAGATCCTGAATGGAGTCAGCGGAACATCATCGGACTCGGAGTGGCAGTAGCTAGTTTCTTTTCTCCTTTTCCAACTTTCTCTATCTTTTCCCCTTACCCTTTTCCCCCTCTCCTTTGCTTTTCCTCACCTTTTCTCCCCACTTCGTGGAAAATAAAGCTAAAAGGTTGTACGATATTTGACCAGTTTTAGCGTCTTAATCTCGTCCTTGGGATCGTAACGAAACCTTCCATATATTGGATCGGGACAACATATCACAGCTCACAAGTTTTAACAAATAAAAGAGAATAACAAAGTACAACACACAAAATGAATTTCCTAGAAAACTAGGAAATTCAGAGCTAAGGCTGTACCCCAAAGCACCTTAATCCTGTTCTACAACAAAATTCAAGACATGCCAACTTCTCTGTCTCTCGGAAAATATGTTGACTAGATACCATAGACATGAAAAGGCCTCAGTCAATATCTCCATGTGATATTGATCATCTTCCATTCATTTCTCCTTCTTTTACAGAGGTGCATTGGCACTTTCCTTGCATTCACAGGGAGTGCATGTACAAGGCCACTTAGAAATCCTTGATCAATTAAATACCAGGCTGAAAAACAATCACTCCCTTTTTTGCATGAAGGGTCCAATTCTTCCACTTGGTGAAGATACTTAGGGCTTTCAAAAGCATCTCAGTATTTCAATGGGACCTAGCTGCCTAAGTCTACAGTAAAACCGTTATAAAACCCATGAAGATCTTATCTCAATCTTTAGGTATCTTCAGGCTTGCAGTAGCTTGAAAACCTTCCCGTTCTATGAATGACAGGGGTGCTTGGAAGGGATGCCTGCTTTTAACCTGGAAACACATGAGTTAGCTAATCTTTGTTGAGAGCCTTGGATAGAGAGGCAGCTCTTCTCAGACACAGAATTTGTATACCAAATACTTGCTTCAGTGTTTCCCAAACTTTTTGGGACTAAGCTCTATCATGGAGTATCACACAACCTAATTGTCAGACTTTTAACTGAAAACAGATAGATGGGAGATAAGTTTCTGTAGTGCTTTTTTCATAGCCCTGGAGACAATCATTTGGGAACACGTTACCATCCATCATGGAATTTGAGCACTTGCCTAAAAAAGAGAAAAGTCTGTGGTGACAGAACAGCTTTCTGGCATCTATTGCACATACATAAGAAATGAAGCCAAAATACCAGTACGCTCTATTGCACATTTCGATAGTCTTCAGGCGAGAGACAAGGAAAAGAAAAATAAACTTCCTTTAGAGGGTGGACACAGACACTTGGATACTATGAAAATGAGGATCATAAGTGTTCTGAGAATTAATGACAGTGCAAATGACATGTTTGCAAAGTGTACTATATCTCTCAATTTCCTGGCCTACCAGAGCTTGTTTTTGGTTTGTTTACTTTTATTCATCTCCCACATTCTGGAGAGGCAATGACTTCTGAAGCCACAGAGTGCCTGCAACTGTTGCTTTACAGCTCTGTTTATCAAAATATACACTTATACTTGCAATGATACAGGCAGGGCAACACAAAAAATCAGGGATGACTAAGGATGAGGCAGCTGGTACCAAGAGGTACCAGGACAGCTCCTTGCATCAGAGGAGCTCTGAGGGCAGGGGGAGAACCACAGACCCAGCTGCTCTCAAGACAGACTTCAAAGTGTTAGATGGGCATTAGCTACTGCATAGCTGGAGATAGTAACCCATCAAAGCAGCGTGAAAAAGGGCTCTTGGTCATCCAGGGCTGCTTTTTAATTCTAATTGCTTTTGTGTTTGTATTGTCTGAGCCAGGTTTCTTTGCACAGAAAAGTAGTCGAGGGGTGGCCTAAATGTGGGATTTGTGCATTTGTATGTATAAACCACAAAAGAATTCAGCAGACCTGCCTTCTCGAGATGTGCCATACACGCAGACATATTCATGAGCTCTTTAAGGGAGTTTGTGCATCCAAATCAATACATGGTTGCAGGATTTAAACCCAAGGGTTGGAAGCACAGCACACAGAATAGAGAATCCAGGAAGCAGAGGTATCAGCAAGCTTGTTCAAAGTTACTTCCACAGACTGCAAAAGCATGGTGCTGGCAAGGCCCTGTGCAACACCACATTAGCAAGGTCAGTTGGGGCCAAAAGGAGTGCACAGGACCTGTCAAAAAAACACCTCCGCATCTTCGTCCTCCTCCAACATTCCCTCCATTTCTGCCTGCCTGGCATTTATCATAGATTGTACCTGGGCAGGAGTAAAAGGAAAAGGGTCATTTGGGGAGTCTAATATCCTACCTCCAAAGCCCAGAACTGACCTTGCCGTCCCTCTGCAGGCTCTGTACACTTCTGTACAAGGCAAACCCAGCAACAAATCACAGAGGCTGTGCTGACTGACTTGAGGGCAGTGAAAGAAAGGATCCCCTCTGTTTCTCTGGCTTCACTTTTTCCTTTAACCTCCTTTCCCCAAGGAGCTGCTCATACTCCTTCTCTCTAATTCACTCCCAAACTATTGCTCACTCCACAGACTTTGAATTTCCTGTGTTTTAAAGCTCTCCCAGGATCAGCAGAGACAGCTCTCTTGAGCAGGGGTGGGCAGGCAGGAGAGACATTCCATCCCAGTATTGGAAGGAAGGAGCTAGAGATGGGGCGCAGGGACACAGATAGGCCCTACCTCTGTCCCTAAACTTCCCCTCACCTCTCAGATAGAGTCTCCAGGGCACATCCACCCCAACCCGCCCTAGGCTCTTCCACATACCCATCCTCCCATACCTCTCCTCCCTCTCCCTTTGGAGCACATGTGGGTCTTTGCACCCCAGGCACTCTGCTCCTGCCCTGTCTCCCTTCTCCTTCTCCTCCTCCTCCTCCTCCTCCTTCTCCTCCTCCTCCTAAGTGAGCAGACACATAGTAAGAGAAATAATCATGGGTTCACCATGTTTCCAGCATGCTCGGCAAAGCTGGCTTTCTGCGGCAGCCCTAACAGACAGTCTCTGTGAAGCCCCAACAAGATGCCATACCTGCAGCAACATGAACTGCAAGGGGTCATCGGGCTTCTTGTACACCAGTTTTTCTGTGATCTCCTGAGACAGAGCGAAACAGAGGGAAAGAACTGTTAGTCCTTAGGAAAGCAGGTGGCTGCTCATTCTGCTCCAACAGTAGCTGCAAAAGCAGCAGACACTGCAGTCTCCTTTCTCCCCTTTTGAGAGCAGGCTTGGGCATTTCTGGCAGCAAAGCACAAAGATGTCAAGTTCAGTTAAAAGCTTCAGAGGATTTTCAAGATCAAGATCAATTTAAGTCCCCTTTTCTAAGATACCTAAGTACTGCTGCTTGGGACTTGGAAGAACTCCTTTCAAAGGGAATCAAAAGATTCCTTTTTCTGTCCCTCTTTTTTTTTTCTTCATCACATGCTACTACCACAAAACAACAGTACTTCATCAAAAAGCACCAACAGTGGGGGTAACATTTACTATATCTCACAAGTTCCTCTTTTCCTAGCATCTCTTTCAACCCCTGAAGATGATCAAGTGTCCATTTCTACAGTTTACACTTAAGAAAGCACAATACGAGGAGGGATCTGGAGGAAGGGATAGCTTGGTACAATGCTCACAAGTTTGGCACAGCTTCTCAAGCAAACCTCTGGATGGAGGAGGGAAAGGGAAATTTCACCTGAAATATCTGCAGAATATTATGTTTCTCCATGTACCTAAGGGAGACTTCCAAGGGGTCTTCGTACACCATTGAATGCTCCAATATTTCACTCATATTATCTGTTGGCATGACTACAGATGCTGATGACCCAGCCTCAGGTGTTTTGGCCCCAGCCTCTGCAGATTCAAATGTGTGTATCTTGACTTTGAAACCTGGCAAGTCACTCACAGATGATCTGATCTCATGTGCTGGTGATTCAAGCACAGAGAACTTGGTGCCATATGATGAAGTTTCAGCTACAGATGACCTGTCCTCATAGGCTAGTGATTCAGCCAGACAAGATCTGGACCCAGATTTTGTCAATTCAACTTCAGATAGAGGTAATTCAACCGCTGGCAAATGCTTCTGGAACGCTGATGATTCACCCCCATGTGAATTCTCTGTGGATGAGGGAAATTCAAATACAGGTAACTGGTCCTCAGATGCTGGTGATTTCTCAACAACCAGCTGTTCTATAGACACCGGCAATTCTACTACAGGTGGCTGGTCTGCAGATGATGGTGTTTCAACCACAGATAAGTCATCCAGTGATGCTGGCAGTTCAACTATAGGTGACTGTTCCTCAGAAGGTTCAGCAGCTGGTGGTGTGCTGGGCTCCTCCACTTCAGTTTCTGAGTTATCGTTGGGCGCTTGCTGAGACATTTAACAAATAAAGGACAAAGAATGAATGTAGCCTTGCACATCAGACACATCACATTACTGCATCCTCTGCAAATATGATGGAGCCCCTTTTAGAGCAAGTGTCAAGCCTGAGGACACCAATAGTCTTTAATCACACTCACTGGCTTCACCTGGGCCCCCACCCACACTCTCTGCCCATAGGCCCAGAAGCTCCATTTAAGCTCAGACCAAAGGCCCTAAGACCTGGTTTGAGCTGTGTTGTGGGTGTGTATGTGCCTGCTCCTTGCTTACTGATTGTGTTTCCTGGGGGGACCCTAACCTCTGTTGTAGATAGCTTTGTCTCTAGTCCCATGTACTGAATGGACTCTGGATCTATATTCAAGCCTTGTGCCTAGTCTTGTATCTTGCTCTGGCTCTGCTGCTCCTGATGGGATGCTCTGGATGGATTCTGGCTCCTCACCTTGCCTTGTCTGGGACTGCTGCTGGACCTGTTATCAGCACCCTGCCCAGGTGCTGTAGGCCTGTGCCTTCTTGGTTGAGGACACTGTTCTGCCTGTGCTGTGGTTGCCCTCAGCTCTCGACTTGCCCTACTGCTTGGGCAGCCCTGATCTTTCTGTTGCCTGATGGCAAGCAACTGAAATTCAGGTGGGCTTCACTTATCTCCCTCGTGAGCAGCTGCCTTGGGACTGTGCCATGCTCCACGTCACTGATCATAGTCCAGTTGTTGACTTCAGGTGCAGTCCTGGTCTGCTTCTGCCTTGCATCTCAACACCAGTAACAAAACTCCCTCTGAGTTCATGGGCCTGGGCTTTTGCTTGCCCGGTCTTCTCCCTTGAAAACATGTTTGTTCTGCCTTTAACTCTCCATATTCCTGTTGTGCATCCCTGGGATGAAATCACATGTAAAATGCTAATCTCCAAAAGAAAGACTGCTTTTCACTGGGAGATGCCTTTCTGTGAGGACAGGACTCCCTAGCCAAAGCGTGGAAACCTGGGGACCACACCTGCTTCTGGGAGGCTGTATGGGGTGGATTAGTGCCTGCCACATAGCATAGGGTCTGCGCTGGGAGCATGGGGCCGGGCGGGGTGGGGACGCGGGGCCCGTGCACTCAGGGTGGGCGGCCCCAGGGCTCGGTATGTGCCGGGGGAGGGGAAAGAGGGGGGTCTCCGGGGCCGCCCCGCCACCGCCCGCGCTCACCAGCCCCCGCCTCTCCATAGCGGGGCAGGAGCGCGCTCTGCCGCTCCCCGTCGCCGACCTCTTCTGCCGCTCGCCGCGTGCCGTAAGCGGGAGGGGACGGTGGCGACGCCCGGGCCGTTGCCGAGGCAACCGGCCACCCTCTTTGTGGCGGGGTCACGTGAGCGGTAGTGCCGCGCGGACATCTTGGGCCGCGGCGGACGGGTGGCTGGGGTGGGGGGCGCGCGGGGCTCCTCCCCCGGGGCTTCCCCATCGAGCTCCCGTCGCTGGGGGAGCGGAGCCGGCGGGGCTCGTTCGGGGCTTCGCCTGGTAATGAGCAATAAGCGACGCTTACGTGTGCGTTGGTACGAGAGGGGCTTTCTGCTCTTCTGGGCTTTACGCAGGTCGTGGCAGTTGGTGCGCTCTGCGGTGAGCTTCCCCAAAAGGAGCAAGCGAGCAGATTGCCGCTGCCTCCGAAGGGAGGGTGAGAGCAGTGTAGGTAAAAGCTGGGCAGAGTTACCGCAGTAACCGGCTTCTGAAACACCCGGGTCATGCTCCGCTGTGGCAAGAGCTGGGATTGAAACAGGAGTGGCCGAAACCCCGCGGGGCACAGGACTTCCAAACTGAGTTAGGCTAACAGATGTCAGTTTTGGAGCTGCTGAGGTGGTGTGTGTTTTTCTGATTATACTTTTGACCTCTTAAGAGGGGAAAAAAAATAGCTTCCCTGCTGCCCCTGTAGTAGGTTCACAACACTCTTGCCCATACACTCAGCAACACTGACAGCTCAGGTCCCCTTTGCTACAGAGTGCTGCTCTGCACTGAGGACATGGGAGGTCATCACTGGAGGTCTTCTCCCTTAGAGCCTCATCTTGCCTCTCCCACTTCCCCTTGGGACTGCAATAGCCCCAGACAGCATGGGCCTGCTGACTTTTTGAGTAGTTTTGTTTGTGTGTGTGTTAACTTGGAAAGACTTTGAAAGATGCTGAGTAACACTTGTAAAAATGTTGAAAGGCCTTAGCAGCCAGCCAGGTGGGCTTTCAGTGGGATTTCAGAATCTTCTCTCAAACACCTCACTGATTATTGCACCCCCATCATGTGATAGGGAGGATTACCGTGGACTCCCTGGTGCTTGTCAATCTTTGATTTGTGGGCCCTTCCAGATCTGCAAGAGATGTGGACCACGGGAGCAGGCTTAAGTTTATAATTGGGGTATTCACTAGTTTGTCTTGTGGCAAGTTTACAGATAGCCCCTGAAGTACATGAAAGCCACTGACCCAGGCACCTTAAAGCCAAAATCATGTTTATTTGGCAGACATGAGTGCATGTCTAAAGTTGCATTTCCATCCCTTGCAGTTATGAAGAAATTTTGCTCAATAAGGCCTTCTGCCAGTCTGTTTGGAAACTAAGCAACATCCAGAAATGGTTGAGGTGTTAGGAGGTCTTCTTCCTGCCCTGCAGCTGGATATTTCTGCGCAGCTGTAACGCTGGCAGAGCTAGATTATTGAGTGTCTAAAAGCAAAGCTGTAAACTGTTAGATCCCAGTCATACCTTCAAGGGGGCAGTGTTTGCTCTGGTAACTGCAGTTGCTGTTCTAGCTGAAGTACGCGCTTGCTCTCTGTTATGTACGTATGGCCAGTTGTGTGCTGAGCATCCCAGTGCAATTTTCTCCACAGCATGACTCCCTGCAGAACTTCTCCCATGTGTTTCTCCTCTCCATCCTTTGCTGGACAGTGCTGAGCAGTTCTCAGCTGCCTGCTGGCTTCAGATAGAGTCCTGTTGTGGGTAAATTTTGAGCCCCATGTCTTCCTTTCAGCTGTGCCTCATTGGTAAACAGCAGATCTCTCTTTTTTCAACCCCACTGTCTACTGCTGGGATCTGGCTGCTGGGGCTGGAAAGCTAGGATTTTATACAAGGAAGTAAGATGAATGACTCCATTAAATAAACATCACCGCTCTGTTTATTCTTTCAAAAGAACAGATTACAAAAACCAGAAGATGCATTTTAAATGCATTAAAAATTCTGAGTAAAATAATGCCTTAAATACAATGCTTGTGTAACATAAATCACATTTGTGGTTTTTTAATCCAGACATAGGGAAAGCAAAAACATATTATTATATCATTATTTATATGGTACCATATGCTAAGTCTGGAACTTAAAGACTTTGGAATAAATAAGAAAACGCCAGCTGCAGATCAGCAATACGCTCCTTTATTGAGAGTCACTCCGTAACTGTGGCTATCATTCCTGCTGTTAAGTTAAAACTTAAATAAATTGTCAGAGAAATAAGATAGCCATTAGAGATTCAGTGTCTGTCTCCTGGGGACACTTCTTCTAACAGCTGTAACAAAGATCTGCTGCTAGTTTTGTCCTAACTGTGTAGTAACTCATTGCTTTTGTCCCTGCAGTATCACGCAGTTGTTCAGTAGAGATGGTTGAGCTGTTAACTATAAATAATGTTGGTTAACAATGTGGCCCCTTCTGGGTTAATAAATTATGCTCAAACCACTCCTGAGCCTCTTTGATGGGTTTCTTGAAACTATACAGTGAAGAGTTGGAACAAATCACTTTCCACAGCCTGTCCACTTTGAATATTTCTTCTTATTTTATTGAGCTGTAAATATATTTTTAAAAGTCCAGTCCTGAAAATACCAGTCCTAAATGCCTGTCACCTATCCAATATTTGGAAATCTTAATGGAATGCACAAGATAAAACACATCAGAAAATGATGTGGTATTGCTTAAAGACACGCAGGGTCCTGGCCAGCACCAGACTGTGGAATCGCTCCCTCTCCTTTATGCAGGAGCCTCTGGCAGGCCTCGGGCTTTCTTGCAGTCTGAGCTTGCTGGGCAGAATGGCAGCTTCATTTGCTACATGATCCAAGAGGCTGCTGCAGCCCAGCTCCAAGATGCTCTGACCTGTGGTTTCGGACAGTTGCAGTCAGCCATAGTCAAAGCCTTCCTGAGGTCTGGAGAACAAAGAGCAGCTACATGGTGTGGACCGGTGGTTAAGAAAAATAGGCTGTGAGGAAGGATGGTGCAGTGGCTAGGGTCCTCGGAGAGACATCTCTGCTCTTCCACATGCTGACCCATTACTCTGGGCAAGTGACACAGTTGCTCCACACGTTGGTTCCTTACTTGTATGATGGGGCTAATCGCTCTGCCTTCTGTACCCAGGGGCGCTGAGAAGGTAAATGCATTGCAAACTAAGAGGACAGCAATATGGAGAAAAATAGCTCTTGCACGTGGTAGGGAGAGGGATGAGATTTGAGGAGAAGAAACTGTCTGAGCCTGCTGGAGTGAGGAAATATTTAGCTGTGGGGATATGGTAGCCAGTAAGGTCTCCAGGGGCACTGGTCTTCAACAGGCCAACTGTGTCTGGTCTGTGTTACACCAAGAGGTTTTGATATGGGCCTCCCTCTGTCAAGAGGGAGGTTGTACTGAAGTGTCTGTTTTCGTACGGTGGCTTTGAGCGTTTATGTGCAGAGGCCAAGCCTCAGCATGCTGTCAAATCCAGCTCTTTCACCAGTAAAGCGGCTTGCTAGGGCCCTCCCTGCATTTCCCAGCAGAGAGCAGCAGAGCCTTGTAGCTGTGTGCAGAGGCTTTCCTCTGCAAAACAAAGCAATAAACCTTCATTGAGCTTGCAGGTTCATGTCAGACCTGTCAAGAGCACTGGTGTGAACAGAGAACACGTGCTAGTAATCCAGAAAATTTGGTGCTTTCCTGAAAATCCAGGTGTTTGCAGAGAATGGTGGGATCTTTTTTGAGGTGTAACTGTCCAGATTGTCTGTCTGTCTGCCTAGTGCCAAAAGAGGATGCCTCAAATGCAACTTCTGAAAGTGGACAAATACCTATAGTGGGTTAAACAAACCTCTTTCACAGATGACTGGGATGGACTAAGTAACTGCATTGTGATCACCTTTAGCCTTATCTTCTCTAGTGCAGGAAAGTGTTAAGGTCTGTGTTTTAAAATACTTGCTTTGGGAACCTGTTTAAACTACTTTAGATTTGACCTTTTCTATTAAAAAAAGTTTCAGCTCTCTTCCTTATTCCTGACTCATTTTATATTGTTATCATGTATGTTATTGGTGCTGAAAATGAATGAAAAATATGAGACACTTAGCTGCTTTGCCAGGGTGTCAGAACTAATTAATCTGTGTGTAATTTAGAGAACATTCTCCAGAGAAATGTGACTTCATCCCCCAAGTTTGGAAATTCACCTCTTGTTCCCTGGAGATTTTAGAGAAAGAAGCCAAATTTGAGATTGTTCTGGATACTTATCGGTGATAGTAACTATTGGTGATATTAACTAGAGTAGCTTCTGCCATTCCATAATTGTCCCATTCTGATTCCTGAAGCCTAAAGCTATGAAAGTTTTATACTTTCCCTTGGGAGATTGTCGTAGACCTCCATAGCAGACCACAAGTGCTTGTGAGGGAGAAGGTTTAAGTTTTCTCACCATTGCTGCACTGTGCACTCTCCTGGCACCAGAGGGAGCGGATGCTCTGTGTTGCTGTGATGTCCACGGTGAACCTTTATCCCATCCTCTCCCCATCAGCTCATGGTGTGTAGGAAATCCCTGAAAGAAGGGAGGGAGGGTCCAGATGTGATATTCACCTCAGTAAGTGGTGCTTGTGGAGGATATTGGGGGTAAGGATAGCAGTTAAAGATAGCAGATAGTGGGAAGGTCTGTGTTTGCCTGATCCCTCCTTTCTGGGAATACTGCCTTATTCCTGTACTCCACTCAGCTGTGACCCATCCTTGGCCAGGGGGCAGGGAGGCAGACATGGCGCACACGGAACAGCCTTTTGAAAGGCAAATGTGTCCCACAGTGACAGCAAGAGCCTGGGTGACCCTGTGAAGGGGTCCATCCCAAAGAGATTGTCATCCTTGGACACTGGTGAGTGGCTTTCTGCATTCCTCAAAGCCTCGTGTCCAGAGTACCTCCTCCTTCCTCTTCCCTGCCTCCTCTTTTTCCGCCCCCCATCACTCAGCCTGTATGCCAACCTAATTTAAAATGTGATGGGCATCACACCAGCCCGGAGGCCACTGAGCTGGTCTCTGCAGCCTCCCACCACTCACCCCAGGTGGGATCTGTCCTTCTTTATGGATGCAAATGATGCTTCATCTCTGAGTTGTAGCTGTACATGGGAAAGGTGCAATTAGCTGCTGCAAGGAGCTGGGCCCGTCTGCCTTGCCTTGTTTAACAGAGGCTTTAATTAAAGACCCCCTGATGCTAGAAAGCTACATTAATTATTCATCTGAAAACATTTACATAGAGTCCCCCGTTTCCCTTCTTCAATAAATTATCAACTTCACGTCTCCATAATTCATTGAAATGACTAAAAATACATTGTCTCAGCCTCCATCACCTCCCTCCTCACTGACTTTGTCTGTTCCAAATGTGATGGGTTCGGTATCTTAATGTGAAGTTCTCTATTGCTCTCAAGTAAGATAGGGGGTGGAGAAAAAGGGAGAGAGGAAGAAAGATTTATCTCTGCACAGGAGTCATGCAGATGGCTTTAATTTTTCTTTTTCTCTTTCCCACGCAGCTGGCATGATACTGAGGTTTGAAGAAGCTCATCAGCTCTTTCTGATGAGGAAGACTCCACTGAGGGGAGGATGGTTCCAGTGGCAAGAGGCATGGATTTAGACAATTTCCATGCTCAGTTGCAGGTATCCTGTTCAGCCCAGAGCTCAGTAGTTAATCTACCTAGATCATCTTCATTCCGCACTTGTAGAACAAGCCAGCAGTTCCCTATCTGCCTGGTAGAGGGATGGTGCTTTGCTAATTATAAACTGTTCCAATATAGCTGTTGTAAAGAGGAAAAAAGCAGACAAACTTGGGCTGAGGGAGAAATTCTGCTAGAAATCACAGCAAAGACGACACTGCAGCCACAACTGAGGGAAAAATTTGCTGCGAATAGTTTTGTTCAACACATTTCACTTTGTGATAAAGTGAACTGTCACATGGGAGAGGGGGAAAAAACAGTCCTCTGAGGGCTTGTTTACGTGAGGAGTTAAGACAAATTAGTGTGAGGTGTGAGTTAATGCGTGTAAGTCGAAGTACACTAAACTGCTGTGCAGGTGCTCTAACAGAAGGAAAATGGCCTCAGTTCACTATGGTGACAATTAAACAAAAGCAAAGCAAGGTCACTTTATCCCTGAATGATATGTCTAGAGAGGGCTAAGCGTGCTTTAATTTATGTGCATTCATTTCCTATCTTTTGTTAATTTACCTTAACTTTCATGAATGTCTTTATCTGTCGGGCTTAAACTAGTATGTGTTCCACCTGACTCTAAATAACTAGTGTTTCCCATAGAAGCAGGAATGGTCTGGTGCCTATATAAATCAGATCCGATGTGCTTTCCTGGGAGCAGAGGAAGTTGAGGTCTAGGAGGGAATGATCTTCTGAATTGGTGGGTGAAAGGTGGCCGTATAGGTAGTGGCAAGTTTCATAGGACATTATGAAAGAGAGGATTAGAGAATGAGACCAGGAAAAGAAAGCAGTGACTTCAGAGAAGTTTTCCCACTGGTTTTTAAAGACATGGACTGTATTTTCAGAAGGAAACAGAAGGATTTCTGTGTTTGGACCTGAGCATGTATAGGGCCTGAGTCTAAGACTGAAAAAGGGTCTGAACTGCTATCAAAGAGGGTGATATACTTATTATAAGCATTTCTGTATTGACTTCTGTCTTTGTTTGCCTTTCCTTGCCCTTGTTGCTGTTTTAGTTAGGCTGTCTTGGCCTGGCAGTGATTAGCCTGGTGACAATATCCTTTTTGAGCCGGAAGGACTTGTCCAAATCTTGAGCATTGTTTTGTGGCGGGCAGTTCATTTGTGATTTATCTGAACTGTTAATGCTGTGATCTAATACAGACTTCACTCTTGGCTCCACTTGAAACAATACATGCAACTAGCTGATGTAAGAGATACCAGCTGGGGTGAGAAGTGTTACGTTCTCCTTTCACTAGGTTTGTAAGAGGAGACCTTGACTATATCTGCTCCTAAACAATTGTAATAGATTAACAATGAACTTTAAAGTAAGTTCCTTAGCTGTAGTGGAATAGCGATGAGGGTCACTCAGATGTGCAGTAGACAGATCTATATGGCACTGTGTAGGTAACCTTGTGCTACTGTCCTTGGCATCAGAGGTTGAGGAGGCCACAGAAACCTGTCCAAGGAGCGAAGTCAGTTAGTTCTGCACTGACCTCTCCAGCTGGTACTGTATGCACATCTGTGCTATACCTCACTGACCTGCTTAGTGAGAGTAAACCTCCTCTATAAAAGTAAGGAAATGGTAACTCTCAGTCACATTTTGCCCCCCTCAGCTCCTCCAGGAATTGAGGGCCATGGGGAGAGAGGGTGAAGCAGAATGCGCTGTGTAACGCACTTGGGGGATTTCTTAAGTGATTAAGGTTCTGGACTGGAAAGGGAAAAATTTTATTCCAAGAATAATACAGTCATAGTCTCCAGTGTCTGGTGACCCTATATACTGTTTTCTGAGATCTGGGAGAGAGGACAGAGGAAGCTAGAAACTCTTTCTGGGTCCAATTCCTGGAAGACAATCCACTGAGGGCTTTTAAATATGAAGATGATTTAAGCTGTGTCTCTCAAATTGCTGGAGGCTGTAATCACATAGGAGGGAAGTACAGCTATTCTGCTGTTTACCAAAGATGCATTCCTCAAAGGTGTGATGGTTAGCAATTTAATAAGGAACAAAGCAGTTCTTCTGTAGAATTAATGTAATGAGCAAGGGTGAGTGGGGGAGGAGGTATATGGGGACATATGAAATACACATTTAAATACGCAGGGGCACTATCTGTGGCACAGAGGATGAAAAGAAAGGAACAGGGTCATCGGCTGGAGGAGATGCTGGCATTTCAGGGGCTGACTTTTGGAAGTGGGTCACTGATCTGCAAGATCTCATCTGTTTCATGGCATAGAGTAGTATACTCCAGTTTGTTAATCCCAGACCAGCTCTTAAATTAGGACTAGGTTTTAGCTTGGTATGCTGTTAGCTTTGGGATTAACCTCGTCCTGCTGATCTGTTTCCTTGGATACTAGGGGTATCATTTTATAGGGTCTTATGGAAAAGAACACCAGTAGAGGTCATTCTGCTACCCAGGAAATCTCTAGAATATGCTAGGTAGCACTGAACTCAAAGGTTGCTAGCATTCAAATGGAGTCAGATACCTACTGTTAAATTTACTAAGATATAAATACCATCTATTGCTTACCAATTAAACTATATTTCAACCTATGTTATTAAGGGATCTGAATTACCATGCTTCTGGATGTAAGTCAAACATCTTTACAGGCATTAGGAAAAAGCTCCCATCCTTCTCTTCTATCTAAGCAAATGGGGTCATAATTGTCCACTGTGAAGTTTTTTAATATTTTATACAGTCTTTGGAGACCCTTTAAAAATTTCAGGGCTGCAGATTCCTTTCAGATGTACATAAATATGAGCTGTTAGATACCCCAGTCGCAGTCCAGTGTTTACTGTTAAATTTATATTGGCCTTAACACGCTTCAAAGTAATAATCTGTCTTTTTCTCCTGGGGGATATGACAAGAAGTAATTGGCTTAAACAGAAGGAAGATCTGGTTAGACATTAAGAAGCTTTTATTAATGGTACAGCTATAAAGCATGGGCATAAATGTCCTGGGGCCTTCTACCTCTAGAAGAGTTTGAATGAACACTCTGAAATGTTGATCTTGTCTTCTCCCAAAAGGGAAGAATAGATAGCTCTTTGAAGTTCCTTTCAATTTTAATTTCTATGATTTTATATATGCCCAAAGTTTTCTTGCCAAAACTGGCAATAGCAGCATTTGCACTGCTATTACTTTGTCATTGAAAATGCTACCCTATCGGTGCCCCAAAGGAAGAACAAGCTAAAATGACAGAATGCCAATGAGAGTGTCCTTTTCTTCCAAGCTGGCAGAAGCAAACCATTTTGGAAGGTGATGTACATCTCCCATAACCTATGCTCCAGCTTCCTCGGTTGAGCCAAATTGTCTTCCCGGCTTGTCAAACTAGAAAAGTGTTACCACTCTAATTAGAGACGTTAAAGCAATCAAAATGAGCATACAAGCATAATTAAGGCACTATTGGTTTATGTGCCCTGCAGGCATTCTTTTAGAATAAATGACTTTTTGGTTTAATTTAAGCCTTTTCCAAAACATCACTAAAACAAAGGGAGAAAGGAATTTCTATTTATATATTGTGATAGTAAAAGTACATAGTTTTCAATCTCATAACCTAGCTTAGGCTAGTAAAATTTTTCCACAAAGACAAAATCTAAAGGGTACCACTCAATAAGAAGCACGTAGCTTTAAGAGAATAAGTTGGATCTAGACAACAAGAATCAGATATGAGCAAGAAAGACTTCCCTGGCTCTAGGTCAAGCCCTTCATAAAAGAAAACTGGCTCTGTTTTGCCGATGTGAGACATGATGTTCTGAAAGTCCCTTCCCTCCCTGTGAAGAATAGTTAATGAGGTCAGAGGACTCTTTTCCAGCCTGGGTGTGTGGAAAAAGAGGAGAGGTTGACCAGGAACTTTTAGTAAGCACAGGAGCTCTAACCCTCTTGCTTTTCTCTATGACCAGAGCAGCGTTACAGTATAAAGACATTGAGTCCCACTTGTCGAGCTTGCTGGGTAAAACCTCAGAGAAGCAGACATTTCACCTCCAGATAGGCTGGTGCATTCACAGGCTTATAGCTTGCAGCTTTGCTCATCTCCATCCCTTTTTCAAAAAGATCCAAAGCCTCCTAACAGTCATACAGCTATGAATCCTATGTCACAGCACTGAAACTAGACAGGGGGTGGCTCTGGATTAAAACCACTGTTGTCATGAATGTTGGTCTCAGGATGTGTGCACCACTACAAATGGCATAATTTCCCCAGTCCTGGTCCTCCACCCCCATTCTCAGACTTACTGGGTTTATGTCTAGGCAGGTGCAAAGGGCTGCTCTGAGGTGTTCAGCTCCAACTTACTGACGTTGAGCTGTCTGCAAAAAGTAGCCACAGCCTGTCTGCCTTGGGAAAGATGGATTTAGTGCTGTGTGCACACGTATGTGTGGGGTTGGGTGGCAACAAAGAGGCACACTTGTCACCTGTTAGAAAAGGGCTGCTTCTTGGCAGCTCCTCACTCTGCCAGAAGAATACTTTCTCTTGGGAGCTTTGTAGTTGTGATGGCCAGCTAGGCCCAAAGGCAGATGCTCATGCTGATCGGTGGGTTGAGGCACGGTTGCCATACAGTGCGTTGGCAGTGGGTGGGTATATACATGGACTGAATGTATGCATATCTTCTGACCTGGATGCCTTCAGCTCAAAGGTTGAATAACTGTATAAATGGCAGATGGACTTTATTTGAGGTTGAACAAAGGCTGCTGTAAGCACAGACTTAGCCATTTGCCCATGAGCCAGAAGAGCTACTGCTCCAGGGTTGGCCTCTCCCACTGCTGGGGTCCTGACTTATTCAGTCACCTCGAACTGCAGACTACACTCATCATGCACGTTCCTTCACTCAGACAACATAGCAATTAAGATAGTGGTGGGTACTGCTACAGCTTCCTGGTCCTAGCAGTGTCTTCACAGGTGAGGATTGCCATCAGGATCTGGATGTCCCTGCACTGGACATCAGCATCTTGATGCCATCAGCATCAGGATCTGAATGTCCCTGCACTGGACAGCTAAGAAGAGATGGGCAGTCTAAGCCTCTGAGGTGAATACCAACCACTGTCTCTTGAGTTTTTACTGTAGTCCTTTATGCTACGAATGGCACATGGTAGGAGTCAATGGGAGTACCTCCCCCCTCCCCCCTAAAATTGACTTAGCAAGAGGTTTGGGGATGGAAAGGTAATTTTTTGGCTCAGATTCCAGCATGCATGTGAAGGTAAGAACTGAAGAGGCCATGTGTGGAGATCACTATTGATTTTGCTACCTCTAGCTCTGGCTAGGAGCTTCAGCCTTAGCAGTGATTGGAATGAGCAGCTCCCCTATCCGAAAGCTTTGCCTTGTTAATGAAGGTGCTGCTTTCAGTGGTTACCTTGCTTAGGGCTGCTGCAGTTCCTTGCCAGGAAAGAGAGTATATAAGAACCCTTAATTTGGGGGATCTCCCAGTAGCACCTCTGCAGAGGGGTATGAATACCACTCCTTCACCTTCCTCCTCCTTCTTCTTCTTTTTTTTTTTTAACCCTGTCCCCACTGAATTTTACCACAGCTGATGTGCTATCTGTACAGAACAGAAAGCTGGCTCTCTCCCTCACCCCACACCCTCTGCAAAGTCAAAGGCCTGGTGACTGGCTGCAACAGACATGGAAAGGGACAAGGCGAATGTCACAGGCAGCACCAAGAAAATCCATCCAAAACCCTGCTCCATATGGAGAAGCACAATTCCAGCTGTTCAGCCTTAGGAGTAAGCTAGCTCTGAAGCTCCTGCTGTGGTGGATCTGACACAAGGCAAGCACAGTCTTGTCAGAGCCCTTGAACAAGAGGAAGTGATGAGAGTTAGAGCATCACACTGGTACAAAGAATTCTGTGATGTTATTGCTCCCCATGATTATGCTGTTAACAGCCAAGCAGGGTGGAGTTTAACTAGCAAAGGTAGATGAGAAAAGGAAAACAGCTGAGACAAATGATGTTTAAATGTGATGGCTCATTAAACAAAAGCTTTCTACTATGTTTCTTTCCTGGACAGCAACAAAAGGGACAATGGCCATAAGAGGCAACCCACTGACAATAGAAAGGATTTATAGAAAGTAACACACCTAATTTAGCAGCTCCGGCACCAAAGAGCAGAGTTATTTTGCATCAAGTAACCGAAGTGAAGGTTTTTGCAGTGTTTTTGCATGAGGCAGACACAAATCCTAGGAACTTCTTGCTGTTTGAAAATCAAGGACTGAGTCTTGTGTCTCCTACACATCTGAACTCCTGCTGTCTCCAGCAGATGTTTTGGAATGCAGAAGTGAGCACAGAGCAGGCTGCAGGTCTCATACTAATGCATTCATGATCCTGTCTGGACTGACTTCCTGATGCTTGCTCTTGGGGCTTTGATCTGGACAGGAACCTGTATTTTTTACTGAATTGAAAGGCTGGAACAGACTGTGAGAAATTAGCCTAATCAATTCCCCTTCATGAGGCAGGAGCAACTTCACCTGTGTCCCTCCTCCCAGCTGTCTAACCTGTTCTCTGAGTGATAGAAATTCACACCAAACGCTGATCAACCTTAGCAGCTCTGAACAACTATTCCCGTGTTTCATTGTCATTTTCCAGCCTGTCATCATCCTGTCCTATCCAGTCAGGATGTGGAGAATGGATTATTTCTTCCCTCTTTGTTGAAGCCTTACTATCAATTTTGTAGTAGGCTGTCTTTCGGCTTTCCAACTACATGCAGGAAAGATCTCCATAACATTCATCTGTCTTACAAGGCAAATGGCTACTCTGCATTTGTATAAATCATGTAATTGCAGGTGTGCTCTTCTGCCAGAAAAAAAAAAAAAGATGCAATCTCTCAGATTGTATTGTATTATTTATGAGAATCGTAAAGGCAATAGACAATTTTCAGACATAAAATACCTGATCCTCTGGGAACTTACACCGCTAAGTTCTTTAGATGAGAGTCTGGCCCTGCAGTCTTGCAGGAGTGGAGGAAAGGGCCCTGAAATTATTTGCCAATTCTGAATTTGTCAGGAGTGAGAAAGACAGAATACATGATTACTTTGAATGTTAGGACATCTGAAGGTTGGATGGCAAGAGAATAATATGTTGACTGCTCTTTTCTTGTTGAACATCACTTTTCTTCCTGGGGAACCTAGCCCAGTCAGAAATTACATTGCCCAGGACTGGAAGATTTAGCCACTTGGTTGATGTAGAAAGTATGCTCCTATCTCTCTCCATGAAAAAATCTTAGCAACAGATTTGGAGATACCAGAATTAAATATCCTGTTCTTTGGCCTTCTTGAAGGTCGGGTACAAAGGAACTAATACAAATTCTAGGATTCACACAGAAAAGGTGATGCAGGATAGCAGTGACACAGGCTGTTGTGTTCTGCACATGACCCTGCTGACATTGTAAACCACGGTAAAGCAAGTAATTTTTTTCTAACTGCTGCAACAGAAGATCCTCTGTCTCCCAAACACCATTTGATCCAAGAGAGATCAAACTGACTTAAAATCAGCTTTCATCAACACCCTCTCTGTTCCAAATGAGGAACTTGCACCAGTGGAACTGCCTATTCATAAAACTCATGGGAAGACAGCCAGCGAAATACAGCATCCATATGCTTATTGGAAAATGCTTGTTGGTTAAGAGATGGCAACTCTGTGTGTGGACAGGAGAAATGCTGCTGAGACAATTCATCTACAGCAGGGTATTTATACAATGCAGTCCTCACTTCTGTACCACTGTATCTAATGATCAGTGGATGCCAAAATGTTGCATTTGAGCAATACCTCATTTTGTGCATACAAATCAATTGTCTGATTGATTACCCTCAGACTGATTTTTGTTCAAAATTGCTGAAGTCCCATTACTTGGATGACATGGGTCAGAGAAATTAAAATCTCACTGATTATGATGTTATACAGCAACCTGAGTCTGCAAAACAATAACCTACATATTTGATACCAGGGCACGCTGTCTTTGTAATTGACATTTTGAAGGCAGCTACCTAATATTAATCAGAGCAACCTGCAAGGAACTCAGGACACAATTGTAAGGCAAGGACAGCTGGACACTCAGTTATTGGAAAGCATATCACCTTTGCCTCTGGGGGTAAGAGGATTTCTAAAACTCCTAGCTGACAGCAGGATCCAACTCCAAAACCAAACACTTAAATTTGGGTGTCTGACATGTTATGATGTTGTAGTCAACACAGACCTAGTCAATGCATGGAGTTTGGAGAGCTGAGTCCTGAGCTGGAATGTCTTCTGAATGACATGCTCACAAAATATTGAGTCCCAGAAGCTGAGTATATATAAATACATGTTTCTCAAGCCTTTCACCCACCTGACCTCTCATATAAATGACTTTGCCCAATCTTTCTCCCATGCATTTCCTAGAGCTTTCTTAATTCTTTCCAGATGGCCTTACTCTAGCTTCACATCTACTGATGAGCATATTTTCCTCATGTATCTATTCAAAGCGGTGACCAGTGTAACTGTTCTAAAACACCTCTCCATGGATAGACCCAGAAGGCTGATGACAAACAGCAGTTTGTTGCTCATTCATGTTATACTGACATGTAAACCCACTGAGGGTGACCAGAACAAATGGGAGCTGGTTGTCTTCATAAATTTCCTCAAGTGCCTGGTAGGAAATGGAACATGCTCTTGCCAGTGACCTCTGAGACTGCAGTATAAAAATAACAACACATTTAAAAAGCAACAAGATGGGAAGGATGCATTTTATGTCAATTCAGTCAAAAAGTCATCAGAATTAGTTGCCTGAAGTGTTTGGGAAAGCTGGCAGAGTATAATAGCACAGAGACTATTTTCTTGCTTCTCAGAAAAGACAGCATTAATCGTCTAGGCTTAATATAGCCTTCCACATGCCAACTGGGTGCAAAATTATGGCTAGTATTAGAAAACCACTTACCATGTGGACAGGCTTAAAGTGCAATAAGCTGTGGGGTGTAAATGCAGATAGAGTATGCCTGAGGACAGACAGTGACCTTGAGAGTTATATGCCACATCTCTGGAGACACTATGCCTCTTTGTTATGGACCCTGACAGGAATGGAGCTCTTCATCAGTGGTGGGGCAAGAAAGGGCTTGGATTTGGAGTCAATCTTGAATTTTGCAATCCAGATATAGCTAGAGATGTCCGAGCATAGGAGATTTACTGGAATTGGTTGTATTTATCATTATATCTATATGCATGATACATAGATCATGCCAGGAAGGAAGTCTACAGCTCCAGGTGTTTGTAACATCATGCATGGAAAAAAATGTAGACCTGTAAGCATCCTCTATCCTCTTCAATACCCAACCTGGCTTGATTGGTGCACCTCCTGCTAAATAGTTGCACTTATTTTGATAGCGAGAGAGCAGAAATATGGCTGTGTATCTTGTCAGAGACTTTGTCTTAGTGCTTGAATAATGCAGCATATTACAAATAAGGTCAGACCCTTTAACAACCTGTATTGTAACGTCTGTACAACACAGCTTGGAGACTGTTGTTCCAGTATTACTACCTAGTAGAGCGGGCTCAGTCATTCTGTGCTTATGTAACACCCTTTTTCTGTACATGAATTATGCCCCAATCCTGCTTTTCTCTCAGTAGATTTTCTCAAAAGTCATTAATAAACAGTTTTGACAAATAAGTTACAGGCTTTGCAGTGGCTTCTTTACCATTCTTTCTGTAGTTGGCCTCCTTGGTTATGCAGTGATCTCTCTCTCTAATCTCGGAAGAGAAGATTAATTTCAAGAGCAAGATAATAAATAAACTGTTGGTGAAGTCATTTGGACAAATGTAAATCTTTGCTAAAGTTAGAATACGTTCAGCCTAACATTTCTGTGGTTATCTAGAGACTGACATACAGTGACATCATGCAGAGCAAATCAAGCAGAAGGCTGTGATTCAGGAATCAGGATTTTTGATAGGCAACCAACACTAGTATTTAGGTAATTATCTCTGTACAGGATGTTATGACATATCTGTCCTACATGTATTGCTGGTTGTTGAGACAGCTTCTTCTTATTACAAAAGTATACCTTTAATGCTTAAATCATTAGGGCAATTGCATGAAGTGAATTACTGAGCCACACGCTGTCTTGGTGAAAGTGATGGGGCTCAGCTTGTACGAATCGACGTGGCACTGTAAAGTACAGAGAAAGCTACCTACTTGTCTGACCTCTGGAAGGATGAAAGGTTTGGCAACAGCACTGGTATTAAGAGAAGCAAATGAAAAGAAAAAGGGGAAGTGAGATCATCCCAGTCATTTCTAATGGTCATCTTGTTTCAGTGACCAAATACTATGAGATCTCTGAATGCCCATTCTTCTGTTTCAACCTGTATTTCTGCAGGTGCCACTCCAGTGAGTGCCACTGAGACCTACTGAGCTTAGGGGTCAATCTAAATCTAAGCTCCTACCTGGGAGCAAGGCCCCAAGTCATTTTTCTTGAGCTAGGAGATGGCTGAATATTGTGCTGCCACTTGGCTACCTTTTGCTAACTGGCTATTGCAGCTATGAGGAGGCATGAGCATCATGTGCTCTTTCTTGTACGAACCCCTCTCCTGGCCACACTCAGGAAGGGGACAGCAAACTTCAAAAAAAGAAACTGCCACACATTTGCATGTTCTTGTTGTCACTGGTTGTGTTGGTTGTAGTGGCTGGGCTGTATTATATCTGGGATCTGATTTCCTTCCCAGCCTGGGACTAGGGAGTATAGCTGTGCTCCTCAGCTCAAGGTTGCCCTTTGGGCCATGCATGGCAAGTAGACACTGTCTCCAAAGAAGAGATGCACGTGAATCTCCACCCCTCTTATTAGGACTCTTCCATCAAATTCTGTCCCATGTTCAGACTTGGGGAGAAGTGTCCTTAATTGCCTGCCAAACCTCTAGTCCACGCCTTGTAAAAATTGCTTGAGTATATCTGAATGCTGAAATAATAATGTACAAGACACTTGCTGTCAGATTGAGTGCCACAGCCTTGCTGGTGTTCATCTGAACCCTGCCAGCTCGAGGCTGCTCATGGTGCTTCTTCTGTTGGAAGTTGCCCACCATTTCCACTTCCTTCTCCCTTTGCCCTTCCCCAGCCCAGGAGAGGCTGCTTGGCTTTTAGGCCGATCATGGCAGATGTATGTTGTCCTTTGAGACTCACCCACTGTTTGGCTTAATTAATCCTGACGTGCTGCTGTTGCTATTACGGAAGACATGTCAAGAGAAATTAGACTAGCTGGTTGCATGAAAGTCAGGGAAGCCAGCACTGTGCAGCACCTCACTTTCCTGGAGAAGTTTGATTTGCTCTTCCGGCAGAGGCGGTGGGAGAGTGCACCACTATGAGTGGAAGAGGCTGACCTTTGTCAACTGGAGTTGGCACAGTCTCCTGGTACTGAGAGCCACTGAGGGGACAGAGAGGAGCTGTTCCCCAAACAAACCCAGCAGGGGATCTAGCCAGCAGCAAGTGGCATGGCTGGGCTTTTGTGAGAGCGAGGGCAATTCTGGGATTCAACTTGGCTTAGGGTGCCAGTTCCCTGAGGCATGGGGCTGCAGGGAGCTCTGGGGCTTGGTTCAGCTCCTCTGTGAGGAAAGAAGCACTTCTGGGTTGCTTCTTTATCATCTTTTATTCTATCTATCAGCACCTTCAGCTGCTGTTTCTCACCACTTCCTTCACCTTTATATCTATTGACTTGAATGATTTCATACACCAATCAATTTTGCTGTATTTATCAGCAGCTTTCATGCTTTTTTTTAAAGCAAACAGCCTTCATATTTTGATGTTCCATTAGACCATCACATTTGGGCTCTTTCCTTTCTGCAGTGATCTGATTTAAAAAAATGAGAAGCTGGTGCAATAATAGACACTGCAGCTGCACAGCGCGGCTGTATTGTAAATACATATTTCCCCCTATACGAGCATCTCCTCCTCTCTGCTTTCCTGTGGGACATGTAGCTTGTAACTCTGCAGATGCCACAAGCCTGGAATAGAATTACATTTATGGAGAACTGACTTTGACACTTAAATGTTGCTCAAAGTTCAGCAGTGTATTTTGTGCTGTTCGTCTTGGGGATGCAAGCAAGTAAAATTTCACTTTCGCCTGATGCATTGGTAAGAAACGTCTCTTTGTTCTACTACAGATAAGCAATTAGTTTCCGCAGGGATGTTACTTACATTTAAATGTTAAGACCTTGCCTTGGCGTGGTATCTCTGGCTTGCCAAGCTCAAAAATAATCAGGGCTGACAAGCACCCAGTGTTGCAGACTTTGGCCTTTAGTAATGTAGAAGGAATATATTTCTGCTGTTTTGAACCCACAAACTAACTGTCTGCATGTCCCATTGCAGGCATTTGAGGTCTCAGTACTGCTGTCTTTGCTAGGCTCAGTGCAGGAGTGCAGTGCTGAGACTCCTCAAGGGAGCAGGCTATGAACTGTGTCACATCCCAGAAGCAGGGGAGAGGCCAGGAACTTGTCAAGAAGCATGGCCAGGCAAACCAGAGGAGGAAGGAAAATGAAGGATAGCTTTGCGAGGGACGTGGCACCCCCCACGCGACAAATTCCTGCCTGCAATACAGCTGCAGAAGGCCTGTGCTCGCTTTGGTAGCTGTGATGGCAATAGCTACTGTGCACAGTTAGGCCTCTGCGGACTGTACCAGTTTTATTTTTTCAGGGTTCTTTCTAGGCACAGGGTTACCCAGGGCAGGAGGCTGCTGGAGGCAACAAAACAGTCATGGTGTCTTCCCCACTGTACCTATATGTGCACAGGAAAGCGGAGTATTGATTGTAGCTCTTGCTGGCCGAAGGGTCAGCCCTTCTAATCAGCAGCAGTCAGTGCTGCCTGGCCTCTCTGTGCCAGCCAAATGCTCAGCTGTCCATGCTGTCCCTGCAGCTCTCCCCTAGCTGTGCCCCATCCTCCCCTGCCTCCCCAGGTGTGAGGGTGGCCTGCACCTCTCATCCTTGAGACAACAGCACATCATTTCCTCATGTGTCTCACAAGCCTGTGTGTGCAGAGCAGGCCCATGGCCTTGCAAAATGTGTCCTCTCCATCCACAGGGAAGACCCCAGCATCTCTCACACTCCCTCTGCCACGTCCTCACTTGAGTTGCATCCGGGGCAAAGACAGGTGCCATCTGTTATAGGGCCTGCTTTATAGGCCCAAGCTGTCTTGCCCCGCTTTGTGCTTGATCTGAACCTTACTGCACACAGCCAAGATGTAAGAGGGGAAAGAGACTGGGACATGAGGGTTATGGGAAACAGGATGCAGACATCAGTCCCTGATTCCACATCCATTCATTTCCCTCTTGCACTCTATTGTTTTCCAGAGATGCTGCTCTGCCAGGTCAAATGTCATCAGGCTGTACAAAACACTGGCTGTGTGTGGTCACAGCAGGGCTGCCTGTTCTCTGGGTGAGGAGTTTCCAGAAAGAGGTAAGGAAACCAGGTAGGCATCACTGCTCCCTGTATCCTAATGACCAAGAAGCCTTTGGCTTGCTGGGAGAGTTTCAATAACTGTGAGCGTGGTGGGCAGTCTCAGGCAGCCCAGTGTGAATGGGGCTGTGCATTTGTGTGATGCTGGTCACAGTGCATTAGGCAGGAATGCACCTCTGCTTGTGCTCTCCCCGCCCACATCGCGCCACTGAATGAGCTGGGGCTGCATCATGGTGCTGCCACACAGCACTTCTGTTTTTCTCTGGCTTTGCCATTTGGTGCATGGGAAAGACACAGTGCTGACCTGGGAATGCCTGAGGCAGAGGGAGATGGGCAATGGGGAGCCAGGGCACCAAGCATCTTGCACCAAGCTTTCTTATTGTGGGACTGCGAGGGGTTATTTCTGATCTCTTCTATCTTGAAAAGACGCTGTCTCCTTTCTGTGTGTGAATCCCTGCCTGGGGGATCTACAGAGTCCACTGAAGTGGTAACCTATGTTGTGTCAGAGTTATAATCAAAAGCATTGAAGCTCATGTGAGCAAGCATGGTGTTTGCTGCATTGTCATTAATACAGTTTTTGGTAGGGATTGATGGCACTTTCCTTTATTCCAAACATCAGTGGATGAGCAGATGTATCTGTACTGACGGAAAAGATGGCCACACCAGCATACTTGTCACTGCCACCTTGTTGGAAGCTACCGCCCTTCCAATCTGCCAGAGAAGCTGTTTGTGTGAGTTTTGTTCTCTAGCTTGAGTCAGGAAAAATCATCCAGGTTAGTTCACATAAACCATTTTGATGGCTCCAACTCATCTGTTTGATTTTTCCATAACTTGAATTTTGGGGAGGCTCCCATGAACTGCTCTCCCAGCAGTGCTGTGTAGGCCCTACGTTCTGGCAGGGGAAGTGAGAACAAGCTGAGGTGCATTTGCTTTTCCACTGGCACAGCTTAATCTGAAAGAGAGCACCTCTCCAAAGCCTAGGGCCTTTCTCACACACAGCTTTGCCCAGGGTTAGTTAAAACAGCGTATTCTCCTCCCTAAGCATTCTCATGCCAGTATAAAAGTGGCTTAGATCTGTTTTTAATTCATAATTTCCTTACTGACTTAACCTGGATCATCATAAGCTGTTTCCAATCCTAAAGAGTGCTTGGGAAGGAGGCAGGGGCTTTCAGTAAATGCAGGTAACACCAGCGCAATTTTATGGGTGGGTAAGCTCTAAGCAACATGATGAAAAGCATATGAATATTCACAACCATTACGGTGAAAATCAATAGTGTGGATGGCCTAATAGATTCCAGCAATGTGAATCAAGTAGTAGGAACTGCTGTCAATGTCCATAAGCAGAGAAAGATAAAGTTCATAAAAAAGAAGAAAAAGTATATTCACTCTGCATTATTCATCAGCCACAGCTTCTCCTTTGGGAGACCTAACTGGCAATGGCTGGAATGGGGAAAAGCAAAGTGAAAGGTATAATGAACATGACAACAGGAACCAAGCAATTTTTAGTACTTTTCCAGTTGGTTTTAAACTCTCCAGTGCGTTTGCTTAGCATGGAGATGGTCTCTGTGAGATGTGAACGTCTCAGCAGTAACTGTGGCATGCAGAGATACCCCTGAGACTTATCACGTTAGCTCTGAAAAATGCTCTGAAGGATGATTTTTCACTGTTGTACCACAGGAGCTCCTCAAAGGAAGGAGAGCTGCCCCCTGCAATGCATTGTGGGGCTGCAGGGTAGTAAAGTGAAAGGACTAGCATTTGACTGGGCCAGGAGGGCAGACCTGCAGGTGGTTCCCATGCCCGTATAACCATGTTCTTAAATAAACCTCTAGAAGCTATCATTAGTGTCTCACCACATTATGATGAGATCTGGTGACCAGATCCTCTGGGCGCTTTAGTAAACCTGGGCCTTATTAGACTTCTTCCAAAAAAGTGAGCAGAGTCTTTGCACATTTGCTTCAATGTTATTAATTTACAAGGGTTACTTCAATTAGAAGAGTCTGTTAACTTGTAAAACTTTACTTATTTACACGGTTTCTTGGAGAGGGATTTTCTCAAAGCCTGATGATGATAAGCTTAGGCATTACAAATCCTCTTGCTGCTTTTATAACAGGCAGGCCAGGAGCATTAACTGGAGAGACGCATTCTTCCCAGCCGTGGCTTTGCTCCAGTTCCCCACCACTGGGCACAGCCTGTGAGGCACCAGCTTCCCACCTATCTGGAGGATGTCCGCACACTGGCATTAGCTTTTTCCAAGGCTGGAAACCCCATTTGAAAGACAGCAGCAAATCAGGATGTTTCTTGCAAACCACTTTCAGACAACAGGCAATACAATGCTGCCTTTGCCTCAAATGCAAAGTGCTCTCCCTGAACTGTGCACCATACACATCCTTCCTGCATGAAGCTTCAGCCAGGAGAGACATGGGGATACACTTGCGCCTCAAAGTATGCTCTGAAACATTTTCCAGCCAAGTGAAAAATTGAGGTTCAGGATACACCCACAGAGAAGGGAAATGGAGCACAAGTCAATTACAGGGTGAGGAGGGCTAGGGGCTTAGTGACCTACAGGCTGCTGATCATGCTGGAGGGGATCTCAACTGCTGCTGGTTTGTCTAGGAGCCTCCAAGTGATTTCAGTCCAGGCCAGTTATACAGCTGTGCATTATTCACATGGTGAATGCGGTAGGTAAATGCTGCTGATCTGCTGTTCCTGGGAGGTGCTGTTATACATCAGTGGTATGAGGAACTTGGCGCAATTTCTGTCTTGCCCCACCCCGGGGTATTATTTATCTGTGTGGCACTGCTGCAACCAAGATTTAACAAAGAGGAGTTTCTCATTCCTGCTGGTTACTGAGATTTCACTCTGGGCACTTGGTGAATCCTCATCTCCCTGATGCACAGACACTTTTGGTGTATGAAGCGTGAAGTTTGAACCCACCCAGCCTACTGGGATAAGTCCTTCTCCCATGATGGATTCACAAAGGCAATAGTGGGGAAGGAGAGCTGTTCCTGGTGAATCAGTCCATTAGTTGGTTTGGGCCAGAAAGCCACTGCCTCAGGCAGTGGGAAATAAAGGTTGTATCCAGCTGCCAGATTAAGCAATAATAGAGACACAAAGGGTTTGACATAGATCATGCAGAACCAAATTATTGCTCCTTTTGACCCTGTCCAATGTCTGCCTGTCTGGCTACTCTGGCTTCTTTATGTGCTATTTGGAGCATTATTCTGTGTATTGACAGTTGCCCTCTTTGAAAGCTGCAGAGAGAGGATACCCACTGCCTTCTTATGCAGAAACTGCCAAGAACGAGATTCCTAATTCAGCTGTCTCCTGAAATTGGATGCAACAGGTTCTCCCTTCATTAAGAGCTCCATGGTTTTATGAATGTGTCGTGAATGTGTTGGCAGCCTTTGCTGCCTTGAAACAGTTTGCTTCCAGAAGCAAACTAATTTTCTCTCAGAGTCAATGTGAAAGCAAAGCTTTTGCAGCCCTTCACCACAGCTAACTTCCACAGGTGTCTGTACAAGAACTAACAGGTGTTATGTGCATGCAAGGAGGTTGCTAGGAAACTTTTGAGAGCTAAATGAGGAAATGCTGTTAACAGATGCAAGTGACAAAGCCTAGAAGGTCTTCATTTGCAGCTTTACTGATAGCAATGATTATCTAAACTGGGTCAATGGGGGAATTTTGTTGGGTCATCCTTGATGTTAGTGGGATTGCTTAATGTGCAACAGGAAAAATCGTGTTTTTGCTTCTCTGGTGAGATTCTGCTGTAGCTCTGTCCTGGGCAAGTTATCCTGTACCATCTGCCTCTGCAAAAGGGTAAGCAAGTGCTTTTCCTCTGGATTGGTTTATGGGGGCTCTGCTCTGCTCCATTTCAGTGTACTGCTTTGGCATGCCAAATTGGTGTCATTTGATGGGTGACTGCAGATCAGGCTGTACCAGCCCATTGCAGAGCTGCCTGAGCCCCAGCTCAGACTATGTTTTCACAGTCAACCTGAAAATGTTCTGTGGTATCTGGAGCACCAGGGAAGGTGAGTTTATGCCAGTGCCTTTACATGTCTCCAATGGGCCTCTTAGTGTTCACTTCAGATCTAAGGTAATTTTGTCTTTGAGTGTTTCCTTCCCTCTTTGTGGTGTAAGAGGCCTATGTAGCCCAAGAGATGTAGAGCTAGTAGGAAATGCTAATATCTTGTATTGGGAAGAGGCCAGAAAACTTTTGGCTCGGGTTCCCTGTGGCTACATTTAATACATGATCTTCCCAATCTAACTCTTCTTGTCTTCCCCTCCCAAACGCATGTAATTTCTGTGCCAAGTGCTGCTCTTCTTCTTACCAATACCGACCTGGGGCTTCTTCCAAAGGGTTAGGGGTTGCTGAGCTTGCCCTCTTTTGGAGAAACATGAAACTGTGTATGTTACGTGTTTCCCAACCACTGTAAAAATTAGAGTTGGCAATCCTGGCTTAGTCCCAAATGAAGCTGTGATACTCTGCTGCTTTGACATCTCTTCCACCTACCTAAATACATACTACTTCCCTTCAGGACATTACTTGTTGCATTTGGTTGGTTTTTGTTTGTTTGTTTGTTTGTTTGTTTTAAGAAATACCACCCCTCTTCCCCCCCCCCGCCCCCCCCTCCCAAATCCCACCCCAGAATCAGCTCCAACAGAAAAGTTTCCTTTGGGAATTCAGCTAGAGAGGGAATCCTCGGGTGTAGTGGGAGGGCTAGAATGAGTTGAGCAGCAGCATAAGCTCTTTTGGTGTGTGATGGGGAGGGAATTGTTCCTTATATGTCCTGCAGTGTGACTCCTTTATGTGGCTTATCCTAAAGAAGCCCCAATAATGTTTTAGCCCATCACATGCCAATTGCCATTGCAAAAAAACCTGGAATATGTTAGTTAGCTTAAAATATTTATTGGAAAAATTCTCCTGTCCCCTGCTCCCTAGTGTTCAAATCCAGAAACTTTTTGGGGGTCCTGAAAAAGGCTTTGTGTGCCCAGAAGGTTGTCTGGTATTTCCATCTCTTAGCTGATCTAATAGAAATTAATTCCTTTCCATACAAACCTTGTCTCATCTAAAGCCAAAGCCTTCACAGCTACAACAATACTACTACTGTCAATGCAGTTGCCTCCATTTCAATGAATCCAACTGTGCAGAACTCAAAGGGAGTTAGTTGTGCAACCCTTTAAAATGACTCAAATGCATTTCTATGCACAAAAACATCATACCATTAAAATCCTGAGTCTTTTCAGGACGTGTCCCTTTTGTGCGGCTGGGAATTGCCCTTCGCTAATAGCATGAAGCTCCCATTTCTATCCCGTCATGACCATCAGACATCAAAGATGAGAGGGGTTTTGTTGTATGGGGTTTTTATGCCTAGAAAAGCGTCACTAGCCCAAGGCTGAATCTGAATCTCATCTGTCCTGAGTGGGGATAGTTTTGGGACAAATGCCTTTGAAACTGATGCGTTATTTGTAACATTGAAATACATCTCAGTGAAGATGGATTAATAGGTAGAATAAAGCTGAACTGGTGCAAGATACATGATTAATTCAGTTTTGACAGGGCTGTATAATTTATAGCCTGGATCACACCTTCAATTAGGCATATCACTGAAGTATTCTCTATTTCTACAGTGGTAGAGTCTTGGCATACCACACCTGAATGTCAGCCTCAGTGTGCTTGGTGCTGTACAAACAGAAATAATGATTTAGTGTGAGAAAGAGCACATGAAAAATGTTGTGACTATTCTGGAAGCTAATGCTGCTCAGTGATGAAATATTAGAGTTTTCAGGCTTAATGAATTCTGGACTGTATTTGCATAGATGTTCCAGGTTCTATCTTTGCGGCCATTCCCTTGTGGAGACCAGATTTAGTTATGAGAACAGATAAGCTAAGGAGGCTATTTAAGAGGGCAGGAGAAGCATTGCAAACGTGGATGTCTGATGATGCTGTAGGTGATGTGGTTTTTGGGTGCCAGGGTCACCAGACTCTGCAGTTTTGCTCATGAGGAAAGTGTGGGTTCCTTTCCTCTAGCAGGCTGAAACTGTAGCACAGGGCTATAGAAAAGAAGATGAATTTGCCTGTAAAGGAAGCAGCTCGTCTCAATTGGAAATAGGCCACTATGCCTCACTATGGGCATGACAGAGGAGCTCAAGGAAAATGAGCTAGAATGGTTCAAGCTGTACCTCCTGCCTTTTGCTGGAGCTCCTGGCTCCTGCAAGGGCATTAACTGCCCTTGCTGTGGTCTCGCCTCTCAAAGCCCAGCAGCCTAGGGAAAGCAGGCTTGGACTAAACTGCTGCCCCTTACACTCTGGTGGGGGCCAGTAACATCTTCCTCCACCCTCATGACTGCTAAGTGGATGTGAGTCAACCCCGTTGTTGCTGTCGCTGCACTCGAGCCATGCTGAGGTGTCACTGCTATACGGCTACCTGTAGCACCTGCGAGGCTGCTGCGGGAGCTCTGCTGTGCATCTCCACATCACACCTCTGGGCTGCTGTTTGCTGCACAGCTTGTGCTACCCTTGTTAGTTATTTAGGAAGTATTGCTGCATAAATCAGTATGCAGGGAAATAACTTAGCATATCTGCCAGGTGTCTGTTTTCTTGTAGTGTTCCCCGGTATTTCAGACCAGATCAGTAATGAGCAGAGAAGACTGCAGTGCTATATTTGTTTGGAAGTGAGATGCCAGCTCCTTAAGTATTCATTTATTGGGCTGCAGTCCAAGGCATATTCTGGCCCTTGACTGCATGTTACTTGCTGCATTTATGCAGTCCAGTGGGGAAGGCTTGAAATTTTGATTCCAACAAAACTTATGCATCATTGCATGGTACTCTGATTTTGCAAAACATGCGAACAATGAGGAATGGGACTAATAAGGAAGGAATTAATAAGTGTTGCTCATCCAAGGAGGGTCAAGATCTGCTCTGTGACTTTGGGCTCCCTGTGGTGCCGTTGAGATAAGGACTGTGTGCCTGTCTCTTCATGGCATCAAGGTCCATTTTATGAGATGCTTAGGAAAATATGGCCTGTACCCGCTTGCCTTTCTCTTTATAGAGAAACACAGCTGCTTTGTTCCCTTTCAGGAGAAGGATTCATCCTTGGAGATTACAGCTCCTTGAAACCATTTTAGAACATAGTATCCCTGGTAACTGCAGCTGATGACATTTCTATACTCAGAAAAAATTTATGGCATGTTAAACTGAGACTTGAACAGGTGGGGGAGGATACTTCAAGAAAAGCTGCTCCAAGCCACTGGAGGTAGGCTCAGGAACCCATATGAGGTGTCCAGATTTAACCTTATGCTGAAGTCTAAACCCAGTACTTAGGCTGTAATACAGGTATTCTTTCATAAAATTAGGAAAGTCACTTAGGCCTTGTCTGTCCATACATATATTTTAAGTTGTTAAACTAAATTGGTGCATGACACTTTTGAGTAAATGTGAGTTGGTAAGCATGCCCTGTATCAGAGTAGGCTTGCAGTGATTCTTTGCTGATGAAATTACATTGAGATCAAGCACTGTTGAAATGACCTAGAGGCTTTGATTCACTACCACATGTGAAAATGAGGAGAAGCTGAGGGAGCTGGGTTTCTTCAGCTGGGAGAAGAGCAGGCTTCCAGGGGGACCGAACCCCTGAAACCTTCCCATACATATGCAGAGGTCATCAAGAAGATGGAGGTAGGCTCCTCTTTGAGGTGCGTGGTGGAAGATTGAGAAATGATGGTCATAAGTTGAAATAAGGGTTCTGGCTGGTTATAAGTAAATCATTTCTCACTCTGAGGATAATTAATCTCTAGAACAGGTTGCCCAGAGAGGTTGTGGAGTCTGTGTCTTTGGAGGTTTTCAAGAACTAACTGGACAAAGCCCTGAGCAACCTGGTTTGAACTGAATGCTGACCCTGCTGAAACAGTTAATCTGCTAATTATTTTTTTGAAGTAAGAAATGTTTTCAAAAATACTCGTTTTGGATGACTTAGTTGCCTCATAGGCTACATTTTTAATTCAAAGCGTTAAGGAAAAAAAAAACTTTCAAAATCCTTCTTCAAGAAGAAATAAGACTGGCATCTCTCCACAAAAAGATTCAATGTCAAGAAAAGCACTTTTGCTAAAAATTCAGTTGAAAAACTTGGACCTGATCTGTGTGAAAGCTCCTGTTTTAGAGGTGTCTGGGTACAATTATACTGGGAATGGTGACTAGGATTCCTCAGGTTTATTTCAAATTCATATTACAGTTTTACCCTAAGGACCCACTAGTAATGAGCAGTCCTTTCCCCTTTCCTCTCTGCCCCCCCCCCCCCCCAAGCTTGGTCCAATGCATGCCTGCCTTTGAAGAACATACAGACTAAGAAAAAAGTGAATTTATTATTAAGGGCTTTAGCTAAATTGAGTTTAATCTGTGCTACTGATCTGAGAACTCCAGTCGGTTTCCAAAAAACCTGATCCTCCATAATTCTGCAGCTGGGTATGAAGGACTATGTGTTCCCCCAGCAGAACGTGCTCTTTCTGGCTGACCAACACCAGGCTGCAGGTTGCTGCTACCTCATGTCTTTTGGGACTCCCTGTTTTTTAAAGTGCAGCCTTGGAGGAGGTCACACACACCCTGTTCCTGCACAGGGTGGCCTAGTGGCCCTCCAAATGCAGTGTAGCTTTGCAGGTGACAGGACACAGGCCTCATACTGCCTCTGCAAGGCCTGGGAACTTGTCAGGCTTTTTCTTAAGGTGTCTTGGTGTGCCTGGAGCTTTATTTTAGCTTGTTTAGCTGTAATGGCATTTCTTCCTGAGGATCAGTTGGCTACTGCCTAATTTGTTTTACTTTTGCTTATCTTTGTACAGTCATGTGATATGACTGTAATTTTTATATAGATAGTGCTAATGCATCATTCTTCTGTGTCAAATGGAGTGGTTATGACCCCAGCATACTGATATCATGTAGAGAAATAGAGGCATGGTGTGATAACAGCAGCCTTGAGAGAGGGGACACAGCACACAGTGTAGAGGAGAGCAGGCGTGGAATGATAAGAGAGGGAGGGCAGCATAACACCAGAGACCCCAGGTCTATAAACAACTCACTAGTGATCAGATGAAGAAATGCAGACCTGAGAACTGGGCAAAAATCAATTTTAGGGATAGCAGAGAGGAGAAAAAAAAATCTAATGTAGGTAAAGCTATCCCCAATTTTAGGGATAGCAGAGAGGAGAAAAAAAAAATCTAATGTAGGTAAAGCTCTCCACATATAGTATAGCTTTTGGATGTAATGTGGAATTGAAGACTGAATAAGGAAGAGCAAGGTGTAAAACCTTGCCAGAAAATGTAAAAGAATAGCTCCAAATGGACATTAGAGGCAGGAGGAAGTACGTGTCAGCAGCATGCTCCTCCCAGCAAAGAGGAAAAAAGGGATATATGCCACAAAGTATGTATAAAACAATTTTAACTGTATTATAACTGAGACTTTTTCCATCTAATAATGTTCTTTTTAAGAACATCTTTTCTGTGATAGTTCGATCTGGACTAATAATATTTATTTGATTAGACTGATAAGATTTCAGTTATACTGACAATAAATTCTTGGCTTTGCATGTAAGGTCTCTTTCCTTTTTATCTATAAGAAGAATCTGAGTGCAATGGCAGCACTCAACAGGTGAGTGATATCCATGAAAAAAAATCAAAACCAGTGACTGAAATAAGTAATAACTCCTTGGTCTCTGTCTTGTGCTGTTTGTCGTGAAACACATTCTTCTGTCCCCCAAACCTGCGATACTGCAGTAGACCAAACTCTTGTGCTGTTTTGTGGGGCAATCAGCAAGTGAGACACACCACAGAGTGCAAGTCAGATGGCCCTCGGGACAAATGGGAGATGCAGTTATCCCCAAAGAGTGGGAGAAAAATGGATGTTAGAAATAACCGCCTCTGTTAGTCGAGCATGGGATGGAAACTTAGAGCTGATCTGGCTGCTCCTGTCCTTTTCCATCTTTATTTTGCTTTTCTTAACATGAGAAAGACCCTGTTAAGACTCCTGGGGATTTGACTTCTGTGTGTAGTGGCTGTGTGCAGTCTCTACTGTGCTGCAACCACAACCCCAAAACAGAAGAGGCTTTTGTCAGTGTGACCCATTCTGTCCCAGACCTTTTTGCTAAGATAAACAAAAGTAAGGCAATTGGCATAGTTGTAGTGCTTTTATTTATGTATTTATTTTTTATTACTGTTAAGCAATGCATGCTAGGCACTTGTTGAGACCACTGCTCTCATTTCTCATACTGTAACCGTAGTGTTGTTGAAAACATTCATTTCCATTCACCTTTAGGAGTTTAATTTGCATAATCATTTTTTCTCACAAGGCTTCAGAATTGGCTGGTATGGACTCTCCACTTCAAAATATCTTAACTGTGCTTTTCAATATGCACACAATGCTGTTAGATAGAACAAAACGTTCTTGTTGTGTTACCATAGAGACATCCAGGGTCTAAGAATGGTTCCTGCTCAAAATCTGACTGTTAAAGGGACAAGGGTTTAGTTAAAATTTGATGGAGGGTCTAGTCCTTGACCAGGCATTGGTATAAATCAGCGCAGTCAGGGTGAAATGAACTGGCAGTCCCAATGTAGTTCTTTGTAGGCAGCACGCTCCAGTCCAGCTGGCCCAAAGAGGCTGTTGTCTTGGTAGTTTCAGCAGGAAAAAAAGGGGGCAGGGAGGAGGGAGGAAAGGTCCATAAAAAAGTCCCAGGGAATTCACTTAAAAACATTAAATTGCTTTATGCTTTTCCTTCATTTCCCGCCCCCCCCCTTTGATTTGAGGGCTAATTAAGAAAAAACTTTCCTTTGCACTTAGAGGACTGAACTTTGCTTTTAAGTATACATTTTTTAAGCACCACTAAATGAAAGCAGCAGTAGGGGAAGGTGCTAGGCTGACAACTTTGCTCTGGAGACCAAAGTCCTACATTCTTATTTGGAAGTGTAACAGTGGGACTGTAGCTGCATCCCTGTATTGACCTGGAGAAAACTTGCTTAGAGGGCTGAGAGAACAGCGCACGATCTGAGCCCACTTAGGTTTTTAGTCATGGCGCTATAATTACAAGTGGTAATGATGGTTTTGTGCAGTGGAGGGAAAAGAAAATGTCTCACTGTGTACATAAAGGGAAGCAGAATAGACTTGGTTGAGAGTAGATTCAGCAACAAAACCTTCTGGCAGTTAGTGCTCTCTTTGTTTTGGACTATAGTCTCTGGGCTAGGTACACGAGCATACAAATCCCACTTGCTAACTCATTTAAAAGCCCTAGTGCAAAAGGGAGAGGCAGTGCTCTGACTCCTGGCAGCTAGCCGAGGTGGACCTTGGAATTATAATCCCTAAACTGGCATTTAAAAAAGTGTTGGTGAACACATTCTGCAAATTCACCTTTTATCATTGTGTGGCTGCTGTGGGAGGCACAACTGTGTCTTCTATTAGAGGTGGAGCTACTCCTCTCCCCACTGAAGCAGCCATCCATCCCCAGCCAGGCTCCTAGGGCCTTGCTCCAGAGTCTGGTGCAGGCAGGAGCCGAATGCTTCCCGTTTCCTTATGTCAGCCCTGACAGCTTCCTCTTCTGGCTTAAGTTCTTGTCTTGAGGGACCAACTTGACAACTGTTTCATTATGTAGCAAGCACTGTAAGCTCTCTAGGAAAGGATAGGTCTACTGTCTCAATCTTTGCAGTGAAATAAACCCTTCTGGCCTAGCCTAATGTGAACTACACATACCTGCCTTTCATAGGAAGCCTTGGTATATTATGCCAACGAGTAGGTTAAGCAGAGATAAATTCTTGTACATCCAAAATACTATGAACTCCACAGGCTCCATGAGCTCTGACAAATACCATGTGGCCCATATCTAACACTAGGCCACAGCAGGCCTGTCAGTAATAGCTTGGAAATTTGCATTCCTGTTAGCAGAGATTTACAGGGTGTTTTAGACTCCTTCTATAACAGGTGAAAGGAAGATCAGCTGGCAAGATCTCAGGGCAGTTTCCCAGCACTACAGCAAATCTTTTTAAGAGGGGAGTTTTGATCAGTCTGAAATGGAACGTGGGTATCTAGTAATCTTAACCAATTGGTCATGTAGAAATGCAAGCTTATGTTTTTTTTCTTACGTTGCTTTATTCTTATGTTGCTTCCAAAGAGAAGGTTTTGTTTGTTCCCATGTGACTCCTCAATTTTGGAGGAATCGCTTTTGGGATGTGATTGGCTCCCTGTATTGGAAGATTGAGGCAGACCCAGAAGGCACTTGTCACATAAAAGCACTGATGGGCTGGGGTGAGGTACATGCTCCCAAAAATGTAACAGTCAGTTCAGTAGGATGCTAATAAGTTGCATCATGCTTCATATGTGTAAAAAGTCCCTTCCACTGGGGAGCCCTGCCCAAATTAGCCTTTAGGCCAGTAATACATAACCACCCCTAAACATCTGAGCTATCTCCTGCCTTGTTCTAACAGGGATGCTTTGCTCTGTTGCAGAGTATTATGGACAATATTGTACTTCTTCAGCGAAGAAATTCTCCTGAATTGGGGCAGAGGTGAGTGTGCTACAGAGGTACTTGTGGACTTGATAAGGTTGGTCTTAAGCTGGTAAGCCTTGCTGGACAAGGAAATCTGTCCTGTGCTCCCCAGACTGTCCAGTGTGTCCCTGGGGATTTCCCCATTGCTTGGGAAATCTCCGGCTGTTCTAGAAAACTTGCAGAAGTAACACAGTGATTTAATCCAGTAATTTATTGATAAAGTCACCATTAGCCACACCAAGATTAAGCAAAGTGACCATCTGTCCACTGGCACAGATATTTTAGCATCCTGTCTTATCAGCCTCTTTATTCATTTTTAGTTCTGATACAGGAAAAGGCCACTAAGTGACTGAAAGAACATTATGTATGGTTACTATTTACCAATGAACTTTAAACAGTTAATATCTGTAGGAAGATGCAATAGCTTTTCTTAGACCAGAGGATATAATAATGAAAACCAGATGAATTTTCAGGCATAGAAGCCTTTCTTCAGGTCAATGTGCCCAAAAGCGTGTTGGTGTTTTCCAACTACATTGTCTGGTCTAGTAAAAGTTATTGCTTCTCTGTAGAAATTGCACGTCACTTATGTCTTTAGATCATCACAGATAGAGCAATGCTTCTATTAAACAAGACTGTCTTTTTAAGGCTCATTTTGTATCACAACTGTAGGAATATGTCCACATCAGTCCTAATTTCAGTGTATTTCTTTCCAATTTTGTCATCTATTTATTACACACAGCTGTGACAGAAAATAAATTCTTTCAGCAGTTCTGGAAAAAAAAATGGAGGAATGATTGATTTTCATTTTCTAAGCTTTATGGGGTGTGCTACTTAAAAGACTTGTCATTACCATCATTTGCTGGTGTTTAGTGGAAGATTTAATTCACCTACTGTAATGATTTGGGGAAATCTGTCAATGTACAATTTTGAAACTTATTATGTAAATGGCAGTATTATGAAATGACTTTATGTGGATGCAGAATCTGCTGTTTGCTGACAGGGATTGTAGTGTGTGTTTGGCAAGGTAAAATCGACAGTTGTTAACCATATCAAGAACAGTGCATCCAGGAAAAAAAAAAGTAGTTGAAGCTCTGGGGAACAAATTTGTTCCAAGCATGTCTGTGTGGACTGAGATTGGGGGAGAAAGGTGACAAAGAAGTGAAAGATTTCAAAATGCTGAACTGTAATGCAGGGTGTCTCTGGGCAGGATACAGAGAGAGAGAAGAGAGGTTTTTACAGCTGAGGAGGTCTGCTTTTACTGTGGGAGCTGCCAGGGAAAGCTCAGATGTGGAAAAGACGTTGGGATGCTCCAAAGTGGTCAGAAAACTGAAGTGGGAAGTAAATGCATTTATTTCCCATGCTACAGAAGAAGAGTTAAGTTGTAAGCAAAGTCAGGGTTTCTCAAGTACTATGTGCCCGTGATGAGGAAACCAGGCAAACCAGCATGCCCCAAAAGGTGGAAAGATTTGGGGGCTTGGCCTGGGTACTTTGCAAAGACAGACTGGGTGGCTTCCTTCCTGTGAAGGGGGATGAGGAGGGAGAGACTGCTCAAGGGGCAGGTCAAATTGGCCTTGGAAAGAACTGGCACAATGGCCTACTTTACCTCTGAGAAGTTTGAAAGTAGGCCTAATCCATCTGGGTTTCTGTGGACACATCCTCTTACCATCTGGCATTTAAGAAGAACAGAAATACATCTGTTATTTGGGGTTTGTTTTCCTTAGGTATTCACAAAGTCTTCATGTGTGGCTGACACACAAGGACAGCTCATGTGTACAGCAGGGCTGCGCTTACTCTAAAGGGCCCATGGTCAGCACTTGCCCGAAAACCTGCTTTGGCAATTTGTTGAACTCACAGGGTGCCCCTATCATATCGCACCTAATTCTGCATGATGAAACCTCAGGCACAACTGTGGTAGCTCATAGTGAGACCAAGTGGACGTAGAGGAACGACAAAGGCAACCTAGCACATACCTACCTCTCCCAGAGCTGGGCCTCCTGCTAATTGCAGTAGGAGGCTTTCAAAAACACAAGATCTTTTGTACTCAAGACAGTATCCTATATAGCTGTCACTGTGGTCAGGAGGAAAAAGTCTCCCAGGATGGATGAATTAACAGTAGTATCTCTGTTTTTTCTTCTGGCTAGCAACATCTGTTTTGTATAGACACAGGTGTTCTGCAAAATAAATCTAAGTTTTTGTTTTACTTATTTTTTTAACTGAAGAGGCATAGAGATAGTTAATTAGGTGTATCTCTGAAGGTCTGTCATATTTCTTCTCAAATAGAATTAAAACAGTTCAATCTGCAAACTCTATTTCCTCTGTCAAAAGGAGATAACCAATTCCACAGGCTCTGAAGTTATTAATGATCAACTGAGTAAATTTTATCCCTCTCTTTATATCTTGGAAGGACAGTTCACTGAAGCTGATTTTGATCAATTTGTAAGCAATGTCACCTTCAATAAATTCCTATCTGACAACAGATAACCCAATAACAAGCTGGGAGACAGCAAAGGTAGGGTAAGACTTGGCATCTAACAGAGCTCTTGAACCCAACTGCATCCCCACTGTTTTTATAGGGCTGTGTTGGGGGGTGGGGGGGAAGGCACCTTCCTGGAAAAGAAGCCTTCTTTTCAAATTCATTCCACAAAGATGTATTTCCCTGAGACATGAGAACTGCATTACTTATCATAATTCTTTCAAAGGAAAAGGCAGGTGGGAGTAGTTTAGTTTTTCCTTTGTTCTCTTTGCCCAGCTTAGCATGCAAAGTCCTGGCAAATATCTTGTCCATTCATTTTAAGGATCTCATATCTGTTCTTGTGTGCAGCATAAGAGGGAGACTTGCAGTGGTCAGCTGTCAGCATCTGATGCCGGGGATATTGCAAATGTATCTTCTCTATCCACAATGTGCTATTCCATCAGTGCCAAGGGAGGAGGTATTGATGCTCACTGATGGGCAGATAGACTGCTAGAGCAGCAAGTATATGCCTGCTCTTAGCTCTAGGATCCAACCAGCTGGAGTATGTTGCACTCACTAAATGAATGGTTGGCATAAGCGTAATATTTTGGGGGAGGCTCAAGGAGAAGTCAAGCAGAAATTCTGAGTTCCAGAAACAGTATCTCATCTTCTGTGTTCTGTCTGTGCAATCTGCAAACTATTTTTGGAAGTGGTGTTGAGGCGGAGAGGGGGCTAGGGCAGGAGGACTGCCTGGTGCACCTGAGGACTATTATCCCCTGTGGCTGCTCCATCCTTCTGCAGCATGGCCACAGATTATTCTTTCAACTGCTGCAAGAAGCAGTTAAAGTCACTTGCTGCGTCACTGTGTTAGGCAGGTATGACATAGTGTCTGTTGTGGTGGACAGTCACTAAAGATGATTAAAATACTCACTGCTTCTACCAACTTCAGTCAAAAGGGAGTCATTTGGGCTCATTCTGGATAGAAATGCTTTCTCTGACCATCAGGCTCTTGATTTACGCTATGCTCGCTGTGCTCTTTAGGAAGCACATTAATTCAGCCACTGTACAAGGTGAACTGATTTTTGCTGTTTACTTGCCAGTTGATGCACAGCAGGATACAAGAGACAGTCCAAGGTGAGTTGGGATGGCATTTGCCAAATGCAGTGTGCCTTTATACTCAAAGCTATACTTATTTCCATTAGGTCATGAGAGCTTCCAAGTCCTGGCAGATCAGGAAGGCAGTGCGGCAGCTCTGGGGAGAATATGCAGTTTTTCTTCTTTTTGCTTGCTTTGCCTTTGCCTCTCTAGTGGTGTCATCCCTAGAAGTTATCTGAAGGAGTAAGGAGAGTGGCAGGCCACTGTGCCCAACGTACCGTGTGTTCTCTTCTTTTGACTTTGATGAAGGAGATTGTTTGACAAGAAACATTCTTGGGCTCTCGTTGTAGTTAGGAGCGTGGATGTATCCATTGCATTCCTTCAGGCAGTTGCTCTACATACCCACAAGGATGGGGAGCCCCTGGAACCACTGCTGATCATGAAGAACATTGCATTTCCCTATCCCTTTTCTGTATGAAAAATTACAACAGGTCAACTGAAGGAAAGGGAAATGGTCTGACCGAGTCTGAGGAAACTTCAGGCCCCATATTGGCAGAGTATGAGGGAAACAGCTGGGCTATGATGATCCCCTTGGTCCTCTTGTGAAGAATTACGTCTCGGCTGTTTGAGCGTGTGCCAAGAGCTGACTCTTACAGTGGCGCCTTAATGGAGCAGAACTTTCTCTCAGCCCTCCTGCCCATGGCAGGGCTGAGCAGAGGGTGTTTCGCAAGAGCACTAGACCTATGAGAGCATCCACACTGTTAGGCGTAATGCCTGAGGACACATAGCAGGCACCTGATGGAGTAGCTAGATATCCTGAATCACTGTGCAGTGCCTTCTCACCTTGTTGTACAATCCCTCATTGAATAAAACCCCAGCCCACGTGGGAGTTGGCAGGAGTTCTGCTGTTTGATGAGGACAGAAGGTCAGCCATTGCTCCTCATAGAGACTTTTTTTCTGGAATCAGGAAAATCAGTAAATCGGGGCTGCCGGGGTGACATTTTTACCTGGTTCTCTTGTGCCAAAGCCCCCCTCTGATGCTGTGCAAGGCAGAGCTTAAACTAGGCCAGTTAGATGATAAAACTCATGAAGCCAGTGACTGTGAAACCTGTAGCTTTTTTCTGTTGCTGAAAGTCATTCCTGCTCTGCTACCCCTGGATGCTTTTTCTTCTTGTCTTCACTCCAGGGGATGCAGTTCCCCCCTTTTTTCAGTCAGCACACAGCCATGTAGTGGGTTGATGCAGTGTTTGGGGCAACTGATGAGTCAGAAACCTCACAGGCACTGAGCTGTAGAGTAGGCTGGACCTGGGGACACTCCCAGGGCCTCTGCCTGGGAGTGAGGTAGGGAGAAGCTTCACAAGGTGGATCGGCTGCCTGCAGGGTGCAAAGGTTACACAGTTATGCTTTGATGGGGAGAAAACCCCCCGGGGGGGGGGGGGGGGGAGAGGAGAACAAAACTATCATACACTTTGCTGAATTGTTAGAAGACTTTTCTAGCCAAACTGCTTATTTTCATAATGCTGAACTAACATTCTTGTCATGAAGTGTGTTCAGACTTGGAAAGAGAGCTGGGCATGTGCATGGAGTTGCTCTGCTGTGTTTTGCAGACACACATTCCTCAGTATGAGAGCTCTTTGCTTTGGTCCTTTCCCCGGCTGACCTCCATAAATTTGTAAAGGGCCCCTTCCCTCCTCTCCCACCCTCTACATGCACATTTGATGTCTAGTTTTCTGGATTTTGATTGATTGACTTTCTGTGTAGCCTCAAGAATGCAATTACTTAAGCTTGTGACCCTAAATGACACAACTTCTTGGTGATTCTTGTGTTATACAATATTGCTGGCCCCGGACTCCAAGAACTGTGTTGTTCTCTTCAACAATATCTTGGTGTGATCTTTAGAGGTCCTGAACACTTGTGTATCCCACAGAGGTTGGGGCACCTCGTAGCTTGAACAACAGGCCCGTAATATTTATGTGGGGCGCCGCAGCAATGCCTGGTCCCACACAGCCCACCCCAAGCCATTCGCTGTGTGCAGCCGCCCTCTCAGTCCACACAGAGATGTGCAAGTCCTGGAAGGGAGAAGCCTCGTGTTGCCAGGGGCCATGAGGGGTGGGGGGGTGCTGGCGGTGCCCCACTGCCGCTGCGCCCCTCCTGGGGTTGTGCTAAGGGTGGTGGCGGGCTGCTCTGCCGGGCGGGGGACCCCCGCGAGGGCACCCCAGGTGGCGGCCTGCGCGGAGGGGGCGGCTGGGCGAGCGCCCCCGGGGGGCCGGGCCGGGCCGGGCCGGGGTGGCGGCCGCAGCCCCGGGCGGCGGCGGCGGCGGCGGGCGCGGTGCGGGAGCAGGCGGGGGCCGCCAGGCTGCGCTCTTGGGCCGGCCGCGGCGCCTGGCGCTGTCCCCGGCTGCCGGGGCTGGGGCACGGCGGAGCCTCGCCGCGAGCGGGCGGTCCCGGGACGGCGGCGGCGGCGGCGCTGGCGGGGGGCACCTGCGGCTGCGGGGGAAGGCAGGGCTCGGCGCCCGCCGTGCCCGGAGGCGGCAGCCCGGAGCCCGCTGCGCCCTTCGCCCGGCCCGGCATGACGCGGCGGCGCCCCGGCGGCGGCGGGCGGTGGGTGCCGGCCGCCCTGGCCACGCTCCTGGCCCTGCGAGGTGAGTGCCGCGCCGCGCCGGGCCGGGCCGGGCCGCCGGCGGAGCGGGGCGCTGGGGCCGCCGCAACTTTCGGGGCGGCGGGCGCCGCACGGGGCGCGCCGCGGGGCCGCCCCCGGTGGGGCGGGCGGGATGGGGTGGGATGGGGCGCCGCGGTGCCCCGCGCCCGGGGGTGCCCGGTACCGGCGGCGGCGGAGGAGGAAGTTTTGGTCGCGGTCCCGCCGGTGATGCTCGGAAATGCGGCGGCGAGCAGCGGGCGAGCGCTCTGCAGCAGGCACGGGGAAGGACTCCTGCTCCCTTCAGCTGCTTTCGCTGCCGCCCCTCTGCCTTTTTATTATTGTTGTTTATTATTATTTTTAACGGTGCTGTAAAACTTGCTGTAAAGTGTCTGGGCTTTGCATCACGCTCCGGTGTCTGGGCCTAGCCCATTGATAAGCTCGCCAGGGTGGAAAACTCTGGTGTGTATTTCAGGCCCCAAGGCAGCAGGGAACTTTCTGCGGGTGCAGAGCGTGCCGCGGTGCTGCCCGGGGCCCTCAGGGGCGAGCACCCCTTGGGGCTGGGGACCACCTCAGGTTCCGCTGCCGCTCGCCCGAGGCGTGCAGCAGACTTCTTTGGCTGTGCCCTGCGGGAAAGATAGGCCTGCAGCCCTGGGGTCGTGGAGAGACCCAGACTGCTCCACCACTGCCCTCTCTCACAAGTCCTTCCGAAATAAGATGCATAGCTGGTCCTCTCTGTGGAGAGAGGACAGATCGCATGTGGCAGATGCTACTCACATCCCTTAGTGCATTGCTGGAGAGCACCCAGACGTGCTGTGATAAGGGCAACGGAAGTACCTGCAAAGTGCAAAATGTTCAGACTCATCTGTTGATCAGATGGCGATGTCTTATCTCCAGTAATCTCCCAACTCAACTGCTTTGTGATTCTGCAGTGCTAAAGTTTACAGCAGGCCGGCTCAGTTATTTTTTACTGAGATCTACCAGGTAGTTTTCTGGAGGGCTGCTCGTTTGTGCAGAGGTCCACCATGCAGTTTTGTTGAGGTCTGCTCGGCACTGAGCAGCGCACAGCTCCGCTGAGCCAGCCAGGCACTGCCGGCCGCCTTCACAATCTGGGAACTGGGCAATGTGCTGCAAGTGCTCCCTGACAGAGCGGGAGGGCAGTGAAAAATAACAGGATCTCCTACAAGAATAACAGAGATGTCACATGTGTGCGAATCTCAGCAAAGTCTGGACAAAAGTTTCTTGCAGTCTGGAGCTGGATGGATCCTGCCATTTTGGTAGCTATGCCTGGTTTTGACTGTCCTGCAAGATGCAGCAGGCTGTTCCCCTCTCCACGGGACCTACTGAGGAACAAGTTGTGTGGTGGATAAGGTGAACTTCTCACAAATGCCTCAGCCCCAAATGCACCCCAAGTCCTATTTTCAGAAACTGTTTAGGAGTCTGAGTCACACGTATAAGCCAGAAATTTCACCTGCTGGCTTCCAAGAGACAAATTATGGGAAATAAAAGTTTACTAGCATTTAACTGGAACAGATAATCTAAGCTGTTTCATACTTCATGCTATTTGTTTACTTTTTCTACTTCTCGGAGTTTGCAAAGTGTTTTCAGTGAAATTCACCTTTAGGTTCTCAATGCCACAACTTTTTGGCTACAGATACTGCAAAGGTATAATTATTCTTGAAACCGGAAAGAAAACCCTGGTGAAGCATAAGGAACAGACCTATACTCATGCAAGCTGCAATAAAAACGGGAGAGTTTGTGCTAAATAACTTTTGCAGGAGACCAGTAAGTGTATTTCTGTTCTGAGCTGCAAAGTTTGATTGGGATGAGTGATTTTTCTTTTTGATGCTTTAGGTTGGTTTAGGTGATGGAGGGGAAAAAAAAAAAAAAAGATGGGGCTAGATGCGAAGATAACAAATGGTGGTAGAAGGAATCTACATGTAAGATGAAAAATTTAAAGGTTAAAGGATCAGAAAGCATAAAAATGTATAAGCAGAGGAAATGCTTAATGCCAAACAAATGAAAAATGCCCAGGGAAGAAAAGTCCCTGGAGGTCATTTTGTCATTCTCACCCTTTACACCTATGGTAAAGTATAGTCAGACTTTGTAGTGAAATGTCAATCAAGTATTACAGTCCCATTTTCTTGTGTTTTGCAATTTGTCGAATAGCGGTGATTCTTTTTTAACAAGAGCTAGGTGGCTGCTTTCACTAGGCTTATAATACCCATGTTTAATGCTTCTGTGGCAGGGGCAGCATCTTTGTTTTCTCTCTAAAGCATTATGAGTGTAATAACTTCTGTGGAAATGATATTTTGCTGACTCCCTAAAGAAGTTTATGGAAGGATGGGAGGGAATTCTGTTCAGAGATTTGAAACCAAACCTGTGATGGCGAATCAATCCTTCTATGTAGCCTGAAATAGCATATTGTAAATTTTCAAATGTGTTAGAAATCACACGTTGGATACAGTTAAACCAGAAAACTTTTCTTCTTTTTTTCTTTTTTTTTTAACTGTATGGTGTTTGGATGTAGTATAGCAACAGGTGAGATGTCAATATGTTATGGTCTGGGCAGCTGGATCTTGCTAGATAGGGGGTCTGGCAGGATTGCATCAGTGTAGCACCTGGTCTGCAGCTTTTCACACGGGTTGGTCTTTTCAGTCCTCATCTGAAGTCCTGCTAATCAGAGGTTACTTTCGCAGCTGAGACCGTACATTAAAGTTCTGGCCTTGCAGCACCCTTTGCTAATCCACATTTTCTTCCCAGCTCTGCTCCAGGTCCTCAGCCCAAGTAGGAGAGGACTGGAGCAGTCCCTTGCTCTTCTGTGCTTAGGCGTTTTTGGAACAGATTGCCATTTGTGTCAAGCTGTGTGGTTTTGTGACGTGGAGATAAATCATTTTGCTCACGACCTGACCTTGGTCCCCAGTGGTAAGCACAGATGTGTTAACTACCTCTTGCATCTGTAAAGTGGGCATTTTGGAAACTGATTCTTTATCTTTTTTTCCTTCAGTATTGCCTAAAATGCGATTTTCCTGTGAAAGATTGCACTCTCCAAGGGATCTCAAAGTGTCTCAAGAGCAGCTATATTTAGCTCTTCAGTAGCAGTGTGGATACACCAAGTATGGCATAAACAACTCATTAAGAAACTTAGAAATCATTTTTCATGCTTCCATTGGGAAAATGAGTTTGTATTAATTATACCAACAGTGTAGATGAAGAAAGGGAGGCTTTGTGACCCACTGAAGGTCAGGGGATGCTGGTAGTCCTGAGTGGCTTGGTCCAAGCTGTAACCACAGACAAATACTTGAACTTATGCAGCAGGTTAAGCAATACTGTAATGGTGCTCTTTAGGGATGTTCACTACTAAATTGTGGTGAGTCATCTATATTTAGCAGGATGCTACTATCATTGTGCTTTTTAAGTAAAGTGCTTTTAACACAGTTTATTTCAAGGAGAAGTGCATGCACTGAGAATTTGTTCTTTGTAGTTTTCTCCTTGTGGAGCATTAACGCTGCCTTCCCTTTTGTAAATGTTCAGAGAGAAATTTAGCTCCTGGTTGTTTAACAAACAGTAGTGTAACAAAGACAGTTCCCCTGTTAATACTGCCTTGTGTTTGGACAGTCATTTATGAACATTAGCTAACTGAGAGTCTCTAAACTCACTTTGTTAAGGAAGTCACTTTGATTTATCGCTTGGAAAACTGAAGTGTATAGAGATGAAATCATTTAGTTGCTGTCATATCGGACATCTGTCCAGCTCTGCTGTGCAGAAGTCACAGTTGCAGGGCTCCTGGTCATGTGCCACCCCACTTTTTTCTCACAAATGTTTTGTGTCTTCTGCACCAGGGAAAGAGAGCACTATTTCTAACTACACACAGTGAACTGATTCCTCCCCCCCCCCCCCCCCCTTATATGTTGTCATCTCTTTGGTTTTGGAGGTCACTTGTGACTGTTCTGGCTTCTGTGTTCATTTTTTTTTCATTGCTTGAGCTGTGTGAAGGACCAACATTCTGTTGCATCAGGACTGAGGAATCTGGCTTAATTCTGAATGGAAATAGAAATTAAATGCTTTGACACTTTTGAAAGGAAATTTCTGAGAGGAATTTCATTTCAGGTCAACCAATACTGTGTTTCTATGTGGAATCTTATTATTATAATCCAAAAAACATCTTAAGCAAGAAGGAATTTTGATGTGAGAAGTCAAAACTTTTCATCCCAAAGAAGCTTGAATGGGATGTTTCTATATTCTCGACCAATTTCCCCCTGTTTTTCTTTTGAAATACAATTTTGAGTTTACAAAACATCCCAAGTGTGATAAGGTTTGGTTTACTGGAAGTATCTCTAAAAGCTGAAGTTATTCCTTTTTTTTTTTAATTTCTAAAGGTTATTTAAAAACACTATTGTTAAAATCCAACTGGCAGCAATGGGTGATATTTGCCAATAGTCCCTGCTCATTATTTTTGCAGTTCTGACACATGTATGCCAACACCATGTGCACATATGTGGCACTGCCTGTGTCCTTTCCGTATTCATCGCACTGTAGAACACAGTTTGCACCAAAAGAAACAGAACATGGAGTATGAAGTAAGACAATTTTGTATTAAAGAAATATAGCCCCTGTGTTAATCTTTGTTTCCCTTTCTGGAGCACTTACTGGAAAAGAACCAACACAGGATTAATAGATTGAGCACAGCCATTTATTACCTGTGCATGTGTGGAGTCACAGCTCACCTCTTGGCAGTACAGCAGCACTTGTGTGTTTGCATATCTGCATGAAGTTGCATGCGGGTGGATTTCTATATTAGAGGGATCAGATCGCTTAAGGATAAAAACTTGTGCATTTTTTTTTTCACATCCTCACAAGTCAACATAGCTACAACAGTGTGAGCTGGATTCTGTTTCACAAGCATCAACAAGAAAAAGCCAGTGTCTGAGCTGCACTCAGATACAGCTGGACTTTGGGCTTCCACATTTTGAGGAAAGTCAAAATGTCATTTCAGGGGGCCCCCTCCACTCAGAAAACAGTGGGCACAAAAGTTTCTTCTCGTCAGTGACAAGGTTGAGCTGGGACAGCTGAGCCATGTCTTGCAGCCTGTTGAGTATAACCTGGTGGATGGGGTGAAATCCTGCTGGATGCCCAGAACTCATGCTCCTGGTTTGTATGGGCTGTAGGTGAACTGTCTGCATTCAGCTCTCCCCCTGCCTGGTGCAATAACAGCACCTGCCAGGAGTAAGTGGGTTGGTTCAACCTGTCTGCATGCCCATGGGGCACCTTGCTTCGTAATTAATTAGAAGTTGGCTAGTGCCTTGAAGCAGGAGGGCAAATCGTTCATATGCTTTTTTTTTTTTTTTTTTAATTCTACATAACGTGTCTGTGGATGTTCCCAATATCCTTACAGATGCATGAGCTTCTGTGATTTCCGCTGAGCTCTTTACTTTACTGATAACGTGTGCTAATCTTTCCTGGTGGTAGTTACGGACTGTGTTCAAAACAAACAAGCAGGCAGAAGAAGAATAGAGAAGGAAAGGAAAAGAATAATCGTTCCTTTATGTCTGGTCACATTTCCTGTTCTTCAGTTGTATTGAACAGCCTTTTGTCTTTCTCTCTATCTCAAAAAAAAAAAAAAAAAAAAAAAAAAAAAAAAAGAGGGGGGATGGGGGAAAAAAAAGAAAAAAAGGGGTAATAGAAGCACCTTGTTCCCTTCTTGATACCCATTTGATAATTTATTTCTATGTACCTCCTCTCTAGATCAAATAGTCCCAATTTTAAGTGTGCTTGGGAGTTTCTTTTGACCAGTAAATGTTACTTACTGAAGAATAATGAAACTTTTCAATTCCTTCTATACTTTCAGATGAGGTAACTAAACATAGTAATTCCCACCGAGGGTGCGCTATCAGTGTTCGCAATGGCATTTTAATACTTCCAGCATCCTTTTCTGCCTCAGTCTTTAGATGTCCTAACAGCTTTTGTTGTTGTTGCCCACTGTTATATGTTGAACAGATGTTTTCACTGAGCTGTTCACAGTGATACCAAGATATTTTCCTCAAGTGATTACAGTTAAATTAGAGACCCATCGTATGTGAGTCGTTCAGATTATTCTCTCAAGTTTGTATTACTGTCTGCCTGATAACATTGCATTTCATCTCACATCAGGCTGCCTGCTTGCCTAGCTCGGTTAGATCCCTCAGAAGTCTCTCCCAATCTTCTTTTGTCTCAGCCAGCCTAAATCATCTTGCCAGCTCACTGTTCCTTTCCCAGATATTAAGGAATAGATTAAACCACCCCAGGGCTGGTATGAAACCTGGGGGTAATCCCTTGTAATTGGGGCCAGTGCAAGGGCAGCGGGAGCAGGGCTGCTGCCCCTCTGAGCCTGGGCACCAGCTGGCAGCAGCAGCTCCAGGCTTGGGCAGGCACCCCAAACCCCAGAGCCTGTAAGGAACCCCCCTGGGAAATGGGGGGCTTCGGCCTCAGGAAGGCAGGGCCAGGGCCAGCACCGAACTGGTCTCCTTCCCAGAATGGTTTACTAGCTGTGCTTTGAAGTGAGTGAAAATTAATCACTTAGCCCTGGCCTTTTCTTTCCCAAATTTGAGTGGATTGAAGGGGCACGAGTTCCTCTGAACAGAGATCAAGCTGTTTTGTCTCCCATTTAGGGGTTAAAGGAGTTTGACCAGTTTACGTGATCCCTGCTGCAACTTCCAGGATAGCCTGAACCTTGTCTTAAGGAAAGCATTGCTAATTTTCAGGAACGCCTGGCTTAGCAAAAACTTCCATATCTTTGCTAGCAGCACAGCGCTTCGGACATTTTATTCTCCTACTGTTCAGCAGTTCTAAGTTTGTCCTTTGAATATGCTTAAATGATTATTTGTTTTTTTGACTCTTGCAATTTGGCCTTCGATTCCATCTCAGCCCTCCTAGCTGCCACCTTATGAAGTGCCTGCTTAGATTGAATGACTTCTTGGTCCTTTTATTTGGCCATAAAATGCACTTCCTTGCTTCTCAGCAGTTTTTTGTTCAGAGGTACCAAATACCTTTCCAGTGCCTCTGCTGAGATTGCTTCAAGTAACCACCGTACTGACTGTAACAATCTTAAATTTCCTGCTTTTGAAGTTAGGCTGTTTTGACCAGCTTGCTTGTAATCATCTTTTCTAATGCTTAGGAATTGTGCTGCTAACCTCCAATATGATTTCTCTCACAGGGATGTTAAATTTGATTATGCAGCGGTCACCATTACTTTATGAGCCAGGTTACTCTGCATCAGTTGTGGTGTTTTCACTTCTGCCATGACCTAGGACGGACTGTCCCAGGTAATGCTGCTCTTTAAGACGTTGCAAAATTGTAACACGCACCCTGCTGTGTCACTTAGCCAATTCCTGCACATGTTGCTGAACTCAGCTTTTATTGCTGTTTTCTTTGACTTTGTTGCTTCTTTGCTTTCCCTCCATACTGTGCTGTAAATAGCCTCTTCCTGATCAGGAAGCCACTGCTAAATCCAGGCTGCTGTAGCGAGACTAGGTCTTTAGTTAACTTTTCTCCCCATTCAGCCTTGGCCGGGCAGATGGGCTCTGCGTATTACTCATCTTGCAATCTGATGTCTCTGTCCTTTCGCCCGTGCTGGATTCCCCGGCAGTGCATCGCGCAGTGATGAATGCTGCAGCTGTGGAACCACTGACTGGGAGACATGTTGGGCATTTTAACCATCTGTTAGCACAGCTATTTTGTCCGTTTCCTGCACTGTGCAAAGTCGTTGCTGCGCTGTGTTGTAGAGAATGGTTCACCACAGGCTGAGGTGTCAGCCTGAAGTGCACAGCTCCTTGGAGCCTCTTGTTCCAACTTCAGACCAGCCTGCACTGACCTGCGTTCCCATGAGGTCTGTCGGCATCAGCTGCGCTCTATGAAATGGTAGTTTTTGAAGTGACAGCTTAGAAAATGCAGGTTGCTGGATGTTTCCATAGGGAATACTCTGGGTCCCTTTGCCCCCTGGGTGTTGCTTGCTCTACTACCTCTCATGGACTGGGCCTGAATGTAGGGTCTGACGCCCTCAGAGATCCTTGGGGAAGGAGTGTGGGGCTTCCCAGTGGCAGACCCTGTTGTTTTACCAAAGGCTGATGAGAGGAGGTGCCAGGGGCTTCTGCAACAGGCTGTTGCACTTGTGTGGTTTGCACTCATTCTGTAATTGAGTGCCCATTTGGGCTCCACTAGCTGAGAATTATAATGTCTGAGTGTCTCTGTTGCTTATGGAGCTGCTAGGCTGGAAGCCAGCTTGGCTTTCTGGCTGTATGTTAGGAGAGATTGAGAGGACCTTGGCTACTTGGCAGAGGGACAGAATAGCCTCAGTCTTGTCTGCAGAATCATGATGTCCTTCATTCGTCAAGGGCAACCCTTCTTTTTGCCCTGAAACAGCTGGTGTGCCCTGGGCCCATATTACGGGCCTCATCCGCAATCAGCACCTTCCTTTCTTGTGCTGCCGATGCCTGTGATACAAAGTGCAGGTTTGTGTTTCTTGGCTGCGTGCAGCTGCAGCAAGGCTGAGTTTTGCTTGTTCTTTGGGGACTGTTCTGTGTTAGTTTCTTCAGGCTGTGGGTTTTTTGTGTTTGCAGTCTCATCTGTTCTTGCTGCTCTTGTCCCTGTTGCCACTGACTTCCCCCCCCCCGCCCCCAACTGCATTTTTGGTTGCCAGATTGACAATGAACGGCTGTTTATCCACTGAACAGCTACGACATGGGCAGGTTTCCCCCGCTCACCCCATCCTCTGGCCCTCTTCCACGTCCCCCACTTTGGCCGTCCGGGACCTCCAGCCCCGAGCCAGAGGGGCAAAGCAGAAAGGACTGCTGTTGGCGGAGGGGGGGAGCTGAGGTACCCCACTGCCACCAGCTTGCGTTGCATCCTCATTGCAAAGAGCCCTTCCGGAGTCAGCGGTTTGCGGGAATCATTGACAGGAGGTGCCAGCGAGGTGCTGAGTCAGAGAGAGGTGTGCTTGCCAAGGCACTGCAGCAGAAGGAGCCTGCTCGCCCCGTGTGGAGGCAAGCCAATGGACGGTGGGTTTCCTGGCTGCCTTTTGGGCCTTTTTTTTTTTTCCCTTTCCCTCCTATTCTGAGGCTGCAGTTCAGCAGCAGTGATGCAGTGCATGTAAGGGAGAAAACAGAGCTTGAGGGGAAAGGGTGCCCCCCCACCCCAGATTTAAGCACTGGGGTTTGGGGGATGTGGACTCCATTCCCAGCTGCCAGTGGGTCTTTGTGCTGCCATTTCCATGCTCTAAGCAATGTTTTGCAGTGGCAGAAAGGGTGGGAAGTATGTGTTGGGGGTCAGGGATAAATGAGTGCTTGAAGTGGTAGATTGATGTCTAGTGAATGAGGAAAAGGAGCATGCGGCACCCTAGCTGGGGAAGAGGGTATAGTGTGGCAGGCCAAAACAACTGCAAAATAAAGTGATTAAGAAGGTGTTTTGTCTTGTCCTTTCTGAGAGCTGCTTTTGCTGCAGTGTCCTACTGCTTGTTTGGGGGCTTGAAATACGGTGTTCAGCATGCAGAAAGATGGGTGCTTGTCTGTGTACATCTAGCGCCTGATGAAGCTCCAGTTCAAGCTCATGAGAGCTTTGCTGTTGACTCTTGGCCTCCTTGAGTATGGCCAGTGTTAGCATTTATATTGCAGCTGAATTTGTCCCGAAGATCTGGCTCCTTGCCTCTTCCTTGCCCCAGGCTGACTTTGACCTTCTCTGTCTGTCTCTCCCCCTCCTACATAGGGTACCATTTTTCTGCTGCCAACAAAAGTCGGTAATTGTTTGCACAGCGATCGAAGTATATGGAGTACTATCTTCATACACTGGTGCGTGTGTCTGATAAATACTGCCTTTGTAGGAAGGGCACTTTTTTGTTTTGTTTGTTTGAATAACCACTTTGTAGAAGGAGATGAAGAACATGAAAAAGAAGGCCCACATATTTTTCAGAGCTTTTTTTGTGTACACTGAGCTCCGCCCACCCACATTTTTAGTGCTAATCTCTGTATATTGTTTCTCTCAGCTGACTTAAGTACCAGCCATGTTATCTAGATCATCATCTGTATTGGGTTGATAGGAAAACTGAAGCTCAGAGATGGGCAGTGCCTTGCCCAAGGTCATGCAGGATTCCTTTCACTGGTCTGGGTTCGGAGCCTGTGTCTCCTGACTGCCAGCCTGTGCTTTAGTCACGGGCGTGCTGATTTAGTCAGTGCTGCGCTAACTTCTTTCCCTCCTGAGTTTTAATGGCAGAGGCTTTTGGATGGTTATTGATTTTTTTTGAGTCTTTAAAGAAAACCTGCAATGCCTAAATCGAATGTGGTTATTCTCCCTTCTTTGCCTCGGTTGCCTCCACAGTGAAAGGCTGCAGAAGGACTTGCAGAGGACCTCCAGAGAGGTGGCCCAGGGGTGCTGGGGAGGGTGTGTGTGTGTTTGCAGTGCCCAGGCGCCTTGCCCCTGCTCGCTGCCTGTTTGTGTTATGGGTGTTGCGGGTGATGCTAGTGGCAGTCTTTGAAGCTGTCTGTGGCTGGAGGACACAGTTATTTTGGGGGAAGTCTTACTCCCCTGCATTCTGCTGTGAGACCCCCAGAGGCAGCTTAACTGTGGCTAGGCTGGAGAGGCTTGGGATGTTCACTTTTTGTTTTGGTGTGAGTTTTGTGGTGGCTGGTGGAGATGTGTTAGCCAGGACACTGCCACAGAGGAAAGAGCGGATCCACTTCTGCATTTTAAAGGATTATCCTTGTTGCTCCAGGGAACCTTATTTTCCATCTGGCCAAATGCAGTCCTTCCTCATTATCCACCCTCTATCCATACTGTGACTTTGCTCGGGAAATAGAAAAAATGTATAGAACTTTGTCTGTTTCATCTGGAATTGTCCAAGGTACCTATGGGAATTAAGCACTCAGTTCCCTTAGGTTCCTTTTAAAAAGCCCAACTGACATAAATTTGTTTAAGATAAACAAGGAGAGGAAACTATTCCATGATTCCTCATGTCAGCAGCATCATAGCTATTTTCCCTGACTTTGATGTAGCAATTGCCACGCTAAAGCTTATCGAGCTTTTTGAGGTCTTTGGGTTGGGAGCTAGGAAGGGAGACCTGAAGTGGTCTCTGATGTCAGTGGAGCCCATGCCCTTACCTCCTCTCCTCCTGTACAGAAGATCTGGTAAAGCATCCTTAAGTACTGTAGAAATATCAGTTGTGTAATTATGTTATTACATAATTACATGTAATTATGTTATTACATGCGTAATAACATAGTATACAGCTACCTTGTGCTGTGCCAGGACTTGATAAATATACCTGACATTCCCTGGGCCAAAGGCTAAGCCTGCTACTACTTGGCCGAGAATGACGGAATTGGGCAAAACCAACTCTGCTCTCATTTCGAAGCAGTAAAGCATGTGTATGATGAGGTGTAGTGTTTAATTGCAACATGTTTCCAACAGCAGTGGTAGCGTTCACCCTGGAGGCAACTGGGCTATTATTTTGACAGCTATAAGAGCCAGTTATTTTTCACTCTTTTTCTCTATAACCAAGTAACTACAGTTTGCATTAGTCTTCCACAAACATAGAAATCCAGTGACAATCATCATCATTTTAATTAAAAGTAAACAAATATGGTGTAAAAAAGTAAAACAACCATTGAGAGACTAAACAAGTAACAGGATATGACTGGCAGTTCGAACATGTCATAGCACAAAACAAGATAAAGAAGCTGTCTTCATCTGAGAACCCCTTCTGGGATTTTGTTTTGTGGCTAAAAATAATAATAGATTGTGTTTTATGTTTCTTTCTGGAATGCTTCCCTTTGGCTGTCAGCAGACATTATGAAGCTTCATGGTCTGTGGCTCATTCATGTACTCTGTGTGAAATAACTGATCTTTTATCTTCATTCAACGGATAGGGAAGGTGAGGAATGGAGAAGGGAAGCCACCTGAGAAGTCAGCAACAGGCTGGGATTAGGACTTGTGTCCTCTGGTGTCTCAGGTTGTTTCTAGTTGCGAGCCCATGTAGTGAGGGCACAGCTGGCACCTCACCTTGCAGCCCCATCTTAAGTCCCAACTTGCCCCCAGGGCCACTGGCCTTGTCAGAGTCCCCAGCTGAGGGGGGAAAAAGTGGGTCAGGTGGAGACATTGATGAGAACACTGCCACCTCCTGCCTGTGAGCCACTCATTGGACAAAAAAAATGCCCACCCCCCACTGAAATTATGTGAAATTGTCCTAAATTGTGGAATTCTCATGGAATTCAGCCAGCTGCAGAAGACTTGCATCAGTTTTGGTCTAACCTATTAAGAGAAACATTTTGGGTTTTTCTCTCAACTCTGAGGTGTAGTTCATCCTTGGAGCTCAAAATCAAACTGCAATCTAAAATCAGCACAGTTCTCCTTAGCCCAGGCTTTTAAAACAAAAATGTGTAACGGTCAAAGTAGATTAAAGACAAAAGGCTATCTTAATGCAGTAATATAGCTGGACAGTCAAAATCAGGCAGTGCTGGTAAAGGCATAAGTTAATGATGCCCTGTTATGTATCCTGTATCTTTTATGGCATGAATTCTATAGTCTAAGTGGTAGTAAGGTTAGAGGCAGGTGAATAATTTATAGCAAATAATTTATTTAATGAATTCCTCTTCCATTTCTTTGAATTCTTCCATTGTTTGTGAACATCCTGTGGTTTCTTCACTTTTTACTTACTTGAAACTACTTACTGAGTACTTTTACAAATACTAATCAACATACGACATGCTTATAATCAGTTTTTGTTGTTGTGTGTGTGCGTGTGCGCATGTGTGTGTGAGGAGATTGTATTTAACTCCAGGTTTGGTTGCCAGGCACTGATTAGAACAAAATTCCGTGGCATAGTGTTTCAGTGTCCTGACAGCATGAAAATAGTTGTTAGAATTGGGTTGTGTTTCTGAAAGGTTTCAATAATTAGTTATTATTGTTTAATAATTATTCAGATTATTAGTGTGGATAGTCAAGTTAAAATTTCACTTTTGCCAGCATATGCTAAAAATTGCTTAAAATGTGTTACTTCCTTGTATGTTCTTGTCACTAAATCAGAATAGTTTTAAAAGTGAGCAAAACGAAATAAGGTCCACAGTCAGCAGAGCACTGTGCATATGCTTGACTTAAGGCAAATTCTTGGGTAGATGTGTAAGTAGTAGAGTGGTAAATGACGAGCTTCAGCCTATGTCTAAATGGTTTGCTGAGTTAAATCCCAAAAATATAGACTGAAGCAAACTAATCTTTCATGAAATTGAACATGTAAGAGGTTTTGATTTGTTTTGTTTCCTTTTCTGCAATTATGGGGTAGTGTATCTTTCAGATTGGTGTGGGGGGCTAGACACAGATAATACAGTGGGTTACAATATTTCTGATTTCGTCAAACACAAGACAGTTCACCTGAAATTTCACCTGTCATTCTGTGCCTTTTTTCATAAGCACTGGAGGAAATAGCATGAAGAATTGACAAAAAATAGCTATTAGTTTTATTTGCCTCTTCTTTATTTATAACTTCTCTCAAGACATCAGATTTCAGAATGTGTTCCATGTGCTTTTACTGGCTCCTATCTCTAAAACTAATTCATTGGGAAAGGTTAAACAGTGCTTGACAAAAGTGATCCTCACAGTTAGAAGAACTTTCCTTAGGTCTGCAAGGAATAGGTGAGAGTTCTTCTGACAGCCTTCCAAGACATTTAAATAATAAAAACCTCAAAAGGTCTACCTTTTCCTATGCATCTTTTGGAGGCTACACATTGTGAAAATGCAGCTTCTGAAGTTATATGATGTACCCTTTGGTTCTGTAATGCTGATGGTGTTTTTTTGGGTTGGCTGAGAAGCACTGTTAAATTTTTTTAGGTGAGGGACCCATTTGTGAGTGAGGGTGAGACTTCATTTCCTTCCTGTTTGTGCCTTGAGGTTGACCTGTGTGGACTCTCTCATGTCTAATAAGGAGTTGGGCCCAGCCCAGTCTTTCCTCTTAGCAGTGGGTCTTTCTCCTCTACCTAGCCACCTAATTTCATGAGACTTGTAAAAAGAAAGGTAATGTCTTTGAGGCTTTTAATCCTCTGTCAGAATTGGTTAGTGTTGGCCACAGGATTTGAAAGCTATCGGAGAGAAGGGAGAGGAAAAGGAGAGGATACGAAGCCCACATGGTCACAGATAGGCAACAGGAGTGCAGGAGCCTGCCTTGTTTCCAAAGTCAATGACTGTCCATAGGCTTTGATGCATGTAGACATACTGAGTGCCGTGGCTAGTAGGAGGCCACAGACAGCTCAGGTCACTGTGGGCTGGGAAGAGGGGAAGCCATCTCTGGGTGATGGATGACATGTGAGAGGAAGCCACCCAGGTAGGCAATGAGTTTTGAGCGAGGAAGGGAGACTGTTCCTGCTGACCTACATGAGCTGAAATGAGCTCTTTGGAGCAGAGATTCAAAGATGTAAATGTTGTTTCTAGTGCCACAGTGGGTTTAATCAGAACCCCATCCAAGACATGCTCTATACCAAAACCCAAACTAGATATATCATAAGGGTGAGCCTGCAAAATGTGGTCATATGTCTCCATCAACTCCTTGTAAGCAAGAGGTTTACAGGACATAAACCAGAGCAGGGCTTTATCCAAGGGAAAGTTTTTGGACCTGTGAACACATTCACTGTTCCTCAGGTGATGGCTGAGGTCCCAGTCTTGCACACATGGAAATCAATAGGACAGTTTCAGCTCTGTGTGGTTGGGAAGGCAAGAGAACATTTGCAGGGCAGGAGGGAGAAGCGCTGGAGCCAGACTAGCAATGTGTGCTACAGGTCAGGACTGCAGAGGCCCCAGACTGGCACATTTCCTCTTCTGTTCCTATTAGCCTTGGCTCCTCACCAGCCTGGCCTCCTCCTTGTCATCTTCTATGATCCCAGCTGAAAGGCTGGGGAGAGACTTTTAAGGAGAATCTGGCAGTGGAATTCTGAATTTTGCACCAGAAGACTTCTCTTGTCTTTGCAGGGCTTTTAGCATGTTAATTGCATAAAATATATCCAGGATTACAGTTGATCACCAGCACATTTAATAACCCCAGCAATACATGTTGTGAAACTAAAAAGCAATCACCTACACCAAATAAAGTAAATAGCAAATGGTCTCAACAGCTTGCCATGTGTCCTTACACACTATGCGGATGCCTTTAGCAGCAGAATTAGGAGGACTACGTTAGGTGCACATAGGTAATGACCCGATATCCTGTAAGGGCTGTGGACACCCATATCTATGACAGAAATATGATTAAGGGACTGTTTGAGGCAATTGCATCCTTTTCATTTTGGGATCAGAGCCTCAGGGAGCTGGGCGATCAAAGGCCGCTTCTAAATTTAGCTTTGGCTTGCTTTTATAGAGCCTTGAGATGCAAAGGGCAGAATGGGTTAGTTTGAAAAGAAACATGGCTATGTCTCCATCCAGTGGCTAATGCCACTGTTGACAAGCTGGCATTCCACAGAGATTTAGCTGGTGAATGAAGGGTTTGGCAGCTTTATATGGGGAGGAGATGTCCCAAAAGGAGAATGTGGTAGAGAGGAGAGACCGCCTTTCTAAAACTGACCTTTACAGAAGCCTAAGATGCATCTTGGCTTGTTTTTTGCCTTTCTGTGTTGCTCTCTCCTCTTCTGTGTTATGTGTATTTGTTAATAATAATAATTCTGTCACATTAATAAATTTATTCTTATTATTAAAGATTGTTTGACAGTCACTCAGGAGAAATGCCAGTTATGGCATAGATCAACTGGTTCTGCAGTGACTCCTATGGGATAATGCGTAGTTTCAGACCTAGATGGCTGTGACTATACATCAGGCTCTCTGTGTGTCTGTCACAGTCAAACAGGACAAGTCAAAATGGGCAAAAGGAAAGAAAATACACAAATTTCCGCATCCACAGCAGCTGGACTGAATGTCAAACAGATGGGCTCTTCCACCCTGATTATCCTAACCTCCTAAATATAGAAATATGGTCGGTGTTTTTTTTCTTTTTTTCTTTTCTTTTTTTTCTCCTCTCTCTCTCTCTCCCTCTCTCTCTCTCTCTCCTTTTGATAAATTTAAATTACCCGAGGGGGTGGTGTTAGCACGCGCTAGGGCAGTGCTAATGAGTGCAAATAAAAGTCATCTGCTGACAGTCAGATCATGACTTCTGCTCATGACTCTCACCCACCCCATGCACACACACATGCTTACTTTTCCATTAAAAGTGGATAGACTGACAGACACTGAAGCTATCTTCTCTGTTGGGCATGGAGGGTATGTTTGTACATATGAGCACACTTTCATTTCAAGTCTGGTCTGTGGCCACACAGATGCAGAGAGTAAATAAGTACCGAAGAAAATAAGCAAAAACTTTGTGCTTGCCACCTTCCCCTGCAGAGGGTTTGGTAAGTAGATGGGGCAGTTGGAGGAGCCAACTTAAGTCACTTAGGAGTTAAGCCACCGGAGGAGTTCACAGCTATTTTGGTTGTCATTGCACAAATGCGCTGATAGAATATGCTGTGGGGTAAAAAGGTGTGGAGTGTGCTTTTGCCCTGTCCCTGCCTTGCATTTTTATGCAGCTTGCAGAGAGATTGAAAGGATGACAGTGCTAGCAGCTTGCTGGCAAGACTGTGCCTGAACACCATTGTCCTTTTTGTCCTGCAGTGGTCAACATCAGTAAAGCAGGAGCAAGGCAGTGTTGTGTTATTTTTGGACTACCTTTGCTGTCCTGAGGACTTGGTTAGGGACACTCTGCTGGGAAAGAGGGACTTTTTTTTTTTTCAAGTGGGGGAGCACAGCACCTGGTCAATTATGTGTTTTCCATTAATTCCCCAGGTTACTTTGCTTTTGCTTTTTCTTGTCTTGAGACTGAATTTCTTTATTATTTTTAGGTTTTTATTCCCTGAGCGGCCATGGACACAGAGGGCAAGGAGAGGCAAGAGGAGGTGCTACCTGGAGAACATAATGGAGAAGAGCAGAGTGAACATTAGGCCACGTTTCTCATCCCTGCTCTGTTGCTTACTTGCACCCTGGTGGGCACACAGATCTGGGCCTTGCTCTCTCCATCTCCAATAAGTGAATGACAGTGGCTTGTTTCTAGAGCATGATGGCAGGAAAAATGGTGATGTCAGTGCTATATTATTATTACCACCATAACGATGGACTATATGCAATAAGGATAAAGGATTGCAGCAAAGCTGCCCTGACACAAGGCCCAGCCAAGCAGGACTACAATGTTTTTTCCCTTGTCATTACATACAAGGATGTGTTGTGCTCTGTGGATGTATCTATGCTAGTATCAGTGCAGATATAGAAACAGACCGTGAATAAGACTTCAGAAACTCTGTGAAGAGATTCTTTATCTTATGGGCTGCACTCCATGTAAGGCTAGAGTGTGGTTTATTAAAGCTGCCAGGGCTCATTTTGCTTGTGTGCTCATGCTCTCTTGCAGAAACCCAAACATTTGTAACCTTAATCCCAGGTGCCAGAGTGCCTTCTGTACCATTAGCTTCTGTAGCACCTGTATCTTCCTTGGAGGTGTTCCCCATGCAGGAATGATGGACAAATGTTAGAGTAGGCTGGCCGGGGAAGGTGGGGGGCTTCCACTGTAGAAGAAGGCCTTTAGGAATAGGTTCAACTAGCATCTGACTGGTTGACAGTGCTGTAGGAAGTCCTGCCTCGGGGGCAGAAGGACAAAGCTGGAGGGCTGCTGTACCACCAATTGTTAATTCTCGCCTTTTTAGGTTATAGTGTGTTCTCTTGATACCCTGAGGCCATGTGGACTAGTGCTGTCTGGACCATGAAGCACCCAGATGCTATAGGTACTGCACAGCATAGTGAAAGCAAACATATCTGGAAGCTCCCCTGGAAGCAGTGTGCATTTGATGAGGGTCATTCCACAGGCAATAAGCCCTGCTGTGCTCAAGCTCATGTTTGCTGCATTTCTCTGCATCGTGTTGCTCAGAGTTTGGGTAAGGAGAGGGCTTTTCAGCCTGGATGGAGTGCTGGCCTGTGCTGGCTTCCACGCATTCGCTCAGGACCCAGGATAAGTTCTCCCAGATACTGCAAGTGAAGGATCACAATACAGAGACACCTAATTGGCTTTGAAGGAGACAAACTTTGGCACAGTTTATTCATTCTGATTCGAGAGCAGCTATATCAAACCTGGCTGGCACAGTGTAAGGTCACTCAAGCGTCTCCGCGCTGCGCACTTGAATACTCCCAGTAAGCAGTTCAGGGGTGCAGGCACACCCGTGCTGGCTCTGCGTGCTGCCGTCTTGGCAGCGCTTGGTCGCTCAGGCTCGGAGCCACCACGCGCTTGAGCCGTCTCTCGGAGCAGCTTAGCCTCATTCATACTGCACGGAGCCAGGGCTAGCCGGCCAGCCAGACCTGCGGCAGCTCTGACAGGAGCTGTTGCTGTGTTTCTGCACCGATGGCAGGCGTAATCTGCATCCTGGACGGATCATCTCTGGAGATGAGAGCAGCATTTTAGGATGAAAAAGAATAATATTGCAGTCAAAGAAGCTGGATGTGCTGCTGGTGTTGAAGGATGCCAGATATTTGCAGTAATGTGTTTTGCCTTTTCTTGCCTCTGTTTCGTTCTCAGTAAATGGGGTTAGCAGTTTCCCAGTGGCCCTGAGTAATTGTGATGGCCATTGTTGTTATTCTACCGTTGCTTTGAGGCTCTTAACTATTCTACCAAATTTTAAAAAGATGGGCTGAAACTTTCCCATGCCTGGATTCAGACTCAATTTGTATGGAAAATTTCAGCTACCTCTGTCTTGTTTTTGAGAATAGAATTAGGGCGAAAAATGGGTTCCTCTGTGTTTGAAAAGGAAAATGTTTTCTTTTGATGCTGCCTTTCCTCTGTGTTGTGTAGCCATACCTTGAAACACAGCAGAAGGATGGTCTGTGTGACACAGGTGTGCTTTCTGTCACCTTTGAGCAAATTGCCCAGATTTGGCCAAGTCAGAAGCTTTTGAAGAATCAAATCTGATTTTCCATGTGCTCAGCAGAGACAACGTAAAATTTAGCAAGGAAAAAAAAAATCAAGATTTTCTCCATGTGCAGCTGCCGTGAATGACAGGGCTGTACTGTGTCCTGCCCTCTCAGCACGCAGAACAGGTACTGGGACAAACCCAGACCTCCAGTGCAGGTGCTGCACGTGGGCTGGGGCTGGCCCCTGGCAGTGGGAGCAGGGTACGGGGTGCATCTCCCTTAAGTGCTCAGAGGACTTCCTCTGACATGCTCAGGCATGATGGAGGAGATGGCCACCCTGTTCATGTTCAAGGGAGGCAGGAGCTGGACAGGAAGGTCACTGTGTTCTCCATGGGGTGAAGGTAAAGGCTGGCGAGAGCCATTGCAGAATTGCTGGAGAATCACTGAGGTTGGAAGGTGCCTCTGGAGATCACCTAGTCCAAGCTTCTGCTCAAGCAGATTTACCTAGAGCAGGTTATTCAGGGCTGCATCTGGTTGGGTTTTGAATATCTCCCAGGATGGAGACTCCACAACCTCTCCAGGCAACCTGTTCCAGTGCTCATTCACCCTCGCTATAAAAATGTTTTTCCTTATGTTTAAATGGAATTACCTGTGTTACAATTTTTGCTCACTGCCTTTTTTCCTGTCACTGGAAAGCATAAGAGTCTGGCTCCATCTTCTTTACCCCTTCCCATCAGGCATTTATACATGCTGATAAGACCTCCTGAATCCTCTTTTCCTGAAGCTAAGCAATCCTGACTCAGCCTCTCCTCGTGTGAGAGGTGACAGTGGCACAAAGGGTTGTGACTGGGAGCTGGGATGTGCTTTGTGAGGGACGCTGTGGTCTGATGAGGCTAGGAGGGGAGGAGTAGGATGAGTCTGGAACTGGCTGGACAAGCAGACTAGCTTCCCATCCTGGGGAACTATAAAACTAAATGAATTTGTTTGTGAAGGATGTGGGATACGACAACACTGAACACCCTAGAAACTCCAAAGGAACACAGTGATTCTTTCTTCTCGCTAGAGCTTGAAGGTATGCCACAAAGAAGACCTGCAATCACACATCGGGTATGGGGGTAACCATACGGTTACGGGGTAAAATAGAAAATTAAATATGTGCTCAGTTTCTCTCTGTCCTGGAGGTTGAGAGAAAGAAGAACATAGTGGCAAGAAAAAACAAAATATGTAATTTCCCCCCCCCTTCTTTTTTTTTCCAGTTTGTGCACAGTTATATTTTAGCAGTGCCAATGTCTATCGTGTCTGGTGCTGTTCCTTTTCTGGCAGCATTTGTGCTGAATAGCTGAGCTTTGACATATGAGTGATTGAACAGTTTGCTTATAACCCACCTTGTTGAAGGCTTGAACTTGCACAACAGGAGTTAAAAAGGAGATGAATTAACATGATAATAATGTAAAAACTATTAGTAATTGTTATATTAATAGTAATAAACAGCGATGAAATTAAAAAATCCAGAATGTTTGAATCTCAGCAAAGTGGATTGCATATGTTATCCTTTTACTGCAGATATATTATGTTCCTGAAACTTCTCCCATCACTTTTGCACTGGGAACTCACTTACCTGATGGTCATTCATGGCCTTTTTGAGGCTTACTGGTCCCACATTTAATAGGCGAAGAGTTTTGATAGAGGGACCATCCAGTAAAACATGTCATGGTACATCTCAGGACTTCTGTGGTACAAGTACTTACTTTATCATTTCTGCTGGCAGTACAGGCAGAGTCTGTTCTTTCCTTCAGGAAGAAAAATTAGAAGGGAAAGGAAAGAAGACTCCAGTGTAATGGAAATGTTTTGAAGTGGTTTTTGAAAATGTGGGGAAATGGGCGAATGCAAAAGGGTTAGGGAGTGAATTGCCCCAGGAACAGCATGTGGTGTGGACAGCATATACTTATTGCCCAAGTGGAGGAATCTCACTGGGGCACTTGGGCAGCAAGGCCTGCTAAAAGCAGTGGGCGAGCTCATGTGTGTTGCATTACTTGCACTTCTAATATCTTCTCCCAGTGTAGCAGTGACTGGAGAAGAGGAGCCACTGAGTGAAGTGGGAAGGCTGCTTTCTTTGGCAGTTATAGAAGGATGTTCTTTGGGTGTTAGTGCTCTGCTATGCTTTTGTTTTCATTCAGAAGAGTGAAAGTTAAGGACAAAATGATCTCTTGGCTTCATGTGATGTGTATTCTGGTGGAAGCTCTCTAACCCAGGGGTTTGCAAAGCTGGACGGTAGGACTCCTGCCAGTTCATTCAGGCCAAATATATCATACTTGGGAGCCTAAAGCTGGACACCTACATTCATATTGAGGCATATCAGGAGCAATCATCTCATCTTCAAAGTGGTGAGCTGCCTTTCTGGGAGTTGGAGCAAAGTTCCCAGGTTTAGTCCCAAAGCAGGTGCTGTAGATGTTTGGTCCTGCTAAAAACTGGACTGGCAGCCCCAAGGTGGATTGAGGTCCTTTTCTTTATGCCTGCAAAAACGTGACAGGGTTGGTCTGATGAACATGAAGTCACTCCCCCTCCCTGAACTTAGGTCCCCTGCCTATGCTATTTAGCAAGCTTTTGAACAGAAGCCTGCTAGAGGCTGTTATTTTTCAGGGCTTAGGCAAAGAGCAATTTGTATGGAGCGAGGGAGCAAACAGGAAGGAGAGCAAAGGAGCACCTTTCTCTTGCTTAATTTGGTGTCTGGGGCTGCAGCAGGTAGATTTGAAGTGAAATGAGAAGATGATCAAACACAGTGCTGATAACTTGTTGGCAAGGTGCCCTCCCTTCCTCCCTCCCTCCTTCCACTTCTTGATCATGGAGAAAAGATGCTAAGGCCTGTGAAACACTGGCTGAAATCATGGTACCTTATCAGTTCAGTTGCTGCCAATGAGCTGGCCTAGTGCTGTAAAGCAGTGTTTGCAAATATTCCCTGTTATGTGGGGAAGCTGTTGGATTTGGCTGTGCTTGGGTGGTGCGTTGCTCATAAGTTGCCCATAAGTCTTCATACAGACAAGTTCAGGTGCATGAGCATTTGGGAGATAGCTGTTCACTGCATGAGCATTCCTGGCTGCAAGCAAGATAATTTTCTATTTGAGTTTCCCTATCAATTATTCTCTGATTGTATCAAGATACAGCACCCTGTGACTGAGATTATAAGACACAGCCAAGAGCTAGTGCAAGCGGTCTCTCTCTCTCTTAGATATGAAGGGTTTTTTGTTTTGTTTTGTTTCTTAAATCATATGCTGTGTGATTGTGAATTAAGAGTAAATCATTTTTTAAACTATGTGTATGCGAAGGAATCACAATTAGTAAAAAGGCTAAAATGGGCACCAGGCATTACTTGGTGAATAACTGAACCACTTTCTCCTACAAAAAGCAATGGCAATAGGGGAGCATTCTCCTGTTCCCTGCTCTCTGGTCTCCAGGCTTTCCAGCTGTGCCTGAGCCCGTACAGAAACTGTGAGGGGGACTGGTGGAGTGAGAAACCTACAGATAGTGAGCGGCTCTTAATTCCTGCAGATGATACACATCTGAGGAGAGGTTTCATTGCTCTGTGGAACACATTGGGAAAGATTAATGTGGAAGCATAGCTTTTAATCAAAGCAATCTCCTTCCCACCTTGATGAGCCTTCTGTTGTGCCTGTCCATGGCACTCTGTGCTTTATCTTAATGGTTTGGAGGAAGGCTTTCTTATCTACTGGGGGAGTTTGGAGACTGCCAAGTTTCTGGCATTCTGTATTTCTCCATAGTTTTATTCCCAGGTATGTTTCCCGTTGCCTATTAGGCGATTAGGAAACAGAGCCAATGAGAAATGCTGGCAGCAATTATTTTCTAAAGTGAGGGGTGAAGATGGGCAGGGGACCCATACAGGGGTTTCATTTTTGCCTTTGATTCTTTCTTTCTGCTTTCCCCTTTCTAATACCTTTCTTGTGGATGTCACTGGGGATTCCTGGCAAGCCCAATTAGAGAGCAGAGCATGATGTATTGTTTCTTTTTACTTGTGGTCTATGATCATGTCCTGTAATAATTGAACTTTGGAGTAAGGCCCAGTGAATTACTCTGAAACTGCCTCCCTGTTATCCCATTACCAACACCAAAGACAAAACTTTTTTTTCTTTTTTTTTTTCTTTCTCCTGTCCTGGAAAGGAATGTGCAAACTAAAGGTCATTTTCAGGTTCTGTCTTTTCCCAGTGTCCTGCACAGAGAAATAATGTGTGGGAAAGGGATATCTAGTAGAGGCTTTTGCAGGAGGAATTGGATCTGTTGCCTGAACCCATGGAAATAGAGAGCTACGTTTTTCCTCTGTTCTGTGTTCCTGGGCCTGCGTGTGCTCTGACATTGGCTCAGGACATTGAGATCAGGGAGAGATGCTGCCCATCTGGTAAAGAGTGATCAAGGATGAAGACTAGACTGGGGAGACAGATCTGGATCTCTGTCGTTGGACTCTGCAGGGCAGCTGCTCTCTCCCAGACTGTTGGGTGAGTACCTAGAATTAATTTAGACTGATAGCACCACAGGGTAGCACAAGCACAGCTGTGAAATTAAAGCCACAGGTCGGCTTGTAGAATTTCCCATGATTGAAGTCGTAATGTCTCCTCTTAATTAATTTAATTCAGGTTTAATTTATTGAGGGTTTGCCTTGATTTATTCCATTGCTGTATTGCTCACTCAGCCTGTGTGAAGAGCCGCTGCGTTTTTGCAGCCTGGAGAGGCACGTTAACATCAGTAATGTGTGCTAGATCATTGCATGTTATTGCCCTCCATCTTCTCACCTTGTTCCACCCCTGCCCTCCACATGAGAAGAAGGAAAAAAAGGCGGGGGGAATGAGCTGATATATGGGTTCTGTTGTTTGGAAGAAGAAAGAGAAATTTATTGAGACTTGGTAACAATCAGTATTGCACGGGTTTATCAACACCTCTCTGCAGCAGGCCTACTACAGGACCATGGGCAGGCTACCCTACTTTCTGGGGCTGTTATTTCTGTATGTAACATGGGCTCTGCTTGGCCTGCTTTGCATTTGACATGCGCTTTTAGGATCTGCGGGTGAGAGAGCATCACGTTAAATGAACAATGCTACGGGGCAAGGCGGCCAAGTGGTTTTACCCAGTGTCTCACCCTTGCTGACGAGACTGTCCTCCTATTATTCTCCTGAGTGGTTTGGCCTCTCCTGCCTCCCCCTTTCCAATTTTGGAAGTGTTGCTTCCATGTCAGCTATGCGTGTGCTGGAACCGGTCCCCTCCTCCAGCTCTCTTTCTGCCTCTCCCTTCCCCCCACTGTTCCCCCCATCCAAAATCTTCCAGTGTCCCTCTGAGGAGCCGATGCTCATCCTTTCTTGATGCAAGGCCCTGATTTCCATTTCAATGACGGGCTTTCTGCAAAAGCTTCCCCCTCCAGCACAGGCCAGCAAACAAGGAGCCTACTGTTCGCGGACGGGATGTTCAGCCAGCCCTGACGTCCCCGCCGCTATCAATGGTGCTTTTCAGCGCTCCTGGGGAGCGTTGCGAGGGCTGGGGTGCTGGGCTTGCCAGGGCTGTGCTGCTGGCAGCCAGCCCCCCTTGCGCCTTGCAACACTCCACTCATCTTAAACAGCTCCAGCCTGTGCCCACTCAGGGCTTTATGATCTACCACAGGGTATTTTAGAGGCTTGTCTAACTCGCAGCTGGTTTTTGTGCGGTGTGTTGGTTCCTTTTAGCAGGATCCTCTGCATTTGTTAGTGTGTGGTTTTTGAGCTGTGAAGTGTGCGTGGAAGCTGCCGTTAATCTGAGAGAGAATTTGCTCTTATTTCCTCTCCCCTTTGTTTTCAATATTTCCCACGTTTTCTCTCTGTCTTGTTCCTGGTCACCTTCTTCCTTCATCACATTATCATATTTTCTGCATCTCTTTTTCCTCTTTCTTGGCTTTTCTGCTCTGTTTTTTTCACTAGTCCTTTTCTGCTTCCTGCTCCTCTCCATGCACCTCAGAGCACCCTTGCTGTGATTTGTCAGCCCCAGGGGAATAAAACAGAAGGGATACGTGGAACTGGAGTGGCAACAAGGGTTGGGGGAGAAGATAGAGTCCTTTGCCAGAAGCTTGAAGGACGTGTGCTTGTGTGCGCAGGGGTGAGTGTGTCTTGTACCTGGGGCTCCTGCTGTGTGAGTCTGCAGCAATGCTTCAGGTTGGAGGCGGACCTGTACTGCATCCCTAACATTGTCGTCTTCTAAAAAAATTCATTTCTACCTGCCTGCCAAGCAGCATCTGTGTTGGAGGCTGCTTTCTGTATTGGCTTTCATTTTTGGACATGTGGCTGAGCTTCCCCATCTCCCAGGCTTCCGTGATAAAGGCAGGGTGGAGGAGCAAGCTCTCGCACCCGCCAGTGCGCCTGTGAGCCCGGGCGATGCGAGGTGCATTGCTGGGGGCAGGGGAAGGGAGTACATCCTACCCAGGAAGGTCTGGGCCACCTGGGCAAACCTGTCTGTCCCGTCATGGGACACTGCACGCACACTGAGCGTTTTGCCACGTGGGACCCCAAAATTGAATGGCTGGGTTTGAAGGGCCAGAGTCTGGGTATTGCAGCTGGATGTGGATCAGGGCTGACAGGCCCCTCTAGTGTTTTTTTTGAAATTTGTCCTTCAGAGGATGCTGGCTTGGGTGTCACAGTGGATTGTCCTCCTACACTGAAAGCTCCTCTTTCCCAAAGAGGCACAGGGGAACTTGGCTGCTTCTTCAGCTGTGTTTAGCTCCCAGGAGCTTTTAATTGCATGTGGAATCCTGAGTGCAAAGCTGTGAACAAGCCCCCGGCACTGTGATGTGCCAGGGCGAGTGTAGGTGCTGCTTTGCTGAACTGTTTTCCTTTTTCCTCTTTGTGGGTAGAGGTAAGAGACTCCAGGTTTGTTTGTGTTTCTCCCCAAATAGTGTCACATTGATGACATTTAAATTCTGCAGAGCAGGCACAGAAGGGGCAGCAGCAGAACAGGCTTCCCTCTCTGCTGCTGTAGGAAGAGCCAGCTGGAGCGTGGGGACAGTGATGAGTCCAGGCAGACCTCTGCCAAGGCTGGCAGCAAAGAAAGCCCACTAAAACTGGTTGCAATGTGTTAAATCACTAGTTCACAGATGACTAGAATGAGAAACCTTTCCCTTCTGTCAGCACAGCTAAATTGCTGGTAAGGAAAAGTAATGCTTGCTGCTGGTCACTTCTTAAAGTTTTAATTTAACTCTGCCCCTCTTTCCTTTCTTGGTTTTTCCTCTCAGTACTTTCCGTTTGTTCTCTGCTGACTCCTTGTCATGCACTGAGCTCTTGCAGTTCTGTTCTTTCACGATAGCTAATGGAGACATTTAGTTCAAGCAGAAATATACCTCTCCGGAACAAAACAAAACAAAAAAGTTAGGCTGTGTGCTAGGGCCTGAGTGCCTTGCCTTCGCCCCCTTCGCTTCCACCCAGTTCTGCTGATGGAGTGCAACTGGTGGTGTGAAGGTGGTGCCGAAGCCTGCAAACAGCATAGGGTTTGTTCAGGTTGATGGTGGAGGCCTGGAATAGATTTGCCATTGAGTCTCTGCTGGCTACTAAACCCTTGAGAAGCCAGTGTTTCCTATTTCTAATGCTGTGTGGGCCAGTGCCCTGAGCGCCAGACTTTGGTTATCCCTATGCACAGGCCCGGGAGTCTCAGCCTGGTGCGAGGGACCAGCAGTGGCGAGATGCTGGTGGTCAGACAAGGAACAGAGCAGGGAAGAAACCCAGCGTGGCCGAGCGCGTGGAGTACGGTGAGTTGCGTCATAGCCCCTTGTGATGTCACAGCTGCTCTGTCATACCCAGGTCACCACCGCTCCGCCCCAGCCATTTAGCAATGAAGCCTCAGAGTGGGGACAGTTGGATGCGCCCTGTGCTCCTGTCCTGCTTGAGCTTCCTCTTGCCTTGTGAGTGCTTCCTGTGGGGGTTTTGGGTCAGGCCCAGCAAAATGGGGTCCCAGTGCACGGCCAGGGCTCCTGGGTGCCACCGCACTAAAAATAGCAGATTTCCTGTTTCTTCCTCTTTCTGGAAGCTTATGCCCTGGATTGGTTTTCTCTGAGGGGTTTAATCTCCCTCCCGTGGAGGGGGGAGGACAGGACGTGGTGCCCTTTACAGATGGGTGGACAAGCAGAAGGGAGAGTAGAAGCCAGATCTAGAAAGCTATGAAGGCACCTGGCTTCTAATTACAGTCCTGGTGTCTACTGATTTCGTCAAGAACTAGGCACCAAAATATTTCCTGCACCTGGACATAAACAATTTACTTAGATTTTGAGCAAATCAGTGGCGGTGCCCGTGAGCAGTACCAAATCACCTTCTCAGCTCTGTGCCATGACTGCAAGACCATTCTTTCTCTTGTGCCTATTGTGGTTGGAAATCTCATTACACTCTCAGTTTTTGTACATCTATAACTTACTGAAAGCCTTTCCTATTGGGGTGGCACCTCCTAGTTTGGCCTCAGCCTAGGGGAGGGGATTTTTGGTTTATTTGAGAATGTTTTGTGCAAACCCTTTTAGTTTTTATGGAGTGGTATCAGTGTGCTTTGGAAAGAAGAAGGTGCTGAGGACTCGTGAAGGGTGGTGGCTTGAATTTTTTTTTTTTTTTGGCTATTTGTAATAGGAAAGGGTAACTGTAGTCACTCTTTCTTTATTAGAAAAGTCCTTTTTCTATTTGCCATGAGGAAGAAAAGAACGATAGAAAACAAACTGAATAAAATGTTTACAAATTAGTCACGCACGTTTGTAGCAGCATATTTTGAGGAAACTAAGCACTTAGTGCTGGTAGGGGCTATAGGGGCTGGTGTGGTCTGTGCTCAGCACTTCTTGGAGCTGTGATATGAACATGCCCAGGGAGTGCTGCAGATGCTCATAGCCCTGCAGGATCAGTCCCTATATTAATATTATGCTACCACTTATATTACTGTTACTGACTGATAAAGTGCAAGGGGCCCAGAGGACATGAAATTACTGAAACCTACTGGAATTCTTAGGATCCTATGAAAAATGTACTTGGTTCTTAAATCTCCAGGAAAAAAAATTTGGTATGAAAACTTTAGGCAAATTTTGGCACAACCAACAGACTTGCTGCTGGAATCTTCATACATCTAAGGAGTATGTAAACTCTGCAGGAGGGAACCTTCTCTTGAGGCAGTTTATAAACTCTAGATTCCCTCTTATACAGCTTATGTTGATGAAGCTGGTGGAACTCAGTCAAGCGGAGCAGCTCTAGTTGTGCACTGGTAATACATAACAGAACTGATACTTTATTTTTTTAGTAGTAGAGTTGTGGTGAAATCAGGGAAATTAAAATACCAATACTTGCATTACTGTAACAATGCCTCAGATGAATAGGTTTCTAAATTGTGACATTTGGGAAATGTTAGCTTGTCTTTATTGCACTTAGAGAAGATTGTATTTTCAGTATGAATATTTCTTTGTGTTTTTTCAAAGACCATATTGCTGGATGTTGGATACGTAAAATGCTGAGATAAAATTACTATAAGAACCTTCAGCATTTCATTTCCAGATTACGAGTGTTTAGCCGTAAGGCTGTGGTGATAGTTCAGCTTGTTGCATTTCAGTTTTATTAACCAATCTTCATACAGTTATGCAACCGATCTGCATCACCTGGATGACTCACAATTAAATAAAAGGAAATGCAGAAGTCACCCAAAAAAACCCAACAGTAGCTCTAAATATGCTATAATACTATCTAAATCCATCCATAAATATGGTTCTGGGAACAATTCAGTGTTTTCTCTGACAGCTGCAATTTGTGTTCTTAGGTCCTTGAATTTCTACTACTTCTGCTGGGAATGGGGCATCCCTTAAACAGCATCTCCACCTAATTCAGCAGGGCACGTTCTCTATAATAGGGAACTCTTTCCAAGAAGAGCAAACTCTTCAACTGCACAGGGATAGTTTGGCTTTTGAACTCGGGTTTTTTCTTTCCTCTTTTTTTGTGGGGGGAGCAGGACACTCGTATCTGATTAGTTCTGTGCCTCATTCATTTTCCTCCTTTTGGACAGCACCCATAAAGAAAAAGGGTTCTGGGAACTGCTTGCTTTTGGACAGCACCCATAAAGAAAAAGGGTTCTGGGAACTGCTTGCTTGTTTTTACTTTTCAGTGTTGCTGGACCTGCAATGACTACCACTGTGCATGGATGGCAAAGGGAGGAGATAAGCTCCATAAGTTTGTTAGGATTTTGTAGTTTCGGCAACAGCAATCACCTTATTTTAGATTGAGGTAGGTTTGTCTGGACAGCCTGGTAAGTAGAGGCAGGTTCCTCCTGGCACAGGAGGCGTGTTCATCCGGCAAAGCCTGGACCCTGGGCTAGCTCTTGGCTTGTGCTGTCTACCATGTTGAGGGAGGAACAGTGGCTCCGGTGGACTAGCACTTCCAAGGATTCATCAGAAGAGTAAATTATTCCAGTAGGAGCTATTTTGCTGCCCACAGCTCTTTGCTGTCTCTTTTGCAGAGATGATGCTGCGGTAGCAGCCACTGCTGCATCTCAGCAAATCAGGACTGCGCAGATAATTTGCAGCAAGTCTCAGAGAAAATGTCATCTTTCTGCAGGGGTTTAATTAGGCTGTGAGTCACATTAGTGGTGAGGGCATACTTGCTGTGCCATACGGTGGACGTCACTCAGGCTCGGCATGAAGGGGCAGGCACTGCAGGGCATGCAGCGGAGAACAAGCCATCCTGACTTTGGTCTCTGAGACTTGCAAGGGCTGAGTAAAGTGCAAAGTTCAAAACGGTGTGCCTTGTCCTAGCCTGGTCACAGGAGGCACTGCCAAACTGGCACGAGAGCTATGGAGATGCTAGTCCTCTGGCAGAGTATCCCTGTGGAGTGGGATGTGGTTTGGGCGGTGTGTGCATGCATGTACTTCTATGTGTATGTGTTGTGTGCATGCTGGGCTACCAAGTCAGGCTGTATTTTAATGGTGCATAAGAAGTGGTATTGTAAAGGTTGCTTTGATGCTGTGAATGGGCACCACCTTGCCCTTTGAACCCATGCTGAAAGATCACTAAGCATTTTGGTGGTGGTGATCTGTGCTGTAGATCAGCTCACAGACAAAATAGCTGGGGTGCTGCAGGGCAGGAAGGAGGGACGTGAGCAGCACCGAGTCTCGGGAAGTATTTTCCTGTTTTTTGCTTGGTCATCCTTCATGAGGACTTAAAACTGGATGATGAAGTAGGAAACAGATCTCTGAACGAAACACCATTCTCATAAATACTGGAGATTGAAAGGAAGAGAGTATGCATAAAGTTAGAGTGTGCAGGGAAAGGGCTAGGCTGGTTTATTTTATGCCTGAAGCTTGAGCAAGAGGCTGATGAGTGAAATCACACACACATGCGTGCACACACACAAACATAGGGCTCCTGCATTTCTCAGTTTGTGTGGCCCCTATATGTGAAAGATCACATGATGTCTGTGCTAAAGAGGCATTACCCATGGAGAATCAAGCTTTCAGGGACTGCAGAAGCAGAAATCATTGGCATATATTGCTGGAAGACCAGAAAGATTGCAGAAGCCGAACTTGACTATGCTGTTTAGGCTTCTTTTTTACATTTTTATTTATTAAAAGGCTGTAGATGCAGAGGAATTCTGTCCATTATTTATAAATGTTGTTGCTGCCTTGAAATGGAATCTGCTGGCACTTTGATAAATGTGGTGAAAGCTTGTCTGGTGTCACTGCCACTTCTCTAAAGTGCCTCCTGCATCCTCTGCTGAATTGCTGTTTCATCAGTTTGGACAGCAGTGTTCCTCAGTGGATTGCAGCAAAAGTCTAGTTGCATTATCCCATGCTAATGGAAACGGAGCAGGAGGGGGTGAGGATCACGTGTATCCTGTAATGCTGGGCAGAGCAAGGCGAGGGGAAAGGAGGAAGCCCCACTGACTGCTCTGTTCTGGCAAGTTTGGTGGTGTAAAGCCTCGTGTTGAGGGTAGCTGTATGCACGCTTTTCTTTTGTCCTGTGCTGACAGGCAGAAATGGCATTTCTGTTTGGATGTGCTGTGCCAGAGAGCAGAAATTAAATTGTTCTAGCATCATCCCCTCTTTCCAGTCACCCCATGCCCATGGTGAGGACAGGCAGCTGAGTGCAGAGCGCTGGGCACAGAGGGGGCAGCTGAGTGCAGAGTGCTGGGCACAGAGGATGCAGCTCCCCAGGGATCAGAGAAGACTGAAAGGTCCTCAGGGAAAAATCTAATGACCTGAACAAAAGAGAGAAAGTTTGTTTAAAAAAAAAGTCTCCTCTGGTTACAGGAGGTTGGTCCCAGCTCTCTTGCTAAGCACAAGCTGCCAAAGTGGGTGCAGAGGGGCCTGTGGGGATGATCAGGGAACGGGGAGCTTGTCCTACTGGAGGAGATTAGAAGAACTTGGATCGTTTAGCCCTCGTAAAATGGTGGGGGGAGTATGTGAGAGCTCTGTAAATACATTAGCAGGTAAACAGCGTAAGGGGGGAAGGGCTTGCTAAGGAAAGGCACTGGCCGAAGAACAGGCTTGTATAAATCAATTGTGAATAAATTAGTGTGCGGATTAGAGCAAAATTTTGAACTGTTAGATTCTAAGCAGAATAGTGGCAGCAAAGCACCCTTATACGCTTTAAGATGAATCTCGATCTGTCTGCGAAAGGGATTATATGACGGGAGCTAGACCCTGTGTCCTAATAGGCTCCGTCCTATCCTGCTTCCTATGTTCCTAATCCCACAGTAACCATGCAGGTTTTATTTAGTTGTGCCTAAATGAAGATCATAGATGAAATTTAAGAGGTTTGCAACTTTGAACCCCTTTCTTCTTGCTATTTATTTATTTATTTATTTTTACTGACTTCTTTCAGGGTGTCCCTTTGACCTGAATATGCTGCAGCAGCATTTCCCCAGTGCTGAGGTTTTCCTACCAACAGTCTCACTTTTCTGCAAGCTGTTTCCACCAATGAATAGCATCTCAGCAGTTTTGGGGGCTGAAAGCTATTTACCCGCTAAGATGGCAAGAAGACAAAACTATATGCAGCAATGCTACCCATCTGAGCCAACTGGATTGTGTGTGGGAATCCAATCTGGTGGAGACAGGGTCACGTAACCTGAAATAGTTTCTGCTCTTTACCTTCACCTCTGGCTCTCATGCCTATGCACCGAAAGGGCTAGGGAGCTGATCTGGAGGGGAATAGGGTAGCATGGAGGTTCTGGTCTAGTTTTCTGCAACCCGATAGCTTGTTGAGGAAGTTCCCCCTTTCTCCCACACTTTGCCCTGTGGAGCCGTGGTGTTCTGCCATGGCTTTACGTTGCCTTCTGCCCTTGTGGAGTCAGTTGCGGGTACGTTTCTCTCTGACTTTCAGTCCACTAAGCCTCTGTCCCTAGGATCTTTGCCTTGCTGGAAACTGGTGGATTTTGTGAAGCAGGTGGTTGCTGAGGGCTGTCAGCAGGGTGGTGTGTCAGAGTGGCATCGGGCACCATGCGTTGCACTCCTGCAGCCTGCTTAGCTACTCACCAGGGAATTACTTCTTTGACCCCAAATCCCAGCTCGTCCCATGTAGACCCCAATACTACTGCAAAAGGCTTGAGTGTGAGCTTTGTGTAGCTGCCGGGGGAAGCTGAGCGGGGGGTTGATGGCGGCAGCGGGGAGCAGGCACGAGCCTGTATGAGTGAGGGAGTGGGCAGCTCCTCCAGAGGGGGCCCAGCTGTCAGCGAGCCTCATGGCATTGGCTTGCTTGCTGTACCTGCTGGTGTTACAATGTGGCCATCAGCCTCACCTGAATCTGGGGTTTTGGTGGGGAGTGATGCCTTGTTACACCGCTGCAAGATTTCTGTTCTGTTATGTTCCCACCTCCTAATTGTTGTATATCTTGGAATGAGCAAGAAGAGCTCAAATGCTAAGTTGAGTAAGGAAAGGGCCATCAGTCTAATCTCTTATATATGTTATTTTGAGACTTTAGTCTTTTAATGTCTGGTTTAGATTTTTTTTTCCTTCAGTATGTAATAAAGCCTCGCTCTTCTTCCTCTGCTCCCTAATGTGTGCGTGTGTGTGTGTGTTTGCTCCCAAGATCTCTTCTGTTCCTTAAGCCCTTGTCTCACCTAAGTAAGCTCTTCTGCAGATCTCTCTGACTAGGGGACTTGAGGCCTGTCTTGTCCTCTGCCTGTGGGTCATGAACAAGCTCGCATAAAAGTCTGGCTATAATTTTGTGGAATGCTTGTTTCCTGCGTTCTCCTTAAAACTCCTTCTCTAAATGAAGCCAAGAACTGGAAGGGCTGTTCAGCCCAAGACATGGATTTCATACAGGATTTGAGGCTCTGGGTTCTTCTCAGTGCCATAAATAAACAGTGCACTTTCAGGGCAGTTTTTAGCCTGGTTCCTTTGGAAGGGAAGGGTTGTGGAGTTGCACTGTCTGCTTCACCTTTGTAATTTTGTAATTTGTTGGCTGACTTCAGCCCTGCTGGACAGAAGTCTCCAAAATATTGTGTTCTACAGATTTCATCAAAATATACAACTGGTTAAGAAAGGAAAGCAAATTAGTATCCCCACTGAAGGTAAGGAAGTCTGTTATGTGAGTTTAGGCAGGTTATTAGACATAAGAAAAATGCAAACTAGCAGGTTGCAGGAATCCAGGCTTCAATCTTACTACTTGGGGAATTCCTTGATCCTCTCCAACCCTCCCCCCCCTGCCCCCAGGAATGGAAAGCATAGGGTCTTTCCGAGTTTGTAAAAGAACTACAAAGCCAGAGTATCACTGTGTTTTGTAGCTACCAGTTACAGCTCAGCTGAGGCACTTTCTGGCCTTGTTTGCCATAATCTTCTGCCCTTTGATTGACAAAGGGGACTATGTGTGCTGGGTTGGGCTCATACACCAGCCTTGCCCTCTCATCGATGACAAACAGCCGTAGGGTAATCTCCTCAGCAGCCCCCCATGGCAATGGGAGATCCTCTGCTCCCCTTTAAGGGGTAACATAAGATCCTCTGACGCCTGGCACAGGTGCCCCAGGTGCTGCTCAGTGCCCCCCATGGGTAGACACTGCTACTGACTCGTGCCTGTGCTTAACAAAGCCACCCCATTTATATCAAGGGAAAAAACTTTGTACAGCAGAGGCATATTCTCTGGAGGAGCAGAAGGAATGAGAAAGTTGTCTGAGGATAAGGTAGTTCCTGGTTGAAAGACTTCTGCATTTTCCTAGCTAAAGCATAAACTGGAGTCTGTGCTGTGTCGCTGAAGTTGATATCAACTCAGGTGCTAGAGTTTTGTTGCCATGGGTGCTGGATCTAGCTGTGCCTGAGTCTTGATGCTATGTGTAGTGTGTCTTTGCCTGCTTTACAATGCAATGAAACAGTTGACTAGCACTGTTGGAAACCAGTGCGTGTAGTTCTTTGCACTACTTTAGACAGCGCTTTTCATCATGGGTTGTTGCATATGCTGAGCTGAGTCTGGCAACAAACCTGGGACCTAGGTCAAGTATCTTACAAGCTAGGGCAAGCTGAGGGAGATGTGTGTAGTAACGTTAATGAGTCACCCCATGGATAGAGCAGGGACAGACTCCTGGCAGTCTCCAGTTGTACGTGTGGCCATGCGGCTGCTTCTGTAGCTGGAGGTGGATCCCAGGGTTTCCAGCTCCCTACCTCAGTTCTGGCCAGGCAGTGCTGCTCTCCTACAAGGAGGAGTGCTGTGGGTTTCCCTCCTCCATCCCCCTGTAAACTGTTGTCTGAAGAAGAGCAGTCTCTGTGTTTTGTACCAACGTTGTTTGTGGACTCAGATATTTAGTACAAGTCTTCTTGTCTCTCTAGCTTGTCCCTAGGGAGGAATCCCAAAGAAGGATAGTGAAGTTGATGTGCTATCCAGCTTCCGTGTGTGAGAGTGGTCTGTGCACTTCCTAGGTCTGCAGTGACTGGTAGGGGGATTAGAGTCCAGATGGACCTGTCCTAGCTTCTCCCTCTTTTTGCAGCATTCAGACCCTAGGCTTTTACTCCCTGCTGTCTTGGCCACTCTGTAGTTTCCTCCTTGTCCACCTCTGTGGCCTGTGCAGCAGCAGCTACTGCATGGGAAAGAGGTGGTTTTCCTGCAACACTAATATCCAACCCTGCAAGTTTAGACTGGAGCTTCTCTCTTTCTCACCCTCATCCCAGTCTCCTTGTCCCTCTGTCTCTTTGTGGGGGTGGTAGTCCTCTCAGAGATGTTCAGTAGTGGCATGTGATTCACAGTGGTTCTTTTTCCTGTAGAAAAACCATTTTCTAGTTTTATTATTGGCAACATTAGGGGTATTTGACTTGGATCCAACATGAAGGTGAGCAGCCTGTATAAATCCTGGGCAAGTTTTTGGAATAAATAGTACACCCATTTGTCTCAGTCATTTGCACTAGGTGTCTTGGAAACCAGAGTCTCAGTTAAGCAAGGAAATCTCTTCCAACTGGAGATAAAAGTATCTTTCCAGTCTGGATCCTGGGATCCCTGGGGGGATTTCCTTTTAGGCTTTCTTAGTTTGCCTAGACAATATGCATAACCTTACCCTTTATTGCCCATGATTTAGTTGCATGTTTCAGAGCATCTATTGGTCATCTGTAGAGTCAGAAGGACATGTCCCCCTCCCCACCCCCCAATGCAGACTCATTAGTCTGTGAGGCAGTGCCTTGCAGGACATTAGTGGTACATTTGGTTTGCCCTCCTCTGGCCCTGGACACTCTGCAGTTACAGCTTTTTGTCTTTACTATCAGTGTACTGTTCCTCATGGGGCACAGGACACTGAGAGGTGAGTGAAGTGATTGTTCAGTAGACCTTCCTGTATTAAAATGCCTACTGCAAGATTGCCAGCACTTGCATGAATGACATTGGATTTGGTGCCCCTGGATTTGGTGCCCCTGATGATCCTTTCCAGTCCTTTTTTCCTAGTGACCAGGGTGCAATTAATCTGAGGATTGGTTGGATACATGCAGTGTGTGGTGAAGAGCAGAGCTCCCAGGAGATTGCTGTGATGTTTTTCTGCAGTCTGCTCCAAGTGCAGCACGTGTCCTCTTGCTGCTTATATTTGAGCATTGCTGTGCTTCTCCCTCCCTCTCTCCCATTTGAATCTTTTCATTCACCTCATTTAGTTCTGAATTGCAGCAGTCAGGGTATTAAAAAAAAAATCTATCAATAATCTGGGTTTAGAAACAAGCCTCCAGGGTGTTTAATTAAGCCCAATGTGATGGAGGCAGCCAAAACGCATACATCATGTGCACGCGTGTGTGCGCAGCAAGCTGGCCGCAGTGCAACAGAGGGGGGACAAGTTAAGCATATACGTATGTGTGTGAGAGAATAAAGATCTGGTTAAATAGATCCTCTCTATCCGTGATCTTAAATGTGTAACCCACAAGACAACAACAATCCCCTTATGAAATATTCAGTGAGGCTTGCGACTGGAAAAGGTCAGCAGCCCAGCTTCACAGTGGCTAGCGCCGCCACAGGACTGGGAGGCAGACCCTCCCTGCAGGAAAGAGGCACATCCCAGTCAGCCCTCCGCTGGCAGAGGGGTGGATTTTCCTTTTGGGATCCAGCTTAAAGGTTGATGGAGCTCACCTAGTTAGAAGGAGGGGCAAAGCAAAGCAAAGCGTGGTGAAGAGGGACCCCCATCAGCACTGGTCCTGGGCAGTGAGAACTATTTTTTTTTTTGCTCGTGTGTGCACACTGAGGAGCAGGGCTGTTGCTTTACCCAGGCATCCAATGCTGATGCGGAGGAAGTGAAAAGTGGAGTGGAAACCGAGCCTCGAGTTTCAACTCCTCTGCCCCTGACGAAATAACCGCTGTCCCTCTCTCCTTTAAGAACTAATTATCACTCAGAGTTCACAAGGAATGATTTTAGCTTGTTCCAGATTTATTTTGGAGAAGGGGAACAGAGGAAAATGGATATGTGGAGGTGAATAATTTAGCGCTAGTCGATGCGCCTTTTTTTTAATTCATTTGGCTTTCATCAGCTTCACACCTTGTCCAGCATTTCTGCTTGTGTTTTTTCTTTGCTAAAAATAGTTTGGTCGTGCTTCCCCTCTGCTGTAGGCAACAGTACCTCCTTGCCTCCCTTCCCCGTGTGGCTCTGGAAATCGGAGCACAGGACCCTGCCGCTTGGCAGCTTTCCCCCACAAGCACGCAGGAGCCCTCAAGGGTCTTTGCCCTTCTGGACAGCCAAGAGGGGAAACAGGGTTAGTGCCTGGGAGCTGACTGCCCGTCCTGGTGGAGCCTGCAGCAGTTTTCCTTCTGTGTTATGTGCAGAGCATGGGTATTGCAGCTGCTTGCAGAGCCCGTGTCATTCTCACGTGTGTGCTGCCTGTTTAAAAACAAGGGGAAAAAATGGCTTTTGTTTTCTGACTGCAATAGCTTCAACAAGTCTCAGGCACCATCTCTGTAAATGAAGCCACTGTGTGTGGCTTAAAGATAACCAACTCAGTCGTGCTCATCTCCACATTATTGTCAGGCCCACAGTGGCTTCTCTGAGCAGTGTCTTGCTGAAAGCTGGAAGATGTGGCAGTGGAAAACAGGCAAATAATGACAATTCTTTGCAAATGACACAGCTGCAAGGAATGCTGAATAAGAGGTGTAACTGCTGTTAAGCTTTTCAGTTGTATGAGGGAACCAAACCACTCTTTGCAATGCTCACTGATGTGAGTGAATGTAAGTAAAAGGAATATTGCGGAAAGGTGGTACCTAAAGATGGTTGTTGTGCAGTCTGTGAAGCTTACAATCCTATATCTTCCCTGAAATATAGAATTGTAGAAAGAATTGGGTTGGAAGGGACTGTCTAGTCCAACTGCAGCTTAAGGCAGCACTACACAAAGCTTTACATTAAGGACTTTCAGCTGCATTCTTGCTATCAGACTTGGCAACAGCACCATCTTTCTCTTGCTTTGCAGAAGGCTTTTGACTGCCTTAACGCATGTGGGGTCACTGCATGTCAGGCCTTCAGGTGAGGATGGCTGGTCTGTCGAGCTCCTGGTTCAGATCTTGTGCCGGAGTTGCTGCTCCCCCAGGCTCTGCTGAAGAGCTAGCTCCTTCCCCAGCATGCTGATGCAGTGGTGCCATTTCCATTCAGGATCTCATCAGCTCTAATTAGCACTCCTGGAAGCGGTGACAAGTGGCCCATAGGAAAAAAAAAACAATAAACAAACAAACAAAACAAAAAAAACCCACTAGCCTTCTGATCTGATCATTACACTCATGGCCAAGGGATCAAAAAAATGATCAAGCAAGGAAGAGAAACAACTTCTGGCTACTAGATTTTGCATCTTTATCCAGGCCAAGTGGTAACTATTAATAATTGTACCACAGTGAACATCAATCTTGTAACAAGCTCGGATAATACTCTCTGGTGAATTAACAAAGAGTGCTGATACGTAAGTGCTTTTCAGCTCCTTGTTGCCAGGAATAAGTCTCAATTCTGGGGAGGCAGAGCTTCTCCTCAATCTGAGTTTAATTCCCTTCCATCTGCCGTCTGCATTTCCTGCCCACTTTTGCCCAAGTAGGGCAGCTTGGTCAGGCATGGCATGTCAGGGGGATGCCATGGGCTCTCAGTAGGCTGCCATTTCCCTCAGCTGAAACCCGGAGGATGCCTACCCCCCTCCAGGGTCCCTGGAGGCTGCAAGTAGAGGAGGGAGGTGAGGTGGTGGCGGCACAGGCTGTGGTGTGGGCTGGCGATCACCTCCTTGCAGGAGGAGCTGGCATCAGAAATGGGCCTCCCTCGTGCTGGGATGCCTTTGGCCACTGAAGAGAAGTGTTTGAGCCTCAGAGTGGTTGGGATTGGTGCTTAACACCATTGCCTTTGGAGCAGTGAAACACGCAGTTCCTGATGTGACTCTCTCCTTGGCACAGCTGCCGTGCGCATGCATTGCCCATAGCCCCAGAGGGCTATGGAGGTCTGTATGGGGATATGCATGGGGACTTTTGTCTCGCTTCTCTCTGCTCCCTTCCCTCCATTCTTGCCCCAATGTGTGTAACCAAGCACTGGCACAGCAAAAGCATCCCGGGAGCCTCCACAAGGTGTTTCTGCTGCTAGAATAAAACCGCCTGAGCTGGAGTAGGCTGGAGCCCAGGACAAAAGTGATCTCATTCCCACCATTGTTGGGAATAATAGGAATAATTAACTCATTATTCCCGCAGCCCACACAGCTCCAGAAGAAAGAGTAACTGGTGTGTAACAATGTGTCTGTTGTAAATAATGCCCTCGGCACATTCCACTGGAGCAAAAGACAGAGATGTAAAGCACTGTCTGCCCTCGGATTACGCTCAGCTTCACTTCTTTGATTTTGGTCCGCTGAATTTTGAGTGTTTTTCAAGTTGAGCTTCCTGCCCCCACCCCCCTCCAATTTAATCAAGGGCATGGCTACACACTTAGTTTGCAAATGCTTAAATGCTTGGGGTTGTGCAAGAGGCCTCTGCCATCCCTGTCCCGTGCACGACTCCCTCATGGAGTTGGCAGAAAGGGGAGTATGTGTCTGTGTCCCAGGTATGCCAGCTCAAAATTATGGTATGTCACTTATTCCCTCCCCAACCTGTCAATTTACTTTTTTATCTGTAGGTCTCAAAAGTCTAGCTGAGAGAAGAATATCCCTTTTTGGCAACAGGCAAAACTGGGGGGTAGCAAGGGGTGGGGTTTTGCCAAGGTCTGTGCAGCATGCAGAGGGGCAAGAGCAGAGCCACATGCCTGGACTTGGGTTTCTCCACATTGCCTTGTTTTAAGAGTGTCCCATAAAGAGAAAAATATATTGCCATTAGAAGCAGAGATACTCCTTTTGTCAGACTCCTGTATGGTTCACTGAAATATTGCTGGTTTGTGGGGGCTACTGCAGTGTCAATGATGATTGTGCCATTATCCAGAGGTGTCTAAAATGCCCCTGGAGTGTGTTTTGGCTTTGTCTCTTTTCCCTACTTGTCATTAACATGGGAAATATCAGGAAGGTGTCTCCTGGGCTTTGCTAGAGGACTTCTGGGGAGGCTGGGCAGGTGTAACATGAAGTTTCTTCATCCTCATTGGAAAGCTGCATTGTCTTTCAGAAAAAGAGTTTTTTTCAAAAGCACCTGTCAGGCAACTGGTTTGAATAAGTGTTCATGTAAACCAGAGAGTGAGTTTTAAATGGTTCTTCCAGTTTGCTGGCTCAGACTTCAGTTTTGTTGTTTGTGATATTACTGTTTTATTATTTAACTGGACAAGTCTTTGGCCAAAATTAGGAAGCTGAGACCTAATAATTCTAGTGTGTCTTTAAAAATAAAAAAATAAAATAAAATAAAATAAGGCAGACCCACACAGGTCAAAAACCCACACGGACATGCATTTTCATATAAACCCCAAACTATTACAAACCCAGAAAACCAAAAATCCAAATCTCAAAACTATCCATTTCTCCCAGCCCCCAGGGGAATAAGGCCAGTGTTAGTTTGCATGTGCTGGTCACCTTTCTCTGGGTGCCTTTTGGATTTTTCTGTGCCTCTGGTGGGCTGAAGGCAAGGGTGGGGAGCAAGGATGGTGCAGTTGCTCCTCAAAGGAGGCAGAGCTGGCTGCTGGGAGTTGGGGGAGGGCCCCCCCCCCACTTTGCTCTGGCCATTCTGCCAGCAACCTTTGCAGCGAGCTGGCATCTGGCCGGTACCCGGGGCTGGCTGACCCCTGGCACATGGAGCTTAGGCAGAGGTGGAGCTGTCTGAAATCCCAGGCGTAACCTCAGGAAGTACAGGCTGCAGCCAAGCAATAAGACTTCTCTGTTTTTGCAGCACCATCTGTCTCCTCTAACTTTCTGTAATCCTTCAGATGCTGGATTAGAAGTCATCACTGGGCAGGGCTGGATTGAATCCAAAGCTGGGTTCTTCCTTTGACTGACCTGGGAGAGGAAATTCTTACTGAAACATGCTTTCGTCACACTCCTCAGGGCCCTACAGGGTTGCTGCCTTCGCAGCATGAAGTATCCTAGAGCCGTAGAGGTGGATTTCTGCTTTTCATCTTGGGATCTTCTTTCCATGCCTTCTTGAGGTGTAGAGAGGAAGGTGCTTGGTGCTGTCATGCATGACAGAGACATTGAGGGTCTTGCTCTTGCTTTTTATCAGTTTGGCTCCCTGGAAGTGAAGTGGAATTTGATCTTTCCTGTGTCTTTTTGGCAAAAACAAATATTTTGAGGAAGGAGACAAATTACTTCCTTCCCACACACCATCTGTTTCCAACATCCGTGTTACACTGTGACATGCTTAACGTTGTTAGATGTTTCCTTGCCATTCAAAACATCTTCCCTCTTCTTCCAGCCCTGATAGCAGTCTTTCCACAGCAGAGGTAAAACTGGGCCATGAGGCTCTCCAAACAGCGATAGCGCTGCCGGTTGGTGTACGGCTCTGCCACTGAGTTGCGCAGCTTCCAGAGCAAACTCAGTTGGTTTGTGTGCAAACTCATCCGGGGGTCCAAGAGTCAAGAAGGCTTCTTTCCCACTCTCACCTCGCCACTAATAATGCCAGTTTTAACAGGCTGAATTCTGCTACCTTTTCCTCAGTTTACAGCTGCATTTGGAAAAGGATTTAGGGACCTGTGGTTTAAGTGTCAATAAAGCTGAGGCTATGACACCTACCTACCTAGAAAAGTGCTCAAGTGAAATGTGGCATACAGGTGAGCTCCTACCAGGGCTACCCTGTCAAGCCAAGGGGCATGGCATCTGTCCAAGGTCCCTCAGGCTGGAGGAGTCTGCATACCGGCTGTGACGGGAGGGAAGGTGGGTGAGCCACCTTGGTTGGAGGGAAGAGGGAGATGTTTGGGTCCTCATGCCAGGGTCTGAGGCCTGTAGTATGTAAGTGGGTAGGGCTGCTGGGTATAAATATTATTGTAAGATGTGGTTTGTTAATATTGAAGTTTGAAGTAGAAGAGGAGGGCTTTTGCTGCCACTTAGCTTTGTCAGTTGTGCAATACTAGCAGGAATAAGCAGCCGTTAAAAGACGGCTGGGTGAGCAGAGCTGACTGAGCAGGTGCTCACAGAAGGAACAGGTCTCATCAGTGAGAATGGGTCCTTCGGTAGCAGTCATTTTTCTGACAGAAGCTGCACTTCTGTTGCTGTTCTCATGAGGTACGGCGTGAAAAGGATGAATGCCCAGAGGATGTCTCCAGGAGATGAAACGGTGTGCAGTTTCCTTTGGGGAGCAGAGGTTTCTTTGTGAACCCTCCTTGTCTGTGTATGCGTGCGTGCATTAGTGGTGAAAAGGTGTAATTCAGTACCATCCATCTCCGCTTCCCAAAAGAGTCTGCCTACAGAAAGAGAACAGAAAGGAAGAAAGGGAAGATGATGAGAAAGGCATTTATAAGCTCACAGGTAGGTGATGTGGGCTGTGTCTACATGATGTATTGTAGGCAGAAGTAAGCTCCCTTGACCTGCCCTCCGAGCTGGTGGATGCAAGCCAGCTCTGGTCTGAAAGCTGTGTGACTGCTTCAGTGCAGCACTGAACGTAAGCTGATGCACCGTGCATCTCAGCACACTAACCACAGCGAGGCAGCTTGATGGGCTCAAAGCATGGTCAGAGCTTGCTTTGGCCTGCAGTACTCCAGGTAAACGTATCCAGGGCTTCACTGATCTCGTCATCTTTTTCTAACCCCTGCTTTTCCCGAAGTACAGCTCACCTACAAGCGGATGTGTAAGGGAAGGCTGCTTAGGCTGTCCCCTAAATAAGTACAATGGCTGTAATGTGCACCAGCTGGACTCATCTCCTCCAGGTATTGTTTAATATACGGTTGCACACTGGCCTTAGCTTGGCAGCTCGACACAATTGCGCTGTGATTTGATCCTGTGATATGTTCACATAGGGAGATCGGATGTCACAATGCAACATTGCAGCATCACCCTTTCTCTTGGAATGTGCCTTTAAGCAAAATCCAGTCTGAAGCTCCCCCATCCTTCTTCTCTATATGGATGAATATTCGCATGCTCTGACCTTTGGTGTCCTAGTGGGGGGTCTAACAGAGTGCCAATGTTTGGGAAGTCACTTTTTAGGGTGGTTAGAGGATTAAGTTGGGGTGGGGTGGTTTTGCTCTAAGAAATGATCCTTAAAATGGGTATTTTGGAGAGTCCCTTTTTTACACCACAGATGTTCGCACACAAACCTATATTCATCCTGTTCTCCTCTCTGGATTTGCTGTTCCTATGGAAGAGAACAGCTGAAGACTCTTCTGCAATTTCAGTGGAAGTCGGGGAGCTCTTAGGCAGGCCAAGCAGTTCCCAGCATCCCTATCTCTTTGCTGAAGAAAGACTGTTAACAGAGATGTGAAGTGTCACTGTCCTCTTTCATCTGAGGGCTGGAAAGCACTCTACAGACATTTAAGCTTTACAGCCCCCCCCACCTCCTCCCCGCAAGGCATAGAAGGAATTCTCTGCAGATGGAGAAACTGAGACAGAGTGCCTTGCTGCTGCTCAATCCAGTCATCATTGACAGAATTGGGGACAGGAGCCAGGAAACCGCCTCCCAACCCTCTGCTCTGACCACAGGGCCTGTCCTCCTCCCTCTCTGTCACCTTGGGAGGGACATAGCCCAGACTGCAGTGCTCCTGGGAGGGCTTTCAGCATCAGCTTTGGTCAATAGACTGCTTTGCAAATGCTTTTTCTCCTTTTGCACAATGACACATTGTGTCTGATCTTTATTTCTTATGGATATAAGATTCCTCTTTATTGCTTAACCTCCCCATTTCAGGTAGGCCAACCTGCATTCATAAGTGCTTCCTACTTGCTGTATCTTTCTGTTTTTAGTCTATGCCAAGGCACTGATGCCTTGAATCAGGGAAAAAACCCACCTTCTGTGGCCTTTTATTTGTCTCCTGGTGGCTCTGTGCTTCCTTTTCCAGATTGTCTTGCCTAGTAATGGTTGCAAAGAAAACCCCTCTGGGGGGGAAGGGAGCAGACTGGGAATGCCCACCATCTCCAGGACGTGTCTAGTCCTGCCTGCTGTGAATGGGAGCTGCTACTCCATCCTTGCTTCCTCTCCCCTGCAGTGAGCTGACCATCTGCTTACCTTAATGGGCTAGAGATTAGCCCAGAGGTTAAGTTATCAGCATAATTAACCTAGATTTCTACTCTATGGCTGAGACAATTTTTACTTATCTACTGCTTAGGTGAAGTGAAATTTGGTCAGCTCTCTAGGAACAAGGAGAACTGAAGCAAGCAGAGGGGAAGACTTTTAAAATTTAAAATTACCTTTAACCCCTCCAAGGCACAGAGATGGGAGATAATGAAGCTTGAACAGGGTCACATATATTCTATGAGAAAGATATTACAGAGAAGCCTAGTATATTATTAATACTGCCTGTTCCTTACATGGGAGCTTTTTCAGCTTCTATGTCTCAAAGAAAGCAAGTGTCATGAGCTCCATTTTACGGAAATTTGTTCTTGGAACATACGCAGAAAGCTAGCGAATTGAAAATATGTGACATCCCTTCATTTCTGCCTGGTGGGCAAGTTTATCATAGGTGTTATTCACCTGCAGGACATGTTCCCGCAAGCCATCCAGTAACGGGCTATCATTTGATACCGTGGTCATGTATTACCAGATACTCTTTTTGTTCTGGCTTAGTATGCCAGAGCTAATGTGTGAGCTAATGCCAGAGCTATATGTGGATGGCTTTTATGCTGCCTTTTCCTTGCCAGGGAAAGATAATAGTTTCAGAGCATCCCTAGCTGGCTTACCTGCCCTGGATTCAGTTTGCGCTTGTGGAGAGTGCTGTCAGATGCATGCACAGACCTGCTTGGTTGGCAGGGCCAGGATGGGGGATGCAGTTGTCCTGAGTCTCAGAGGGCTCCATGTTCCTGCGTGATCCCCATGAGGCTGTGCTGGCCACAGCATTCAAGCAATACATGTTTGCTTTGGGCTTCAGCTTGCAACAGGTGGAGATCATTTGCTGAGGCTGTAAGCCTAGCAGCACCATCTGACCCAGTGCTGTGTGCACTTCCTATGCCAAAGGACATGGCATGCAGACCTGGGGGACCTGTCCAGGGGTGCTGGCAGGCTCAGTGCCGGGACTCAAACAATCAGTGTAATTACCATTGAGAAAGCTTTTAATCCTTTGGTTAAATACAATGAACAAATGATAGTGAGATGAGGAATCTGCAGTCTGCTCGAGGACAGCAGTACCATGAGCAATGAGATGTGCAAATGAACAAACACATGCTTCCTGCCAGAGACACCTAATCTTGCTAATGATGAAATTAGTGTGCAGCTTTGGTCAGATCCCACCCAAATCTCTGTGTTCAGCTCCAGACATCTCACTGTCACAGAGACAGGGAAATTAGGAGTTCAAAGAATAACAACGATGATTAGGATGTTGGAGGAGAGCTGAGGTATGAGGAGAAAGATTAAAGCAACTACGTGTGTTTATCATGAATAATTGATGATTAAAAGGGGAAACCTAACTGTTTTCATGTAGTTTGAAGGGTGTGAACTTCAAGGAGAGGAGCTGCTCAAAAGTTTATCAGGAAGTATGTAAGCAGGAATGCTGCAATAAAACTCAGGGAAAGAAACATAGGTGGAATATCAGGAAAAGCTTCTAATGGACACATTTTTTGGTCTGGCTTCCGAGTGACAATGGCAAGAACCTCACTGTTTGGGACATGTATATACAGACAGGAAATACTGGAGAAGAGACACCAGAGTAGTAAATAATTCTGCAGAGGCAGGGATGGACTGTCTGAGCCCACACACATCTTTTGTCCTCTTTCTTCTCCATCTCTTCTATTTTTATACGAAGAAACAAATGGAGCTAGCACTGTTCATGCTTCTCAGTTGGAGATGCATTGCAAATGCTGCATTTTCTAGTCATTGTCTCACTGTCATTGTTCAATCTGTCTGCTCTTGCATTGTAGTGGGTTGTCAATCCTCATGTCTCTTTGGTAAAGTCTGTGGAGGATATGATGGACACTGGCTGCACTGTACCCTGATGGACTCTGCTGAGAACAGCCATCCTTGGTGAGATGGGACGGTTGGAGATAGGGGAGCCCCTAAGTATGCCCATGTTGGTTTTGGATGTGCTGGTTGGTTTGCACTGCCAAATTGTGTGACCATCAGGCTGTGGTGCTGCTGGACTTGTGCCCTCCCTTGCAGCGAGGGTTAAAAATGGCAGGCCTATCCTTTTGTTACTCAGGACTGCAGAGCCCCACTTGCAGTGCAAGAAGGTCCTCCTCTAGCTAATGCATGAAGGGTCTGAGCTTTCCCACCAGAGGGCTGTATACCCAGCCTGCACTCTGAGAAGCTTGAAGGGGCCAGCAGCTGGAGCATAGTGACAGAAAAACACTTAACATGTTACAATCGTTTGTTTTTCCATTCTTGTCCTGGTGCAGAAGAGGAGGCATTACTCTCCTAATAGGTAGATGAAATGTCTACCTGAGTGCTTCTAGCAATGGCTGTGCTGCAGCCTTCTCTTACATCTTCTTACTGGTAAAAAATATAATCCCCCCACCCCCCAAACTGGTCTGCCTGTACTTTGCTGGGGACCGTTTCCTGTGTACAATCGATCCCCACCATACACTTGCACACCTCCCCTCCCCCTGCCACTTGTATATTTGCCAGAGAGCTTGCAGAGTTTTTGCTGAAAGAAAGCATTGTCTAGAGGAGGTTCCCAATGTAAGAATCTCACCTCATCAATCTCCAAAGCATAATGCATTTACTAAGATTAACATTGCCTATGGGAATCTATCTACAAAGTATATAAATTCCTCATGTTGTACCTCATTCTTTCTCCTGTTCACTTTTATCTTTCCCTCCAAACCTGTGTGCCTCTCCAGAAGGGGTTCCTGTTTGGCCCACCAGATGTCTGAAGGCCATGACACGGGTGCCGGCGAATGCTATGATGCAGTGCCTGTGCTCTGCCACTGCTCTTACCTGGGGCAGCTGCTCCCCATCTTCATCATCCTAACACAGAGTGACTCTGCTCAAATGCCCCTGCAGTAACCTGCCATGCTGTAAACTGGAGACCTTTACAGCTGAAGATTTGCCTCTAACTTTTTTTCCTTGCCCAGTAATTCTCTGCTTTGTGAGTGCTTGCGGACACCATTGCAGGGTTTATTTCTGAAGCGGACTGCATCATAATTAAGAGGCCCCCAAATAAACTCCACCTAGCAATAACAGAACATATAATAAACTGAGCTCCTAACAAGCCTGATAGGGGAGCAGTCAAGCTGCCCTGGTCTGGGATGTTTCAGCATCCACATAGACATCTTGACAGAATAATAGTGAGCTTCTTTGAAGTTTTATGTTCCCTTAGTCTGTTAGGATCTGACAGCTGCTGTCACCTCAGAAATTAACAGCCAAGGTGTACATTCTTGTCTTTCCAGGGAAGTAACAGCAGCAGCTAAGTGATAGAAGTTTTTGTCCTGGAAAATTTCCGGACGCATCTAGGGAAGAAAATCATGCATCTGAGAGGCAGTGACCATAGAACAAAGTAATGTGCCCAACTGAAATTGCAGGACTGATCCTTCCCACAGGCAGGTAACTTTAACTTATTGTGGCCTGTGAGAAAATGAAGAAAATCAAGGACTGTGGCATGACACTGACTCGGGCATGCAAGTTTTGTGATCTGGTTGTTTGAGGAAGTGTAGGAATCTTCCCCTCAAATAGAGCTGCACTGGCTAATTCCACTTGAAATTAGCAAGGTCTTGCTCATCAGCTGGGGTCGTCAATAGCTCTGTGAGACAATGCAGATTGCTGCCTAAACAACAAAGGATTTTGGCACCCCACAAAAGTCTAGACATATTAATTTCCAGCCACTTCATCTATTATATCCTTGTTTCCCATGTACCCTTTTTTCGAAGGGTACTTCGAAAAGGTCTTAACACCAAGAAAACCTGTTGTCTGCCAGCTTTTTGGATTCATCACATGCAGACCAGGACACTGAAGAAAGAAGGGCTTTGTCCTTCCTTCTTTTCATCTCCAGGTGAAGTGCAAGATGTCTTCCCTAAAGGCATCACAAACCCATGGTATCTTGAAGGACAATGTGGAGCAGCAGCTTGTTGACTGACAGATGGTGCAGAATAATGGTAGACCTGTGCCCGCTGCATCCAAGATCCTGACGCTCAGGGAACCACTGTGTGCCTTCTTTGGTGAAGCCAGCTAGTGTAATTGCATGGTGCCAAGGATGTGTACTAGCAGGGAGCAACCCTGGTCCAGTTTTTTGCAGCTTCCTCCTCCTCCTCAGGAACAAACCTGCACACAGATGAGGCCTTTACTCTTCTTTCCACGTGATCCCTGCCAGGCAATGAGGCAGGGTGCTTTTCACAGGCTGTTTCACTGGGCACAGGCTGGCGGCTGCTGCACGGCAACTGGTGAGGTCCTGGCTGGAGATGACAGTGCTGAAACGGGTGGGGTGGGAGGTGGGAGGGTAGCTTTGCAAGACAGTGCTGTTGTGCAAGTGGCTGTCAGTCTCCTGGCATCTCCGATTGACTTGACAGCTGTGCAAACAGTGCAGCCTAACTTATCAGAGAGGAAGTGACAGAGAGGAAATGGAAATGTCTGGAAACATACCAGGGAGTCAAGCCTCATCATAATATCCCCTCAGGCCAGATCAGAATGACTTTAGTGCAGTCATACGTTATTTTTTTCCTGCCTTCCTCTTGGGGAAGAGATGCTGCAGATCTTGATTGGTGTTGTTGGATATGTAAAATATCGTGTTGCACAGTTGAAAGAGATACTAGCCTAGGGAAACACTAGGCCTGCGTGGAAGAGTTAGCTTGAATGTGCATTTGCAGAAAGGCAAAGCATTGGCTTTTTGGAGTTGGCCAGTTTTAGAGTTCTCTTAATTGTGCGAGAGGAGCCCAAGTCCTATGCCCTAGGGCTTCTGATGGCCACCATGGAGAGTGGGAAGAAATTCTCCCTGCCTGCTCCTCCCATGTAATATTTACTTTCAGTATGGTTTTTTGTGTGTTCATCAGGATCAGATTTACTTTGGGGTAATAGGGCAGGAGGTGATCATCTCTTTTAGTACAGTCTGGAGACTATGGAGACCTGGTAGACCATGCAGTGATCATCTCTCTTTTCCCCTTTTACTATACTGCCAGAAAAACAGCATCTGGTCTTGATTTTCAACTTCCTCTGAAAGAGAAGAGATGGGAGAAGACAGTACATTTGATATGTGTCTTGGAGCCCCAACAATCATTAGATAATCTTTTACATACCGTGCTGGGTCCCTTGCTGGGTCCACACTCAGAGTCACAGTGACCACCTGATTTGAGGGCAGGAAAGCATTTTTCCATAGATCTGATGAGATGTTTAGGGGATTGTTCTTCTCCTTTCATAGCCTGGAGCAAATTTTATTTCCCATGCTGATCATGATCTTTCACCTCAAAGTACCTTTGCTGTTGAAGGAGTTGGTAGATCTATAAAATCTCTCTTGCTTTCTCCCTGTAGCACATTGGTTATTCTTTTCAGGTCATCTGTACTAGTTACCACGTGGTTATTGTGTCAAGGTAAATACTGACTTAGGGCCTAGCCTGGATGTTTTGTAGGTTCATCAACTGAAAGCCTATCGAGCTGTGTGTGACTGGGCTCCCTGACTCAGGCTCTCAATTCAGCCTCATGTCCTTGACCTGGTAGCGCTTCTTCCTGCCGTGTCCTGGCTGTGCATGTGTAGGTCTACCCCCAGCACCAAGGTCCTTGCCAGCAGCCCACCCTGACTGGCAGGTCATGACATAGTTGGGGAACGATATTTGTACGTGGTGAGGGACTTCTTTTTCTTTGTTAAAATCTAAATAAATCTCAGAGAGCAAAAGATAGTTATGGTTGTTTATCATTTGATGAGCTTGAGCTTTCTCATTGGCATGTACTAATCGAGAAAAAGTTGTGACCAAAACACAAGCGGCCTTCAGCTGCAGTTAAATTGTAGCACTGCCGAAGAGCGACAGATTTGGGAGGGAAAATAATAACAGGTGAGCAGATTAATAAAATACAACACGGAAAGTACCTGGAGAGTATATAATCAGCTTTGAGATGGCAGTGAAATCCAAGGAGCATTTTGAAAGTGGAGAAGGCTGGTATACACATGACTTCACAGTGAGGACCCCTGGTTACACAGCTGGAGAGCTGATATCTTTATTTTAGCTACTTGTTTTCCATCGTACAGGCATGCTCCTTGTACTTGATACCTCACAGGCAGCCTGAATGCATCGTATTTCACAGTGTTTCACAGTAGGCTTCCTGTGTCATCCCAGAAACTAGAAACGTCTTGCTGCAAAAGCAACGGCTTTGAGAGGTATTGCAGAGACTAGTTGAAAGCTGGTCCTGGTTTGCATGACTTGCCCTGCACCCCGTGAGCCACCACATGGCTGTGAGTACAAGCAATGCCAGTTTTGCCCACCCCTGATCCTGGAGACAAAACAAGTGCTCCAGCACCAGTGTGCAGGGGAGTACTCCCACAGTCCTCCATTGGGTATGGGAGATGTAGGGGTGGGCCCTCTCTCTTCTGTTCACTGATGCTTTCTTCTCTACCTTATGTATAGTCTCTCCCAGCCTCCTGCCCCATGTGTCAAACAAGCTTTTTGCTCTGTCCTGTGTGTTTTCAATGGTTTGTTCTACCATACATTTACTTCAGAAGGCAGTCTGAGAAAGACATATCCACGCCAATAAAATTGATAAACTGCCAGAGAGAGAAAAATACAGTTTTAGTAACTGGCATAAACGTGAATTTGCTGACCTGGCACCAGGAGGGGAAAGGGAAAGGCTGGTGAATTAATTATAGCACTGAAGCAGCATTGAAGAGAACCTGGCTTATCTTGGAAGTGGTTCAGTTACTTGGCTTAAGATAGGTGTCCAACTGTTTTACATCTGAGGAGGTAATAAATGTAGTAGGTTGAGAGTCGGAGCTGCTCAAGGCATGGCTCTGTGGTTTGTTTAAGCTGATCTGAGACCATGCTGCAACCCTCTGCCTGCCCATCCATGACCTCCCACTTTCTCCCCCATCTTGGTATTTGCAATTGCACCCCTGAACTGACTCTTTATAAAGCTGCACAGTCACTAAGGCTGATGTGAAGGAAACGGTAGGAAACTGTGGGCAAAGTTAGGATGTCAGCAAAGTGTGATTTCAGTCTGTTTTAATTCCTCTCCCAGCTCAAATCCTCTTTCTAGCTCTGCCGCTGACCTGGGTGAAGATGTGACTTCTCTGTGCCTTAGTGTGACTCTCTTTAGCCTGCGAGTGCTGCCTTCCTCGTACAATGGTGTGGAGGCACCTGGAGCTGCTTGTGAAGCTCCTGGGTGGAGGAAAAAGGAGCAAATAGCTGTTGTTAGTGTTCCTACATGCTTTCCAGTTGACTGTATAAATTTGGTACTAGCCTTCTTTTGCAAAGCTGAAGTGGAGGTGACTCTGGAGCACCCCAGCCAAGCTGTATTGCCCTGCAGGTCAGGAGGGGCAGAGCTCATATCTGTGGGAGCAGATGCTTTCCTGGAGTAAAGCTCCAGAGATGTACTTCTGCCATAATCTAGGGCCTTGTGCAGGGCTGGAGAAGCAGTCCTCATCTTTCAGGGCTGTTTCTTTCTCTCGTCCCTCTTACTGGGCATCATCTTGGTGAGTATAAATATGAGATTAATATCTCTGGTAGAGCACTGAATGAGGTGGCTCCAGTGTGTCCAGGTTTTCTGAGAAGTGCTACTTCAAAGAAATGCAGAGAGAGAGCGTGAGCCTCAAACCTGCTACCCAGAATGGGCTGGGAGGCTCAGGAGCTTTGCAGCACCAATTCAAAGAGAACTGCAACATATTGATCAAAATCTCTGAAGGTTTCAAATCTACCGTAAGACTAGAAGGAATAGTGTTCCTTATGAAAAGCATATTCTCTCTAAAAGTAGAAAATAATTATTATTATATTGATGTGATATTGTTGTGCCTTATGTTTACAAACCCTTGTCACCAAAGAAAAAAGATTTGAATGCAATTTGAATACAAATGGGCTCCTTAGGGAGCATGTTATCTGTGATGTGACTGATAATCTGGCCAGGCTAAGGTTATTGCAAGAAATAGACATGACCTTTTAAGTATACAACAGAGGTTTGCAGGAATGGCGAACATTGTGCTTTCTAAATAAATGTGTTGGCTGGAAATGAAAGTAGAGGAGTGCATCTAATTAAAAATGTATGTCAAAGAAAATAGATGGAATAAAAAAAGGGTAAACAAATATTAAGGAAGATAAATGAGTTGTCACAACAGAAGTTAGAGCTGGCCAGCTCAGGGAGGGAAGTGTCCTACATGGAACAAAAGTAGCCATTTTGAGGGCTGTGCTTAGCACAAAATTGCAAAGAAATACAAAAATAAAATGCAATTATGACTATACAGCTGGAGGACAAAGCTATTATGATGATAGTGCAGAGCCATCAGTAACTATATGATGAGAAAATGCAAAAAATCTTTCTGCCATCTGGTCAAGTTCAGTACTTATGTAGTTCTCATTGTTAATGGGCCCTTACATGGAGTATGTATTGTAGGGCTGCATCCTTAGCAATATTTTAATGCTGGATCTATACCAATAGGATGTTTGATCGCACATGCAATTAAATACGCACAAATCTCTAAATTCCTCATTAGCTTCTTTAGGAAAACATTCTGTCTTGTAGACAGTTTAAACACTTTTTTGCCCATCTACTCTTGTCAAATTCTCTTTGGTTTCAAATTCCTCTGAAGAGAGTCTTCCCTGAGCCTGACTTGTTGGTTTTCCTGTGCCTCCTCTGGAAAATGGATGTAGGTTTTTCAGCAAATATTGGCTTGATATTGCTCTGTCCAGTCAGACCTGTAGAGCAGGTGGGGGATTAAGATAGGGAACATGTAATCACCTGAGCTGGAATTTAGCCATGAGACTGGGTTTATCACTTTTAATCATGTGAGAAAGGGATTTTTAATGACTACAAGTGTTCTGGTCCTCAGCTACCTCTGGCCCGAAAGCCCAGGTCTCTGATAGCACAGGTCTCCTGTGGATGAGGCTGCTGTCTCAGTGCTGGCTTGGTAGAGGGAACAACTTGCTGCAAACTCACCTTAGGTAGCATTTTAATTTTTCCCACAAAGATCTCCTTGCTTTATTATAGGCTTTTACTTGCCCAAACTCAGTGAGCATGCAAGCTGGCCCAGTGGGAGGCCCAGCTGTATTAGGGCTGTAAAGAAAGGGTGGCTACACCCTTGAGCAATCACCTTTGACATCTCTTTTGGTGTCTTTCTGTTTGGGGAGAGTTGAAAGGAAGTACAGTATGAGAGAAGAAAGGACTGAGTATGGGTTGGAGTGAAGAAGTGCTACAATTTCAAAGGTGGGATCATCTTTGCTTCTGTCTTTGAGGGCTTTGGGGCAGAACCTGGGAGGATCTGAGTGGCAGCATCTCAGTAGTTCACGATGAGATGCCTGTTCAAGGAGACGCTATTCCCCAGTGTGGCCTCACCTCTGTGAGCTCTGCTGAAGAGGGCTGATGATGTGCAACACAGGATGCTCTAGGCCGTGTAAGCATTTTTGATTCAAACTGGTGGTTTCCTAGTGGTAACCAGCACAAAGGGCAGCCTTGGAAAACGCTCTCTGGCTGCCATTGGCTCGACTGTTCCTAGAAGTGCTGTGCAAGGAAGGTCACTCAAGTTGTGTGTCCAGTCCTCAGGGATCTGCACTCGGCCCCAACGAGGCAGCGGGTGCTAAGTGCCCCGTGATGTGCTGGTGCGACAGGAGCGCAGCCACTTCAAAAAAGGTCACTTCCTTCCACAGTACCATGCTGGCTGCTCTGCTGACTGTGCACCAGGGACTCATGAGGAAGTGGAGCTAATGCTTTTAGTTGACAGGGCTGTCTTAATATCTGTGTAGATCTATAGGCAGAGTAGCCTGAGGAAAGATGAAAATTTAATGGGGACATTTTCACCCTGGCTTGCTCACATGCCATTTTAATCCTGCTGCCAACATGATGGGCATTTCTGCCTGAGAAGTGCTTGAGTGAAATCCAAATTGTTTAACAAGGAGCGAAAACAGCTACTGGTGGGGCCTGAAGCAATAAATCAGTTTGTAAACACTGCTGGAGTTTGAGACATGTCTATATACAGATTTTATTTCTATGGTGGCTTTAGCAGAAGGCCCCCTGGGATGCAGATGGAGGAATGGGGTGGGGGTGGGGAACAGGCTCTAGGTGGCTAATGCGTGGTCTGTGCATGGACTTGAATCAGTGTAATGGATCAGATATGGTTTGGCTAAAGTGTGCAAATTTTTTTATCAGTACAGTTGATTGAAACTTGGCAACTTGGTGTTTAGACGGTAGGTAGCATGCACAGTGACAGCTGATGGATGTTAAAGGATGTATCTGAAAAGCCAGGGCTGCTGGGTTTTAAAGACAGAAGTGCAGAATCACCTAGTGAGCTCCAAACCTCAGATGAAATGCAGAATGGATTACCTTTGGGGAGTAGGAAGTGGGATATGCAGGTGCAAGAAAGTTAAAAGAATAATTGGGAACTGAAACATGATTCAAGGTATGCCTAGGCCATATGGTTCAGGTTACAACACAAGCTCCCAGGAATCTCTATCTGGGAGATGTGGGATGAACAACTGGTGAGTGCACCACAGGATTCAGGATGCACCGCGTGTAGTCCTTCAGCATTCATTGTTTGTCACAACTTTGGTTTTTTTTGTAAGCCAGGCAAAAGGATTCATCATCTCTCCAGAGAGATCAGACCTGAAATGTAAAAATAGTCTGGTTTGAATTGGAGCTTAAACCTAAAGTGATTACATGACTTCTGTTAAAGCAAAACAAACAAACAAACAAAACCAAAACCTATTTTCTTCTCATGATTACATAACTTGCAAATCAGATGAATGGGCAATCTTCATCTGTCTGATTGCCAGAGGAAAGCACCTGTACAAATCGAACCAAGCAGCCGTGTGCTTCGAAGTTTGGCGCTCCATTAGAGGCTGAAGCTTGGAATAGTTGTTCATAACCTGTAACATGAAGCTTGCCTGTTTTGGAAGGGCTTGTGTACCTTTTCCCAGCTATACTAGGTGGTCTAACAACCTTTCCTTCCAAGTGGCATTTATTACAGCACTGCTGTAGGTGGAGTATATTCGAATGGATCTGCTCTTTTGGGCACTTGGGTTTCATAGCAGTGCTAGCCAACTGGTTTTCCCTGTCTCTGTGCAGCAGCGTGGGCAGCAGGAAAGCTGGTGTTTACTGGGAGAGGTATAAACAGCAGAAGAGGTTACATTCCTGGTTCCTGTCTGCAAACACCACGTGATGTAAGTAGCTCTGAAGCTTTGCAAGGACAGTTGATCTGAATCACAGAGCAGCATTTCACTGCAAAAAGCTTCAGTGAAAACTGGTGTAATTCAGTACCTGCTGAGCTCCTGCTGTGTAGACTTCCCGTAGTACAGGGAGTGAAGCTTAGTCACTCCAAATCATGGTTTTCCTGAATCAACACCTGCTGAGAGTACTTTGCACTGTGGCTTGTGCCCTGGATGATTTCTCAGGGCCCTTCGTCCCCTTTGCAGATCATTAGTCAGACTCTCAGTTGGAAGTTGCTCCTGAGTCTGTGCTGCACATTTTTGTTTAAATGCTGACGTTGAAGGATATGGTCTGCCATCCGTTTGTCACATAGTCTTGAGGACTTTGAATATATCCTGGTCTGAAATCCCACCAGAATTCTGCCTGGCATGAGGTTATACAGTGGCAGATTTGTGTGTGAATTTTCAAATTCAAAGTTTTCCTGGCCGTGTGCTAGGAGTCCAGGAGGTCCTGGGCCCTAACATGTGAGAAAGTGATGGCTCTCTTTGTTGCTTTACAGCCTCTTGGAGTTGTATCCTTGGGCCGTTTGCTTTGCACAAAGGTTATCTATCTTTTACTCTTGAGAGGAAGCTCCCAAGAGAGGGGTACAACTGTCTCCTGTCTGCAGAGCTCATAGTCAGAAGCGGGGTAGAAATGGGGACTTGCTCGCCTGTATGAGACCATTGGGCATCTTGCCTCCACCAAAATGGCCAGAGCCTGATGTTTTGTAGGAAGCCTCCATGCCAGTCCCACATCCCAACCTGTCATGAACTGCCCAAAGGAGGGCAAAGTGTTTTCCTTCTGCCTTGAAGAGGGTTTTGGAACAGCCTAAGATATGTAACAGCAAATTACTAAGGAATTTCCTCCACATGTACATGTGAGTGTGTGTATGTACGTGTTGATTTGTGTGTGTAATACATTTTTCAGTATCAGTCCTTCTAGTGGGGTTGCAGTATCTGTCTGCTGCCCCAGTTTCTCACTGAAGTTGGGTGATTGATCTGTGGTCAGAGCGGGCTGAAGGTGGAAATTATTTTATTTAGAGAAACTCATTTTCCAAATTCAGCACTTTTGCGCACCTTTTACAGGACATTTTTTTTGTTTCTTTCTTGTGAGGGTTTACCATCCTCTGGGTAGATGATACTCCCAGACAAGATTTGTTGTCATACTCTATTTTCTGCTTTGCTTTGCCCCTCCCTATCCCCTCTCAGATCAGCTATCTTCTTCCCGCTTCCCCTCCCATTAGGCCATTACCTGTTCCAGATCTCGTCTCTCGTAATGCTTTTTGGCTGCTGACATCCTTATGACCCTAGTTGCTGCCAGATTAAAAAAAATTTCAGTGATACTAGCAAATCTCAGCTTTTGTTAGTCCCCCCCCCCCCCCCATCAGGAATACCTCAAAGACACAGAGATATTCGAAGGGGGTCCTGAATTTGAGAGATGAGGGGTTTCTGAATTTGCAGCAGGCTAGAACGATTGCTCTCAGAGAGGCAAACAGACCTGCTAGTCTGGAGAGGTGTGATCTAAAGCCCTACATGTACTAGCTATTGGCATAGTTAACTCCTTAATCACTGAGCAATAATATCCAGAAAATGTGCTGTTTCCACAGCTCTAAACTGCCTCCCACATATTGCTGAAGTGTGAAGAGCCCTGTTGTCTCATGCTCAGCTGCTGCAGCCACCTGACAGCTCCTCTGTTTCAGGGACATCTTGCAAAATGTAAAGGCATTGATAGTTACGGTTGGAGGGGAATATCGGAGAGAGACCTGAATTAAACTGGGTTTAATGTCAAAGGAGTTAACACAGATACTGCTGTCCTGAGTGCATGATTAACGTTGCATTTAATTTGCAAAAAACCTTCATGTGACTGAAATGGCTGCTGGACCCTGTCACCATATCAGTGCCTAGACCCCTTGCCACAAGTTTTAGATCCTGGGTGCTGCAGGGCACACTGGGCCTGTCCAATCCAGTGCACTACCTCTAAACCATAGGATTGCTGAAGCTTGTGAAGAGTCTAGGGGAAGAGAGCTGCTGGGGCAGCGTCCTGTGGGGAACAAATGTTAAAATATGGGCATAATCCTGCTTCCAGTAATGCGACGTATGGAAAGGGGTGTATTTGTCCAAATTAAAGCAGCCCTAGCAAAGCAAGGGGGTCAGTCTAGGCTTTAAAATTTCTTCTTGAGACACTTAAAGAATCATGCATTATGCATCTTGATATCTGCAGGTATTGGTTTCTCTAGACAACTTGATTGTTCCGGCAATCTGTATTGATTACGTTTATTGCCACATTAACAAACATTTTATTTTCCTAAAAAGCACTACCTAAAGGTATACCATCTTCTACCAAATCATGCATGTGTCTGTCTTTGTGGATCAGCAATGCGTTGCACAAGTGACACCCTGATTGCAATGTTCCAGGTTGTCTGAAGGCTTTATTGCTCTGCAGTTTTGCACTTTCACCTTCTGCTGTTACGCTGTATTTCTTGATTGCTCTAGTACACATATGAAAGTACCTTCCATTATATTAGACCTGCACTGGTACCTGGGTACTGGAGCAGCTACGTTATTCTGCTGAGTCTGGTACGTCACACATATTGAATCCAGAGTTACCTTCCTTATAGCTTTATGGCTTTTTTTTTTTTTGGCTATTGTTCATGGTCTCGTCAGGTTTCTGCATTAACGGTCCCTCCCATGGTAATGCAGAACTACTGGATTAAGAAGGCTGGTAACATGGATCAGCTCTGTCTCTTTGCAGAGTGGATGAAACACTGGATTCTAGTCTGAGCTTTGATGTGGAAGCATAATGGCAGGTTCAGACTCCCCTGTGAAACATGAAGAACCAAAGTCTAGATCTGAGTTTGAACTCTCCCAAAGCTTGCAGTGTGCGGATTCAGGGCTGCAACCCACCAGACTGGCTCATGCTCCTGACCACCGCAGTGTATTGAGTCTGATCTTTCTCATCATCTCTGTAGTCCCTCTGCCTTGCATCAGGGCCTGTCCTAGTGTTGCTTTGTTCCTTGCTGTTCACTGTGCAGCAGCATGTTGTGAGAGATGTGTGTACATAGCCCTCTGATTTGTTCTCATGTGGTCTGCACTAGAAATGCCTCATCTGCTCAGGCAGTTTTATTTTGGGGGGTACATCGTTGGTCTCATAAAAGACTAAGTGACTCAGTTCAGTGGTGCAGAAAAATGGAGTCTGTGTTTTCTGTCTAGTGGCTGTTGCTGCTTAGTTTTTTCTGTGACCCCATCCCTCCCCTGTTTCTCCCCCTACTCCAAGCCATTCACATCAAGGTGTCATTGCTTTTGCTCATTCATTTTTCCCACAGCTTCTCTCCCTGCTTCTGGCCTGGCTCACACACAGACCCACCCACTGCTTGGTCATGGGACTTTGCCCCGCTTCCAGTGTGGGATGCTCTAGGACAGTAGCTCCTTTCTCAGCCATGCTTCTCCGGAGAAGCCTGGCTGCCATCCAGGCTTTGAGTTCATCCTTCAGTCCTGGGCTGCCCTTGTCTCCTCACCCTTTGTGAGTTCCCGGGCAGCTCTTCTTCCCTCTCAGCAGCAGCTCCCAGAGAGCTGTGCAGACACCCAGCCTCAAAGGCTGCACAGATCTGGCAGAGTTTGTTCACCGAATTTCAGTTTGTGTGTGATGTCCCTAGGCCTTGAATGTGATGCGGTTCTTCCCATTCGGGAGCGTTGAGCTAATATTGGTGTCTGTGCCTTCCTGTGGCCTGGGGAGTGAGAAGAGCCCCTGTGGCATGTTCAGGCCATCAACACCAAAAGCACAGAGCAGGCAAAGCCTGCATTAGTCCAGGCACACATGTGAGCACTTGCTGCCAGTGCTTTGGAAGAGCTCCTGGCAATTCTTGGCCTGACTGATACGTAATAATTCTGTTGGTCTTTGCCATATCTTTTAAAATCCATTTGGAAGTGCAGAATGAAGTTGGGTGGGCTTGGAGAGCAAGTTTGCTCAGCCCTTCCTTCTGCTTAGGGCAGGGGTGAAGTCAGTGTATTTTTATCTCCACTTGAGTGCCAAATTCCTTGTCTTTATTTGGTTCACTGTCTTCACTCCTCTGTGAGGGTCTCGCCCAGTGGCTTCCTCTGGATGTACCTGCTTATATTCAGCCCTTGGGCATGTGTTTGGAGATTCCTCCGAGGGTTGTGGCTACCCCCTCTTTTTCCACCTGTTATGGAGATTTGGGGATGGGCTGGCTAGCTCTCCTGGGTGGAGATGGGAGCAGGACTTGAGTAGCAGTTGTGCTTCATGTGTAGAGTTAATCCCCAGAGTCTTGAGCGTCTCCTGTTTTACAGATCCGCCTGGTTTCCTGCCTCCAGCCGCTGCTCTGCTGGGGTAGGATTACCGGAGATGGGGGATGGGAAGCAGGGGGGAAGCATGTCTATTCTGAGGAGTCGTGTTTGGTTACTATCTCCTGCCCGCCCGCACCCTCAGCATGCCGGAGATGCTCTGGCAATGCTGCTGGGGAGACCATGTGCTACTGGGGGGGACAGGAGCTGCAAGACAGGAGCAGGAGAGGATGGGCAAGGAATCTGCAGGCCTGCAGCAGAGATTTGCTTTCCCAGATGGCTACTGAGATAGAAGTGTGGCAGTGCAGGAGTGGGAAGTCGTGGTACTGAAGGAAAATACAGTGGTTCATCTATAAACCATAAATTACTCCTCCTCCTGAATTCCCTGCTACTGTGCCTCCCTGGCAGTGGGGGAATGGATACAGATGCGTTTTTTGCATGGTGAAGTCACTTATCTGCGGACACATGAAGTTTGTGCTGCAGGAATGACCAAAGCCTTGGTCACAGGTGGCCTGCTAGATCTGTAACTTATCTGCTAGATTGCAGCGCATCTCACAGAGGTTACCTGTGGCTATTCAGTTGTACATGTATGTAAAATATTTTGAAGTCTTCAGAAAATTATTAGGCATCATTCAGATGTGAAATGCTGTTCAACACACTTTGTAAGTCCCTGAGGTGCGGAAGCTCAGGAAGTAGAGAAAGGAATAGAATTAGGAAATAGAGACAAGAGACAGGGCATGTGGGTGGGGAAGTGAAGAGTGAGAGTGCTCATTTTGGGCCTGCTCTTATTTCTCCATGCTTGTTGGCAACACCCAGAGGAAGAAGACGGTGCTCCTCTTTCTTACACATGTAGCTAACTTCACTGCGCAGTGAGTGAGTATGTTTGGAATGAGATGGGCATGCCTTTTTAGCTTGCTTATGCTGACTTGCATCCGTACTCACCTGGTGACATCCCCCTTCTTTATAGACTTTTAAAGAAAATGGTATTCTTACCTGCTGACATAGAAAGGAAAACTCATTTGGGTAGCTGGCTGCCTGCAGGTTCCTGTCCTACATGCCCAGTGCTCCCGCAATTTCACCATTTTCCACTGACATCCCCAGGATCAAGTACCACAGCATTTAAAGAGCCCCCACATCTTCAGGAACCCTCTGCCCTGGCACAGCTTTCTGTGCCCTGCCCTGACTCCCTAGTACCACTCTGCCCCTTCCCATGGCTCCTGTGACCTTTGGAAACGCCTTTACCTTCTCCTGCACTTCCTATTTGTTTGACCAGGTGAGAAGGTGCCAGTGGAGTACCCAGCTCTGGGACCTTCCTGTGGCGACTGACTGGCAGGCCAAACCAGGCACTTGTCTGTTGAGATTGCACTGCAATTTTCCTTTGTCACAACACAAACTTACTCATGCCCTGAATGTCACACAACTTGCAGGAGCCTAAGTCTTTGAGCTGTCTACCTCTCTGTTAAATTTTCTGGCCAGCAGATTCAAAAATTGTGTGGGTGGCAAACTACTGACATGCACCCACACAAACTCACAATGTGATCACATTAAATGATGTAAGTGTTATATATGTAGACAGAAATCGTATCTTTTTGCCTTAGAAGCAAAACTACCTCTCTAATTTCATTGTCAGTCAAGTCTGATCACTTTTTCTTCTGAATTATCTGTGCAAACTCTCTTGAACTTCTCTGTGGTGGATGTTTGGTGCACAGTTGTGTTTGGACCACAGCCCCAGGTCCAAGTGCTGCTGCAGAGTCATCTGAGTTGGAGAAGATTCTAGGTACCATGTCTCTATGTGCCACAGAGCCCTCATGGGTCAGCCTTGGACCTGTTTCCCAGATACGTACTGTGTGTGTGTATGCTCTGAAGTTTGTGGTATGGTGTCTGTGCCTGCTTGTCACTGAATGGGAAATTGCAGTTTGAGAGGGACGTAGGAGAGCCATACAGGAAAGCGTAGCACTGGTTTGTGAATAAAAAGGGTATTTACAAAACAACAGGGTTTGTTATAGCTACATGCAGATCTTATACCAGACAGCAATGCCTGCATTCCTAAGAATCAGCAAGCAGAAAGACTTTATCCACAGACACAGTCAGCTGACAAATTTATTCACTGATGATAATTCTTATGCATGAGCATTCTGGTAAGATAGTATTTAGAAAATAAAATCAATGTTCCTTTTTAAGATTCCAGAGTTACTAGGGAAGGGCAGTAAAGTCTTTTCATATTTTCCATTATGTGGTGCTTGATAAAGCACAGAGGAATCATATTCTCTCAGTTTGAACATTTTTGCATATATTGCTACAGTAACCAGAACTCCAGTGTCTGCCATCTTGCAGCTACTACTGTCAGTGCTGTTTCAGCTGCTTGGTTTACCTCTTACTCTATCTTTCCCTGCAATATATCCAAGATTCATATTTTTTCCTCCAAATTTGCACCCGCGACTCTGTCTACATCCTCATTGTGAGTTTTTTCCTGCAGGATGCTCCTCTGGTGTCCTTCTGTTCTCTCAAACTTCTGCCCTTGGTTTTACAACTTTACAACTTCAGCCCTTCATTCATGCTTTTACCTTTTTGTGTTGTTCTTTTTTTTCCTCCAGGTCTCCAAACACAATTTTTTATAGCCTCAGTCACCTACTCTGCCCATAGATACCTTTCTTCAGTTTCTTCTGTTCCTGGTGGGTCCTCTTTTCACTGCTGATAGAATTGTTTCTTTGCCTTCTTTTTCCAGCTCTGTGCTACAGTTTCTTACACCAACTTGTGCTCCATTTTAGATTGTTTAAGACCTCCTTGGACAGGAACTGTCTTTTACACTTAGCATTACCAAAGACAATGGCTCCCTGGGGTCTCTGAGTGCTACTGTAGTGCAAATACATATGTAAGGTTCATTATCTTGCTAGGGCACATTCCTGATGTCCTAATGTAGCAAATTCCTTGCTCTTAGTGCGTGGGTTTTTAAAATGAAGTGATAGAGAAGTATATTATAGTCACTTAGCAACCAGAACCGGCTTTTGAAAGCAAAAATCTCGTGTTTGTTTTGTAATTTTGGTTTCTAGAATCTTAAATCTAACTTTCCTGTGCTCAAGAAATCAACAAAGTGTTTGCAGGGTTGCAGAATGAAGATATTCTGTTGGTTTATGTGCTGACTTGCATGCATGTGTCTGTGTGTGGTTACTCGCTGGCTCTCCCTAGTTAGAAATGTGACAGTGTATTTGCTTGTTCTCTTCTTTTGCACCTGATTGTCAGGAGCGTTGTTTAACTGTGATTAAGGTCAGTGGGAACTTTGGTGCTCAAAATCGCTGAAAAACAGTTCCTCTGCTGGAGACGCAGGCTGCCGACGATGCATCCCCAGCTGTGAAAAGTTCCAACTGCCCTTTATTCAACAGCCAGAGCTTCCAGCTTTGTCCCTGGCAAATTCTGCAATGCAGCTCTGAGTGATCAATGCAAAAGACTTTGGTATATGAAAACTAAAAGTGTGGGGACAGCATAAAATAAATTGAATTGCAAAATAAAGGAGTACAGGGCTATTCTCCTGATTGCATTATTCAGCTTCGCATTTATTTAATTAAAACCCAACATTTTCTAATTAAAATGCAGCCCCTGCAGAATTTCCAGGCTGCTGTCCGCAAGCGGGAGGCTGTGGGACGTGTGCCATGCAGCAGCTTGCTACAGAAGTCCCCGGGGTCACCCGGAGGAGACCCTTCAGCAGCGGTAGTGGCCCCCCACCCTGTGCAGCTCTGCTGAAGGACAGCCAGGCTGGGGGAGGTAAGGGTGCTCTGGCAGTACTCCCTGCATTGGTGGCTATTTCCCAGGGAGGCTGGGGGGAACCTGCAGCAGATTTTCAAGGCAGCGTAGTGCCCTCTAATGCTACTCCCTGGTAATGGAGGGGGAAACGATCCAGAGGGTGCTGGCTGAAGCCCTGTGGGCCATCCTGTTGAGGCTTGGAGAAGAAATCTGACATCACACTCGCGCTTTGACCTCTCGGTCCCGTTGGCATGCTTTGTGCTGTGGCTGCTCGTCACTGCATACACAGCCAAGTTGCTGCTCAGCTTGCTGGGCTATAAGGGAAAGCCTTGTACATTAGGTTTTGCAATGCTTCGCATACCCAGGTGACATGCGCTTTTCTTTTTGGAAGTCAACCTTACCTGAAATTTGCTGTAAATGAACTTGGGGCCAGAAATGTTGCCCCAAACTCTTCCTTTTAGCTGTCCTTCTAAGCTTTAGATCCGTCTTAGATGAGGCCTACCTTGAGCTGCTGCAGAGCCAACATTGCCCTTTGTCAGCATGGCCCTTTTTCCTTTCCCTGTACTTTAGAGCAGTATGTCCAAGCTGTGTTTTGCATTTATATCAGAGATGTTCAAAACTGACCATAACTTGTACACCCGGGCTGGTGGGGAGGGCTTCCATCACTTGAGCCTGTATCTGAACAGAAGAGCAAGATTTGCTCTTTCTGTTTTTCAGAAATGAATGTTTGGAGTTTGATTAGCCTTTGCTTTCTTTGCCATGGTTGTGTGGTGAAGGGGCTTTTGGAGGTGCATGAAGGCTCTGGTGGCCCTGACTCTGATGGCGATCACCTTTTCAGCCTAATTCCTCCAAAGTGAAATAAGTGCCCCAGAAAGTCCTGTTCTTCCAAAAGTTGGGGCAGCAGCACAGCTGGGGAGCACCAAACAGATTTGCAGCACAGCCATGGTGCTAATGGGAAGAGCTGGAGGAAGGCTGTGGAGGTGGGTGCATCGCTGCGACTCTTGCATAAGATGACCTCTGAATGGTCCAGGAAGGAGACTGGTTTCGGGGTAGAAAGCTAGTGCCAGATAATGGAGTTCACTGTTTTCCTGACCTGAGGGCAATTGAGTAGGAGGCTTGGCTGGGAATGGCTCATCATAAGACTGTCATCAGTCTGTTTAAGTCAATACCAATTACAAGGTTATTAATTAAAAAAATGTGACTGGTGTGAATAATGATTGTAACCCTTTATTTTCCAGGGAGTCAAACTTCATACTTCTAATGTGAACTAGAACTCCGCACATGCACTGCCTGTTAAAGGCTGTGCTCTCTTTAAAACATTTTCGAACTGTCAAGATACCCTCCTTTTAAGTGTTAGGACTAATTTTTCTTCAGAATTGGGTTTCTTCTGCCTTCAGAAATATTCTCTGACTTGAGACTCCCTATTCATTCATCTCCTGCTGCCTGAGAAAACATTAAAAGACTCTTAAGCTTAGCCCATCATGAAAGGGTGAGTGTTCAATGAAGTGTAGAAACCCATCTGATGTCATCTCTTGTTCTTAAGAAAGTTTTCTGGCACTCTGCTAAACATTCCCATACTTTAATCTGTGGGAAGGAGATATTAGAGCAGCCACCATCCTTTGCTGGCATTGGAGATAAGCGCTTGGTGTTAATATTATTGTGTGTGAGTTGTCTTTTGGGGTCAGCTTCCAGACTGTTTGGTTGCCACATCCTGGAGGAGGGAACTTGGGGCCATACCACAGGGGTACGGGACTATGTGCTTGAGCAATTACTTTGCTAGAGCTGTGCCCCCGACAGGTTTCCAGGGTGACTTGGTGGTTCCCTTTTTCCCAGAAGGGCATGGGTTGTTGGGGGGGAGAGAGGAATTGGAGGAGATGGTGGAAGGAATACCTATGTAGATGTGACACTGCAGATTACCTCATGAAGCATGGCTTTAATCTGGTGGGGAGCTCCTGGCTGCCTCTTTTCCATACTGCCTCCAGGGCAGAGGAGCAAAGAGCTGCCAGGCTTTATTTTATGATATGCCAGCCAAATTTGTGATACAGCTCCAATATGAGTGTACCCTGGCCTCCAAAACACCCCCGAACACACACATCTTCCTGTATCTCTAAACCAGACTGGGTAACCTCGGGGTGCCATACAGATGTGACCAAAAATAGTGTGATCTCCCCTTGCTAACACACAACTTGATGGATTTAGGGGCATGAATCCTCCTTGGAGGTGCACGTAGCCCTGGCTCCATCACCTCTGGGTGGGACAGATGTGCTTCCACGTGTCAGTGACGCAGGCAAACTGGATTTGGCCAGCTGCTGGGGCTTTGAATGTTCATTTTTGGGGAGGGCGGGGAGGACAGAAAATGTGAAAACCTCCCTTCTCCCTGCTCCTGGGGTAAGGTGGATGGAGATGAGTATGGGGAGGGAGGGGGGCTGTGAGCAGAGGAGGAGCTGGGGCAGGACCATCTCTTCACCAGGAGGTCCTTTCCCTGCTTGATGGCAGAGACATAATAACACAGGGCCGATGCACAGGAGCCTGACTGGAGCTGTTTGTCCTTTTGCTGCATCCATTGGATTTGTGTGCACCCTGTGTGTGTGGGTGTGCATGTTGCTTTGTTTTTCCATCCTGTGTTTTTTGGTAATAATCCCCTCCAAGGTTACAGAGATATCATTTGTCAGGCAAGCTGACGGAGCTCTTTCTTAGTATGGGATTACATAAGAGAACACAGGCTTTATTACCATTTTAGGACGTATTAGCATTGTGGATTATTTCCATAGAGACTGAGCACAGCAGCAGCCTTCACTCTGGGCTCCCTCACCCTTTTTCCCCCCACCTCTTACTGTTCAAAAATAATATTCATGAGCAAACAAACGAGAAATGTCCCATGAAGCCTGGTCCATGATGAATGGTGTACATGCAGGGCTGACATGAGTGCCAAGAGCACATCCCAAGCCTACAGACTGAAGAAAGGATTTTGAAAGGATGGTGCAGAGCAGCAAGAAAGCAGATCTTTATTCCTGTTTGTGCCTTTTTGAGAGGCTAGGGAGAGCTGCTGCTCCTGCCTTGGTCCTTCATTGTCTGTGGGATCACATGACGGTGCAGGTCAGGTCAATGCTTCGTGCCTCAGTTTAGCCATCTATAAAATGAGGGGGTTAATTATATACTGATATCTCACTGGACAGGATCATTCGTGAGTGTATGATTTATACACACATCATCTCTTCTGTGACAAAGGCCAATCTTGCAACAGCTTTCGTGTGCTGGCTGTGTGTCTTTTGAGCGGCCAGTAGAGTAGGAAAGGAATGTGGAGCATTGCTGTAAATAAGTGGAATTGCACATTCCTCACTTTCAAAACCTTTTTTCCATCTGGATGAGTCCTGCATTTCTGACATGCACTGTAACTGGGGTGTGGTGGAGACCTCCTTCACAGATGGACTAGCAGGGGCTATTTTAGGTCTTTCCTCTTTCCATCGAAACTTGCAGAGAACAGGTGTTCTTCCTCAGTAGGTCTAGGAGATCTTTGAACTGTAAAAACTGGAAAAAATTTTCTTCTTCTTTGCGGTGCGATACAGCAGAATATATTGACATGTCTCACGGCCTCTCAATGCAGCAAGACAAGATATTGGAATCCCTGGCCTTCATATGTACTGGGGGTGCCTGTTATATGGAGCAGTTGTCAGGAGTCCCAAGCTGCATCATGATTAGCTAACAGTGGAGTCTAGACATAACTGCCAAGGTTGATCTCAGCTTCACTGGTCGATGACTAACCTCAAAGCAGCACTAGCAATTGGGAGAGGATGTTGCAGGTCTCTGGAAAGAGATCTTTTGTTTTGTCTCTTGCCTGGTCTTTTCAGGGTTCATAAGTCATCTAATTAGTGTTTCTTCTTCTGATGCTGCTCATGTGTTACCTATAACATGAAAGTTGTATTAGATCTGGAGTAACTCCCAGCTTAGAGAACACCTGTAATGTTTGCACGAAGTCATATGTCTCAGCTATCCCTGAGGGCCAGTCTTACAAGAGAACGATCAGGCAGCAAACTACATCCAAGAAAGAGCCTGTTGCTCAGTTTCTTGAATGCTTCTGTGAGGGCATGTGCCCAGATGGGAGCTGCATATGCATGCCTACCCACTACCAGAGAACCCCCTAGGAACCGCTAATGCAGGCTCCAGGTAGCAAATATACTCCAGTGACAAAAAAGGCCTTACAGAAGAGACACTTTCTACAGGAAGAACAAGTGATCAAAAAATCACTGAGGATCAGCCATTCATAAGTAACTTCTTAAAGACAGAAGGGGAGCTTGTGGTAGTTGGAGATAGGATTGGAAAGGTGATATTCAGTTCTGTAAAGGCCACAGCAGAAGCTCAGCTGGGTTATTGGGCATCAGAGATGCCACAGAGCAGACAGTCACAGGAAATGCAGCTTCAGATATTCTGCTGCTCAAGAGGCTTTTTATTCCTCTTTGAAAGAAAAGGTTTAGCCAGAGCACTAGGGAAGTAACTGTCTTTCTGTTGTGACCCTAGCAATTGCATCATTTCTGCAACTGATGGGCACTGCATGATTGCTAATAGCATCCTTATCTGAGATGCAAAACCGAAAATCCTGAGCTTTACCTTTAGACTGATCTTCATCCCAGCTCTGATTTCTTTGCTACTATTTAAAAAAATCAAGTATATTTCTTGCCCATGAAGAAAATATCCTCTCTGCTGGTCTAGATAAGTGGGTCCAAGAAAGAAAAAATACTGAAGCCCTCACGTTTGCAACCTGCCTGGACTTACCTTGTGTTCTCTCCCATGCTGTTCTCATGTTTTCATCTCACTAAAAGGCCTAAGATTCTTTAAAGCCCATGAACAACACAAGTGTCTGGCTAAAGTCTTGTGTCTGTGTAGGTAATGGAGTGCTCTGCTCATATGTATAAGATTTTGGATCGTTTAAGACTATTAGCTGGATTCCTCATCTGGTCCTAAGGCATTGTGATTAGCAAACAGAAAGTGCTCTATGATCTCTGCTTTCCTATAGGGGAGACCAAGCCTGATGTTTTAAAGGCCCGTCCCAGTGCCATGTTCAGGCAAGTCCTCAGTAATCAGAGATGTCTTACCCTAGCCAAAGTGGCCTACACCAACAGACCCCAGTGCCATGAACCTGTTTGTGGGAAACAGGGTTCCAGGGACAAGCTGTTCAGAATACAGTAGAAATCCACGTGTAATTGAACTGCTGAGGCCTTTCTAAAATGTCAACAATATATTTCCTTACTGTCCACCTTGTCTACTGCTGCTTATTTGGGAAGCTGAAGGTGGAGTTAATGGTGGAGGGAGTTGCATGTGTCTGAATATGAAGCCATCACTCCTTGTGGCTGGAAACCTTATGCAGAGATCTGACTTCCCCTCAGCTAAAAAGCAGACAGTGAAGAAGAAAGATTAAATGTGCCATCCTTCTAAAAGACCTTTTCTGGCATGTTTGTTCTCAGCCTGCTAAAATCACTAGGGAATCCCTCAAACATCAGTTCCTAGACACACTGCTCCCCAGGGCTTAGGGCACACACTTTCCTCCCTGGTAACTACACCAGTGTTCCTCCACTACAACATCTTGATCTGTTTCTTGAAGGTTCTGGGTAATTCTGTGTGGACTGCAAGTGTTTGTGTCTTAGACTGATGACTCAAAGAGAAAATCTGCAGGCCTATGAAAGCAGTAGAGCTGGCTGTATTTCTCATGCAAACATGCACATTCGCGCTTGTCCAGGGGCCTCAGGGAAACGCATGCATCTGAATGCTAGATCGTCTGTGGCAATGATTAGTATCTATACATCAGGGCTGCTATCAAAGCATGGTAGCAGATAAATGGAATGGAGAAGAAGGACCTTCTTCTCCAGCACAACAGTTCCAGGAGTGCCTTCACCTCAGACCTGCTCACTCATGTAGCACAAATACATTTTCTTCAATGCTTACTTGGATTGCACCTGCAGAACTACAGTGAGATGAGCACGCATTATTTCTGTCTCATGTGGCCCTAGAAAAACCCCTTGAGCAAGGTTCTAGGTTCAGACTCCTCAGCATCTATAACTGCTGAAGATGCAGGAGGATGTCCATCTCCAACCTGACTACTTTGCCCAAGGCCTCTGTGAAGGTACAGCTGGAGCCCTGCAAAAAATGATGGTCAGTAACATAGGCTAACCACTTGAGAGGGCTCCATTAACCTTTGTTGGAGCCTACCCAGTTCAGCAGCCCTGTGCACACAAGATACAGCCTTTGGAGCCAAAGGTGTGTAACTTAATTCTTGCTCCTGTGTTTCTGTTTGAGAAATGCCTGACCAAAGGAAGTGGGCATGCATCACATTGTATGTGTTGAGGGGTTGGGATGCATCAGAACGGCTACACAGATGGCTGTGGAAATGGCACAGTAAGGCTGATGTGTCCAAACCTCAAACAGCCTTGCACAGCACGGGAACAAGACAGTTCCTTTTTATGTGCTAGCAGACTACTCCTGTAGAGGGCTAGCAGAGGACTAAAAAGGCTATGGTAACTGCAAAATTTCTCTTTTTCTGCCTTCATAGTTTTCCTGGGTGAAAAAAGAGAACTGGCTGAGAGATACCCAGTCATGTAACAGCCCTATGGGTATTGTGCCAGTGTGAATCCCATGCAAAGTGGCTCATGATATACCCTGCACCCTGAGAGAAACATTGCCTAAGTGACTCCGTACTTATGGTGTGTGGTCCTGCCTTCATCCACAGTGGGAGACCACTCAGTGACTGTCACAGCCAGCTGTGAAGTAATTTTGTGCCCCTGTTCCGAAGGACTGCATTTCTGATACTGAAACCCTTTGGTCTGATTCCTATTCAGACCTTGGTGTTCTTTGAAAAAAAAAAAATGTCTTCATTAGACACCTGCCCTTATTTAATGTGGGATTTGAGCAGCCTTTTTTGTATTTATATTCGCCATATGTCTAAGAGGCACTTTATTACCATAGATGTCCATGCTTCAGTCTAAAATGAAGATAAGTATTTACCTACAGGCAAATTATGTTATTTGGTGGTCTGAATTCCCTTCTGCATGGGCCCACCTCTGTGCTGAGTTCCTCTGGACTGTGCCTGAGCTGGGGTGCCTTGAGTAGGCAGCGTGACTGCTCTTTTAAGTGACTTCCAGGGTCTCATATATCGCTTTTAGCATAGAAAGGAGGATCCAGAAGCTGAGTCTTGAATCTCAGAATAATACCCTCACTGTGGCACTGCCCTCCCTTGCCTGGTATATTGACACCACCATTTCCATTTGTGGAACCCAGTTTGTCTTGAGGCTAGGAGCAAAATACCCTTTGACTTATAAATTGAGTACATTGAATGGGGAGCAGCACAGAAGGAGTCATTATTAATAATTATTTGCATAACAATAGCCTCTCTTCCTAGATCTTGAAAAGCTGGGCAAACATGAATTAATTCAACCTTAAACTACCCACATGGGAGGACACAAAGTATCATTATCCATATGAGCAGTTTCTCTGTGTGATTTTACTAATTATAGTATAGCACTTAGGTGTTGTTATATGTGCTATATAAGATGGTAAATAACATTTACAGAGAGGAACAAAGGCTTTTCTTACCCAATCGGATTCTCTTTCTAGCATTTACCTATACAGTCTCCAGCATTGGAGAGAATTATTAAAGCAGGAAATGTAGGAAATGCACTGTCAATCGGCAGCATGGCCAGTGCTATAAATAGGTGTAATGCCTTGTCCAAACCCCACCAAAGTGGGCCTATTGCAGAGCTGGACCTAGGTAGTAATTCAAGTTGTGCATCCTCTACCATGCCAGAACAGCTTTTGCCTTTCTCTGTTCCATGCAAGAATCTACTTCCTGATTCTAGTGTGCAGCCCATTGCTTCCCAAAAGGTGGTGTGTAGATCCTTGTGGAAAAGTGTCAGTCTCCTAGTGGAGCGAGCAATCCCTCCATCATCTCTAGCCAGCGGGCGCACGCCTCAGGTCACTTCCAAGGAGGACGCTGCATCTGAATGCTGAGGCTTGAGGCTCTGGTGTAGAGCTTCCAGCTGTACTCCTCCTACCTGCACCAAATCCCACAGGATCCCACTGAGCCCCCAAATGCTGATCGTAATAGGTTAGGCTTGCATTAAACCTCAGAGAGGGGTTCTCTGGGACAGACGTCCCCTTGGCTTCGAGACCTGGAGGGCTAACCTCTACCAAGGAGGTGGTATAGCTGGCCTTCCCCCTGAGGTATGCTGGTGCCCAACAGGGGATCCCTTTTCCGCTATTTCTTGCTTTCAAGGAGGCCCAAGACAAAGCTGAGCTGTTTTATTAGCACTGACTTAGTATGTTAACAGACTGGTCCCACAAAGTGTTAGAACATTTTCGCCTTCTTGGTGCCCTGAATGTTAGGGGAAACAGCTACTGCCTGAAAGCCTTGGGGAAGGGCTGCTGAAAAACCGTCAGCTGCCTGGGATCCTCTGGGTCCTCCATCTTCCTGGCAAGTGAGACTTTCAACAAGGCCTATGCCATCTTTTTTCCCCTGCTAGGCTCATGGAAAAGAGCTGGCTCCAGGTTTTCCTGAGGACAGCCCAGCAACTGGGCATGGCAGTGTCTGAAATAAATATAGTTTTGGAGGAGAGTTCATTTCCCCTGAATTAATGCAGCCTGACACAGAGCGCGAGAGCATGTGCCATCTGGTCAGATCTGCCTTGATTTTGTGAACAAGGGGGAGGGTAACCGATACTTTTATGAACTGCAGTTGCTGCACAGGCGAAAACAGTAATCCCCTAGGTACTGAAAATGCGAGATGCTAATCTGAAATTAAAATGGGTAAACGCTCACAGGCCCAGTAAGGTCAAGAAGGTCAAAACCTTGCTCTCTAAGGAAATGAGCCTTTTTATCTTGAGAAGCCCTGGGCACAGCAATGTAGTCCATCAATTTAATAGGAGACGGTGGGGTAGTGTGCTGCTCTTTTATTCCAAAGCCAGGTTTGTTCACTGTATGCATAGGGTGTAATGTAATTTCCCTCCTTCATCCACAACTTATGTGTGTTCTCTACAGAGAATTCACTCCTATATTACATGTCTGTGCCCCTTGCCCCACCTCAGGCCCTGTTTTGCCTTTGCTTTCTGATATGACTGTATAAATTGGGCCAGAGGGTGTCCCTCTCATTCCTCAGCTAGAAGGCAAGGATCTAATTCCATTTTCTCTTGTAGTCCTGCAGAGCATATAATGAAATGGCCAAATTCTGCCAATTCACCCTAGGAGGGAGTCAGAACTGTTCAATGGTATGTCATAATATGAGCTGTAATAGTGGGGAACCTGGAGGAGATCCTCATCTATTTTCTCTTGCTGCCCATGAGAACAGGACTTGTGTGTTTGCGAGCGGCAGATCAGGATTCTGCACAAGCTGCTGGAGAGGTCAGGATGGCCTGCGTGTACCCCATGGTGATGGCTAGGAAGTCATGGTTGGCCACGACTTTGGTACAAGACAGGCTCTTAAGACCAGCTGAGCTATTGAAACTTAACAAATGTCTGAGTGACCCAAAGGCATATGTAAGGCAGGAGCAGAAAGAGTTTGTCTTGTTTTCCTAACAAAACGGCTCTCTGGCCCAGTGACTTCCAGTTTTTCAGCCGTTGTCCTGCAGTAAGAAATAGCAACGAGGGCTCTGAAATGCTGGTGCAGAGTATGCAAGGTAGCCCTGCAGTGCCATGAATAGCAAAGCAGCTGAGGGGTGGTCAAAAGCCACTTTCATATGCAGCAGAGTCAGGGGCAATCTGTGCCAGTGTGAGAGGCAGGTGATGAGTGCTCCTATCTCCTGTAGCCTCCCTGAGGCTTATAGTGCCAACATTGCTCAGAAGTAAAACCTCAATGATCCCTTCACCTAAGCTTGGAGTGAGAGAGAGGCACATGCTAATACAGCGTAATAAAATCAGTTTGCATGGGTGACAGATTTGGTCACTATATTTCTCTTGCGGGTGTTTGCATATATGGATGCCTAAAGCCTTCATCACCTGGGAACGCCTTTCTCTGAAATGCAGCCATATACATCCGACCTGTGGGGGGACGACTTCAGCTGCAATTAGATCTTCCCTTGCTGTCATGGCATCAGCCCCCTTGTTAGACAGGGGTCACATGCACAGAGCCAGTGTGCACCAGTTGGTGTGGAGGTGACCAGTGAGTGACAGTGAGGGGAGGGCTGCAGAAAGGACGAACTTGGGAGGAGCTTTTCTGTGCAGTTACTCCAGGAAGAACACTGCAGCTCTTCTGGCCCAGAAAGCTGCATGGGGAGAGGATGTTCCCCTGTCCTAGGGCGGTTTTCCTTTTTCCCTGACAAAAAGCAGGGACAGCACCTTGATGCGTTCCTCCTGTTCTTGCATGTCGTAAAATTTGCCTCACTTCCTTGGGGGCAAGGTACTATGAGAAAAAGGTGAAGATTTATCTGGGCTGCAAAGCCCAGGTAGAGGGTCAAGGTTTGGGTTTAATTTATGATGGGGAGATTCTGGCTCAGAAATTCCCATCAGTTTTATGGCTGCTGAGCTCTGATCATGTGTGCCCCTTCTATTTCTGTAAAAATGCTATGTTTGCTTCTCTCCCTCCCTTCCTTCCACCCTTTTCTCTTGGAAAGCAAATATTCCCCAAACCAGGTAACTTTAAATACCTCTTCTCTTTTATTTATTTATTTTTTTAACTACCAGCTTCATTTTTGTCTCTGGACTAGAATGCCCAACAAAATTGTGCAAAGGTCTTTTATTTATGTTTGGCTAGGAGCTGACCAGATGCCCCAGCCTGTGAAATAATCACCATCTGTTGATTGTAATTGCAAGGCAAAAGCCAAAAGCCTGGAAGGTTTTTTCAGTGATGTATTCAAAGAACTGCAGCTTGACTTTTCTGAATAAAAACAAAAGCTTCTGCTTTGGGTCAGACCTTTTTTTTTTTTTTTTTTTTTTTTTTTTTTTTTTAATACCTCCCCACAGGCTGAATGCCTATGAATAGCTCTGCTACTCATTCCTTACACTTTCCTCTCTTTTTTTTTTAGTTGCTATCTGAAAAGGTGGCATCATAGATGTGTCCTGGTACATTGCATTCTTCCTTTGCAGCTCTGCACTTCAGTGGGGAGCACATTTGCCTGAGGTCCCTTATGCAGTGAGCTGCTTCTCTCCCTCTTCTTTGTCTCTCTGACATCTTGCAATTCTCGCATCAGTTTAAGATGTCTCTGGGGGAGAAGGACAATGGCAAATACTGCAGGTGCAGTGAGAATCAATAATTCATTTAATCATAAGTTAATAAATGATGCTGCTGCTTGGGGAGAAGGGGAGGAAAAGAAAGAACATTAATAAAGTGGTTTCCAGATCAATTTCACAACTCTGAGAGACTGAAGAAAAGCTCCAGAGGGCCTGAACTTGGTAATTGTCAGGGTCTGTAGGATTCCCTCACTGTCATCATTGCTGCTTCTTGGGTTAAATGCAGCAATATGACCATTATCTGCCTTTGTCTCCTGTGGAATTTGGAGGCTGCAGAACTCCAGTATTTGCAGGACAGAGAGCAAAATGCCTCTGGGTGGGGCGAGTGAGCTGTACAGAAGTTTTTATGCTTGCTGGATAAAACCATCACAGTTCCTGGAGTGCTTCTGGCAGGCACTAACAGGAAAGCAGGTCTCCCGTCCTGGCCCCCAAACAGCTGAGCTTGTGTCTGTGGCACCATGGGATACACCTGAGTATTGTAGCCACTAGGTGAACACTTAATGTTGCTTCTGGCCCTGCCCAAAACACATGGGGAGCATACATACCCATCACATCTGCTCAAGCCTACAACGAACAAAGGCAGGGCAAGCGAGGATTTAGCTATCAAAAAATGAGACATGAATGTAATAAGGATATTAAGTGAATTGACCTCTGGAAGACACTTCTCAGGCAGGCTATGCCTATTTATTGCAGTAAATGGGCAAAGACTTAGAAGGCTTGTATCAGAGTGGTCCTTCATCCTGCAGGGAATGACTAATGGGTAGCAAAATATGTCAAATGAATTCCCCGAAAGCCGTGGAGCTTTCCAGCACCCTTCTTTCCAGTGTGCTGTGTCCTTCCCTGTATCTGCAGTAACCCAGACCTTTTGCAGCAGCTTAGATGAAGGTCCTCAGGGTAGCTGAACACTGTTACTGTTGTTTTCTCCATCATTAGCTCTTACATAATGGACATGGAAATATCCCCACTTGCGGGCTGCATTTATTGCTTTGAAAATATGTAGGACATGAGGATGTTTCTCCATGGATTTAACGGACCAGGGGCCTACCCAAAGTTTGGGCTTACTTAAATTTTGCTGAGAGAGAAGGGTGTTCATTTTCATCATTGTCCAGGAGAAGTGTTCGGGTTTGTTTATGCGATATGGTAGTGTTGAGAAGAATTTGGAAATTGTCCCCTTCTCCCAGCCCTTCAAATGGTGAACAACCATCTGGAAACATGACCTCCCTGGGGACAGGAGGTCTTTATTACATATTTGTATGTCACCATGTTGGCCCTGTGTGCTAATGCGATACACACTTAATATTGGTAATGAATAATGGTGTTTGAGCCTTAATATCTTCTCTTATGTAACCACACGTATTGCTAATGGACATAAGATTAGCAAGATCTGCTAAAATGCCCGGCAGTGCTGTTTATTTCTGCAGTGGTTTAAATTCTACACAGTGCTCATGTACTGGGTGAAGTGTCTGCTTTTCTTAAGAGGAAGGGATAAATCAATACAAATAAGAACACCACTGAAGCTTGAGAGCTGAAATCTCAGACAGTGCAATGACCAGGAGAGGGGGAAAGGCTCTCCAAAAGTCTCTCTCCAGCTGCACTCATGGTGCCTGTATTCTCAGCTCCTTCTTTCACTTCTGTGGAGTTACTTCTAATTTACACTGATGTAAAAGGAGAACCAGGCCAACTTATGTCCTGATATGAGGTCTATTCTTTTTTTTCTTTCTAGTTTAATCTCATAACTCCTAGTTATTACCTCCTCCCACTCTGCAGTATTCACATGCATCAAGTATATTTTACAGTTTACTTCCTTAGAGTTGTGCCTTAGTAAACCGTGCACATTTAACCCTTCTTGGCCTTCCTCATAAATCCTTGCAGGTCTGTTTATCAATCGTCTGTGATTTTTTTCTGGTTTGCTGCTCATTTATTGCTGATGGGGAAAAACTGATGGGATGAACAAAATTGAATCCTTGGGCTGGTTGCATTGAAATGGTGCTGAAAGTCTTTCCTCCCTCCTCCTGCTGTGATAGGATGATTCTCTGTTCACCACCCAAAATTGCAGGAGTCTGTTTTGGTAATATAGTGCATCACAATTTTTTATTTACTATTCTCTGTGACCTCAAGTCTCAGAGAACAAAACAGCTTCCATGCCTCCCTCTTGAGTATCCATCTTTTAGAATATTGCTCTCCAGGAACATTACCTGCATTTTTCTATTTTGTTGGGTTCAGGCTGTGGCTTTGATGAGTCTAGATTCAGTCATCCTCTGTCCCGTTCATGCTACTATCTGCTGCAACTTTTGGACCATTGCCCACTTGTGCTTAATTTTAAGGAGCTCTGTGTTGGTTGAGGGCCTGTTTCTTTGTCTTCCATTACATTTGCAATGTCTTTGTAGGGTGTCAGCCGCAAATTTCAGAGACATTTACTGTTGGCTTCAGGTGACGTTGGTTAATAAGACCAGCAGGGACACCAACCTATTGGCACATCATTTGTCACCTCCCAGTCCAACAGAGAGTATTTTCTTCTGATACCTCTGACCAGTTTTTTGGTTCTTGGACTGTGGTTTCTGGTCAAGCTGATATAGTGAGGCAATGTCAAATCCTCTGAATTCCTAAAAGTGCCCCCTTTCCTGCTTTTCTTCTGGGCACTAGTTGTGTATGTGTATTAGAAAGCAAAAGACTTTTTGTTGTGTATTGCATGTGGTTTTATTCTTTAGCTACTTAATGACTCTTCATATTTGTTTCATTATTTTACTAAGGATAGATATTGACTTGGAATTAAACATTACTAGCTCTATTCCTTATTGAAAATCTTTATTATGTTTGCTTTTTGGCTGGCTTTGTGGAACCTCCCTAGCTCAGTGTGACTTGTCAGAGTATTTGTCACTGGGATAATATGTTTGTCAATGCCTTGCCATAACAAATTAGGCTCCTGATCCTGCATACATTTCTGTATGTGCTTATATGTATAGATTGGTTAACCTTCAATCCTGTAATAATTCTGTTGAAGTGAAAAAGACTTTTTAAAAATGCTTCTGTCTTTTCTGGATTAAGTTCTAGGATGCTGTTTGCTTTATTTGGTTTGTGGACATATAATTGTTCAAGTTCTTTTCGTTTCTGGTTTTTTTCTATACTTGCTTTTTTTTTTTTTTTTTTTTTTTTTTTTTCCCCTTCCTTTTCTAGTCCAAACTTCCTTTCTTTATTCTTCTGGCTAAGGACAGATTTTTTAAGAAAAGCTGCTCAGACATTTCTTAACCATTAATTTCATCCTCATCCTCATTTATTAATGAACCTACCTTCTCCCTGGTGGTGCTTTTCCTGATGAATTTGTAAATCCCTTCTTATTTCCTTCAGTGCCTTGGGCAACATAAATTCATTTGCGTTTTTCCCCTTGCCCTTATTTTTTCCCTACAGCCTTAACTGACTGTGTATATTCTTGTTTAGTCACAATCTCCCCTTCCATTTGCAGCACAGAACTTTTTTTTATAATTTTCTTAATGAAAAGGCATCAGTTGGAAAACACCATGCTGAACAGTACAATAAAATCTGAAGTGTTTCATTTAAAAGTCACGTGTGGTGGAGCCTTCTCAGGGAGGATTTATATTAGAAACGATCACTATGTGGCAAAGCCAGTGGTTTGAGTTTTAGCATGTCTTTGACTTAATTATTAAAGATCTTACCATGACTTGAGTAGGGGAAGAGAGGCAGCTGAGCAAATCAGAGTTCCTGCTCTTTCTGAGCTCTTCCATCCACTGTGGCATGTTGTGTTAGCTGCTTGTTATGAGAGCTCCTCCTTCTCTGGTAGGAGGTAAAGTGTAGCCCCTCTTTTTAAAGGAGGTTCTTACTCGGCTGAAGAGGATGGTTTTGGGTCATGAGTGTTTCAGCCAGTTATCACCCAGGCAAAGACAGAACACCAGGAGGAAACCAGGACTGACAAAATGAGTAGCTGTAATGTAGGAGAGGGTGTGGAGGTCTTTCTGTCCTTCCAGGTTCCCCTCAGAGATGAGTTGATGACACTGCTTTGAGCTCCAGCAGTGTGTTCGACTGGCAGTGATGTCCCATGACCAATGTGGTTGTTGCCAGCAGAGATGGCAAACCTTCCTTGGGAAGCAAGGCTGGAGATCAGCCAGTGGAGGAATTGCTTCACATGGTCTGGAAACAAACTAGGAGGCTAAGTTCGGAGGCTCATTAGAGAAGAGCTCTTCAGCCAAGGCAGATCTTGGGACCTGAAAAGATGCTTGTAACTCCGCTCATATGAATGGAGCTCTGCCACTGACCTGCTCTGCAACCTTGAATAGATCTCTTCTCCTTTTAACTTCCTCGTCCTTAAAAGGGAGGTAATCATCCAGGGCTGTAGGTGTTTGGCCAACTAGGGACTGTGAAATGCTCTAAGAATGATGAAATGGCAATGTTTCTTTCTCTTAGGGAGTCAGTGTGAAGGTTTTGGTGGGGCAGAGCAGGAGAACACAGGTAGTGTTCAGAGACTCCTTATGGAGCCGGTGGTTCCCACCACCTCTTTGGGTGTGCTTTTACGCACCTTCCTCCATCCTTCCTCTTTGTGCTGGTGCCGTGGAGAGCAGCTATGGGTAAGCAAAGTGTAATGAGGTCACAAGTTCTCATGTGCATCTGGGACCAGAATAGCACCAGCTGTTACCTCTTCATCTCTTCACATCGCTCGGCATCCTTCCACACTTCCTGAAGATGGATATGCTAGGACAGAGTCCATGACCTCCTCCTTTCTCCTGTGCCCCGAGTGTTGTGCTGCATCAGGGCAGAAAGCCTGCCAGAGCTCTGGTCAGTACTGTGGATGTTTGCTCAGAGGAAATGTCTTTTTGTTTACATGGGGGAGAGAGAGGCTTAGAGAAGAAACCTGGCACAGAGCAGTTGGGATTCACTTAATCTGCTTAGAAATACATTAATCGGAGGATCAGATGCTGTCAACAATACTCTTTCCCCCTCACTCTCTTCCCTCTTTCAATGCCTTCCTCATCACTGCTCCCACTGAGTCCTATTCCTCACCTTCCTCCATGTGTCCCTCCTCTCCCCACCTGTGAAAGTCAGTGAGTAATGAAGCACAAGGAGATTAAAGTAAAATTAACAAATAAAATATAAATCCTAGATATAAATGAAAATTAAAAATGGATCTTCGTCTGTTTATCTGCATTCCTAAAAATAGCCTCATGCCTCAGCCGAACTGAACATAGCCAGGATGTTCCTGGAAAGCTCTGGGAAAAGTAGGCAGTGCCCAGCAGATGAGCAAATAGCAGAAATAGTGGCTGCCTGCTTCCTCCCCACCCCTCAACCGGAGCCTTCAGGACAAACTGTGGTACCATGCTGAGACATGGCATTATCATGGCATTATCATAGTGACTGGAGAAGGTACTGCTCCAAGCCACCAGCCCTTACTGCCTTCAGCAGGAACTGTGGGTACTCAGCTTCTGACTGAAGTCTCTTGTCTAAAGATGGGTATCCATAAGTGTAAGCAGTTACAGTTTAGTGGATGCTCTGATTAAAACTGGAGCCAAGTCTCTCAAATGCTTCAGTTTGTCCTTCTGTGCTGTAGGGATAATAATACACACCTGTAGGGGGAGAGAGCTCTAAAAGTGGGTGTTGCGATTAGTGGCACATTCCTCAGCATCTTGCTGCCTTCCTGGCTGGCGCCTTATGAATTTGAAAGGGGACTCCCGTGGCAACATGGGACTGAGAATGAGGTAGAGTTTGTTACTCTCTGAGTTCCACTGCTGTGGAATGACTGTTACCACAGTAGTATTTGCTCCACACTCATTGTCTTCTTTTAACATTTTTTGTCTATTAATTTTTCAAGAGAAGCACAAAACCAAAAAGCATTGCAGTGAACAAGTTATCACTACCAGCTCAGGGATAAAGAGAGAGGTGGTTAGCTGATGCTTATGCTCTTAATGTTTGCTTTGCTTTGAACACAAGGTGTTTTATATTCTTGGGTTTTTGTTCTCAGATATGCAGCATTCTGTTTCATTCTCTGGTATGAAGATATAATCATGGGCAATGCAGAATGTGCTGTGTGCTTACTTAATTTCAAGGGAAGCCTTTAACTTCAGGAATCTCCTGACCTTTGACCCATTGTTTTAACAGCATTAATGTTGAATTCATTTTGGAGATTTTGCAATCACATGCTAATCCAAATTCCATTGAAGTCAATAGACAGACACCCATTGTCTACAGCTGAGGCTGGTATAGGTCATTACTGTTCATATTGTGCTGAGGAAAGTATTGGGCTAAAGGGAAGGATGCAGCAGCATATGAGAGCTTAGCTTCTGTTTGTGCTTTCATGGGTGAAGAAAAGGCTTGTTAGGAAAGAAATTGAGGTGGGTAAAAGTTTTTACAGAGGAGTTTTCTCAAGGGAGCAGGAGGCATGAGGAGAATGCAGTGTTTCCTGCCGAGGGGTGCAGCAGTGCTTGTCCCAGATGGGAGCAAAAGAGCAGTTCAGCTGGGGAGTCCTCTGTGCATCTTCTCTTCCACACAAAAATGTGTGCCTATGCCACTTCCCCTCCTCTGCTCCCTCCTGCTGGCTCCAGTGAAGGGAGAGGGAGATCTCTGGTTCCCCTGGATGTTCTTCAGAGGAAGATCCAGAGGAAACAGTGCAGTCCTCTTGTTGGTGCATATATGTGAGCACATGCACTCAGCTATCTGAGGATGTGCGGACTCTTTTCATGTATATTCACCCTCTTCCCTGCTCTGAACACCTGCCATATCCCCCAGCTCCAGGGGTGCACCATGACTCGCCTGCCTGGCATCTAAGTGTGGCTGCCGGAGTGGGCAGCAGTGCCTGCTGGCTGTTCGCTGCCAGGTCTTTCTCAGGCCCTGTTTCCTTAGTGAATTTGCAGCACTGATCTTGTGACCTGTACTATAACAAAAGCCTTGATACTCTACAGCAATAGCTTCACAAAGACCTGTGCTTGGACATTGGCCCCAAAACATACAGGTGGACATAAAACTTTCCAGAAGGACATGTCTAGAGTTCATGCCAACAAGGCAGAAATGCTGAGCTAGCAAGTTTACAGATTCCTGCATCTTGGCCTCCTCCCAGCAAGTGAGAGGGAGAGAGCCAGTAAACCTCACAGAAGCATGTGCCTTGACAGAAGCTCAGCAGACATAAACTGCTGTAGTGCTCCCAGCTAGGAGCTGGGATTCTGATACCTGCTGGACAAGGGTATAGCACTGAATCAGTACTTTTAGGGCTTTTTTCTGCATGGGCGAATGAGGGTGTGATGGCATTGCTGCACTCACTCTGCTCCATGTGAGTAAAAGTCAGAGTGGAAGTGGTAGCACACGGTGAGCTGGTACAGGAAAATATGCCATGTCCTTTCCAGTATGGCATTCCTACTGATTTTAGCCATGCTATCTGGGTTAAACCTAATGTAGATATGTATATTCGTGCAGTGTCTGAGTCTACCTTTTAATGAAGACAAATACTTGGGCGCTTGGGCCTAGCCTGGATTTCCCATTTTTTGTGCAGTGCTGGTCCATTTTTTTCCTTCAAGTATATGTGTTGACAAAAGATGGCCTATTTTAATCAAAGACTGCTTTTCACAGAAGCCTTCATTACATGCCTTTTTTCTTTCTCTTTTTCCTGAGGAAAATGTTCATGTCTAGGAGGGAGAAGTGGGATGGGTGCTTTTTAAGTTTTTCTGACACTCATTTCCTTTTTCACTGTGAAAAAAGGGAGGGAAAAGAGAATTGGAAAGAAGAAAAGGAGAGGAAAACCTTTCTAATTTCTTTTCATCGAAGTTCAGTGCTGGAAAACTCCTATTTGCTTTTCCACTTGTTTTCCTCTTCCTCCATGTATTTCTTGTGTTCTTTTCTCTTGGCTTCCATCCTGTCAGGCACTCACTTTCCCAAGAAGATAAAATGGCCACAAGCCTGGTTATTTGCCTGGAAGATGGGAAAGGAAACTTGCAGCAAGACACAGTGCCTCAGGTAGACATGTGCCTTGATATCAGCCCTGCAAGCTTAAGCTGCTAAACTGGTGACCTCATCTTGAGACCTGAACCTGGTCACCAGTCCTGGATGAGGGAGAAGGTTGTCTTCTCCTGGCACGTTCACTGGCTGCAGAAATGGGGAGGATCTGAAATCAGAAAGAGTGGTACCAGGCAGGGAGATAGAGTGCTCTTGTGCTCCAGTGCTCCCAACGGGGCTCCTTATCCATTGTCGTTCCCTCTGCCAGAGATCCTGCTGCTCTTTTCCACTCCCTTCATAGCAGCAGCTTTGCTGGGTCATGCAGGCCTGTCCAGGCCAGTACTGGGCTACTGGTTGGAATTTGGATAGCAGCAGCAGTTCAAGGAAAGAGTGCAAGAAATAGGATGAGTAAGGAGGCACTTTTCCCCGTGTACCTCCTCCCTGGAGTGTATTCAAGGGAGGAAGGAAGAGTCACTAGCTGCCAACCTCTTCTCCTGTCTAGGGTGTTGCCATTGGCTTCCTTGCTCTTGGCTCTGATCTGAAATGACGCAGTTCAGCCTGGGGTGGTACATCCCCAGGCTCAGCACTGTATGGTGGTGTGGACAGTGGATAGTGGGTTGCTGTATTGAAAAGGGGAGCCAGAAGCACTGGGGAGATTCTCCCTCCCAGTCTGGGCACATACAATACAAGCAGTATTGCAGAGTGAGCTGCAGGGCCCTTAGGTGAAATGGGCTTCCTCCACATCCTTTTTTTTTTCCCCCTGTGGCCTCCTCCACTTCTCCTGGAGCCTGTCCCTGCAGTTGTAAACCTGTAGAAATACAGAAGTGCAGAAGGTTGAGATGACCTGAGATGACCTCAAGGCATCTTTTTAGGCCAGTGGTACATAGACTGTGCTCTCAGAGACTGTGGTGAACAGTCTGTAGGTAAATTTTATGAAACAGTAGCTTTAACAATATCAGTGGTTTCATAAAGCTGCACTCCAAAAATCAGACAGTTGGTAAGGGGCCAAAACTTCAGCCACCACTGATCTGGTCTGTGTGCTGGCCAGAGGAGGTCTGGGTACACCTCGGCCATCTCAGACAGACCTGCATCCTGTCTTTGAAAACCTCCCGAGGTGGAGGTTTCCCAGCCTCCCTGGGCAGATTGTTCTAGAGCAGCTTTGCTGTTACAGCTAGAAAGTTGGTCTAAGATCTCACTTCAACTTTTGTTGCTAATAAAGATGATTGGTGGGGAAAAGAGAAATATTTTTCCTGTGCAAATTAAAAATGTACTGTATTTCTTTCTCTTTTATCATTTTGCTATCTTTTTTCTTTCCTATCTTTTCCAGCTCTTTGATGTATCTCCGTATCTCTATCTCAATCCCTACCTTCTATCCTTCATGATGATCATGGTCTGCTTTCACAGGGGATGATGCCCTGTTCTTGGAAGGCTCCTTCCCCTGTGGTACCTTTGTGCCTGGTATGGATGAATTTGGCTGGTCCCTGTGGAGGGTGCTATTCTTTTGGGACACTTTCCAGCCAGCCAGGCAGAGCCTCTGGCCTCATCTCCCTTGTCTCTTGACCCAGACAGCTCTGTGCTCAGATGCTAACATTATCACTCTTTTCTTCTAGCGTGATGATGCCCAAGGTTTTCAAATATGTTCATTAATTAACCCTCCCGGGATGTATTCCCTGCTGGGCACTCTGTGTACGTATTGGGAGCTAGCAGAGGGGAGGGCAGAGGAAGGGGCACACCTGGCACTGGAGCATACGCTGTGTATCCTGCCTGCCGCTTCGCAAGCTTGTTTTTAACGTTTGGTCATTCCTTAAAGCCTCAGCCCCCTGCAGAAGTCAAGAGGGCCTGGGATGCCTCGGAGGGGCAAAGAGACACAATCAGGTTTGACAGCATTTGCACCACAAATTAAGTGCTGAGTGTTAACATTTGACACTCCAGCTCCACAGAGCTTTTGGGTAGCCCCTCGCAGAGAAATCTGTCACAAACCCAAGCATCCAGAAAGCAAGGGGAAAACCACCCTGCCACCTCCTGTTTTCCACTTCTCGGAGGATGCGTAATGCTGAATCGGTGCTGCACAGTCCTGTCAGCTCCAGTGAGCACCCCGCCTCTGTCGCCTTGGGGAGGAAGGTGCTGCCACGGCAGGGAGATTGCGTGCGGCCACCCCCCTCACCTCGAACCGTGTCCTCATGGGTGTCATTGGGGAAGGGCAGTGTCAGCATTGGAGAGGTCTGTGAGGGTCACTGGCAGGGCTGCGGGAAAGACTGTAGGTAAGCAGGTGCCCAAGGCTCTTGTCTCTCTGCCAGAGAAGTGCTGAGCTGCTAGTCATCATTTTAGGTGTAATGGGAGGGAAAAAACACTCAATCCCCTGGATCAATTAAAAGAAAAAAATATATACCCAACCTATTCAATTATTTTGAGCCAGGGTTTATGCCAAAAGCCTAACCAAAGCTTGTTTTAATTTGTTAGACTCCCATTATCTGGAAATGGCTTTATTTTCTTCATCTGTCCTGTGTGGTTACATATTATTGCTGCATGTGGTGTCTGAGCCAATGCTGTGCTCCAGCCTAGCAGAAGTGCTTTCCTCCAATGCTGTATCTTTCTGCTTTTTAGAGTTTGGAAAAGACTTTAACATCCTGTGGCATGAGAAAGATCTATATGAGTGTAGAAATACATGTTAGTAGGTCCTACAGTAATTAAAGCTGGGCAAGTAGTTGCAAAAAGCAGTTCGTGTGATCAATGTAGCCTCTGGGTGGGCAGCAGCCTTGTGCCATTCTTGGTACAGCACAGCCTCACACAACACCAGCTTATCATTAAAGCTGAATTCCTTCCCTGTGGCCTCTGTTTACTGTGAACATAAATAACATCCCTGTGGAGGCCTCAATATACATTTCCTTCTGAGTTTCTGTTGTTTTAGGATTTACCCTTTGTGGGGCTGGTCTTTCTCAAACTCTTGGTTTCTCCTGTCTGGAGACGGCTCCTGCCTTTCCATGTTTTTGTGCTAGCCATTCCACATCCTGCTTAGAGATAGCCAAAGTGTCTGTGGTGACACTAGGCTCTTGCATACATGCTGCAGAGGCGTCCAATGGACAACCTTTCTATCTCTCTCTGTGAGGTGCAAGTTGGAGACCATGCAGTTTTAACTCCACGGTCTCTCTCTGGCTGGTCATCAGGTGTATACAGTTGAGTTTATTACTCTATGGGTTTCAACAAATGTTTTTCCCAGGGTCATATTGCAGCTTGTAAACTATTGCTTTGGGTGTTTACCACTTTCAAGCAGCATGTACACCTCAGGCTATGGTTTCTGCTGCTTCCCTCAGTCTCTCTTGTTATTTGCCTGCTCTTCCTTAACACTCCATGCCCAAGCTGCTCAGAAATGCTGGTGAGGTGAGAGGGCACTGCCCCCATTCACAGCCAGGCAAATGGAGGCAGAGAGTGAGGCTGCAGTCAGAGGTACTGTTCAGATACCTGTTTTTTAACCCCGTTCTGCTAGCATGACCTACCTTAGAAAAAATCTTGCTGCTACCCACTGAATAGGATCTTTCTGAAAGAGCTGTGTTGGAGAGCTATTACACCTGCAGTTACGCTGGTAGATCTGAGGGGGAGCGGATGGGAAGACGAGGGGGAGGGATGCTTAGCTGCATCCCTAGAGGCATGCCGCCAGAGGGGTTTTCCAGTGGTAGAGCAGGCCTCGATGTAGTGAATATGAGCCTTCTGGCATTAGGCTTGCTTGTCTTAGTTGCTTTTTATGGTGTCCAGGAAGCAGTGTGCAACCGCTGAAGGGTCTGTGCACCAGAGGCTGGAAACCCCATCACCAGCTGAAATAATCTTCATGTTCACACAAGTGTGTGCAACAGCCTCTTCCTCTCACAGACATGTCTTTGAGCACAGGAGAGCTGGTGTGAACATTCACAGAAGGCAAGGAAAACAGGTCAGGTGAATGCTGTCAAAGCACATTTAGGCTTATTATTCAAACAGATGTTCATGAATATTTTTTGCCATATTTGCCAAGTCTTAATTGTAATCTGACTTGATGAGCACGTGAGTTTAGAAGGAGATAACTGAATTTATGGAGAGGGAGTTGGTCTGGGAGATGAACTACCAAGCTGAACTCAAGAGAATCAGGGTTCAGGTTCACTTCTGCTGGTGCACAATCATGGGCACGTCACCTGGACTTATTTCTCCTTGCCTTTTCTGCATCCCAGGGGTGCTCAGATCCTGCTGGGGGAACGTATCCGTATCTTGAGTGGGACCAGACCGTTTGTGTTGAAGACAAGCTTGTGTGCTGAATTGCATGTTCATTTTCAATTGCTGCTTTCTTTACTGTGTTCTCTTGGCAAGTATATTACCACTTTTTTTCCCTCCTGCCTGTCACTCCCCTGCCCCTGAGATAAGGGCAGTCATCTACCCCTCTTCTATTTCTCCCCCTCACCTTTCATGAAGAAGCTGTCAAAGCTTTCTCTGGCAGGGCCCCTCCTGCCGAGCTGGGGCTCAGTGAAGTATTGGTGTGACCGACTGAGCACAATGACTTCACTGCCTGGTGAATAAGAAGAAAATCTGGGAAAGAAGCCAAAGCTTGATTTTACCCCAGAGATTATTATTACTGCCATTAGCAAATATGGCAGGAAAAGTTATGATAAACAAGGGCTTGTCATGAGAGTTGTACATGCTTAATCCCTGTGGTGTGCTATTTCTTTCCTTTCTTTTTCTTCTTGTTGACAAGTACGGCTTTAAAGCTTGGGACAGATTGGGTCATTTTTTCTAGGAGTTCGGTAACACCAGGGTTGTTCCTTGCATGAGGGAGCACAGTGTATTCAGTCTCACACAACAATTTTTGCACAGCAGGCAGCAGTCATGACTGAAAATGCGAGGTCCTTCCTCTGATGGCATTTGAGGGGTTGGAGAGGCATCGGCACATCCTCAAGGGGGAAGCCCCCTCTGAGAGCTGTGCTCGCTGCCTGTATGTCTTCCTCGCCCATCCTCCTGCTGCCGCCCTCTGTGCCAATGGCGGGAGGTGCATGGGCAGCGCTGCTCTTGGCTGGCACAGTGGTTCAGTTGGCGCAGCCCCAGCTGGCTGCAGGTTAGGGCAGCCTCCAGGGACAGGCTCAGGTGAAGGAGCTGGACTGGAATGAGCCCATGAGTGCAGGAGAGGGGGTAGGAGAGAGGCAGCTTCATGATGGCAACCACTAGCACATCTGTTCCACAAAAAATGTAGAAGGGATGCTTAAAAAGAAATTTTACCCCTTTGTCCCATCAATAAATGACATGGTGCCACCATCTCTAGAGATGGAAACCTCCTGCTCAGCCTGTTGCAGCTCGTTGCTGCTGTAAGACTGCAGCAGGTAAGCGCACAAATGACTGCAAAGAAAACTGGTAGAAAAACCCAACACCACCAGACATCTGCATACACTACCTGCCTTCTCCATGCCCCCTCCCCAGGAATAGAGTGGGAAAAACAGCATCATTTAAAAGTAAGAAGTGAGCACTGAGGGCTCAGCCTAAACGCCCCACGTTTCTATGTGAAAACCTTCGTAGCAAGATCACACATGATGGTTTGAGAACTATTATTTCTTCCCTGACACAAAATAGTTTGGCTAGTCCTTTGATAAAGATTGAAAAGCACCAGTCGGTTGTGACAGCTCAAGTTGCATCTTGCATGGATGCTTCTTTCTTTTGACATACTACAGACTGTGCATCCCACATCAGTTTGTTAAAATTTAAGTTTTTGCAGGCACCAGCAAACTCAGCGTAGGGACAGGCCTGCACATTTTGGCCTGAGGCCTTTCCAGGCATTGCCAGGCACTCATGCTGGGGCATGTGATTTTTTTGATGCCTATGGGTAGGATCTAGTTTCAGAAAGGCACAACTGGGCAGGTTGAGTCAAGCAGTGACCTGGCACCACTGCTAACTCCTGCTGTACAGGGAACTGTTGTTTTGAAGCATCTCACTCATTACAACCAGAACAGGATTGTGTGCCATCTCAGGATTTCCTCTCCAGGACCACAGAGTGAGTGGCAGGACTTTGAAACAGGACCTTGAAGCCCCCCAAGCAAGCCTTTCCCGGCTCTTGAGAACCACAACGAGGCTTATCTGAACTAAAAGGATAAATGGGGAAAGCAGCCAGTACCTGCTCTTGGCTTCAGGAGGAAGGAAAGAGAGCAGAGAGACTTCCTTATGCAAAGCACCATGGATCTGAGCTTTTAATAATGCAATGGACTTGTAAATGTTCCAAACGATGAGATTTTTTGAATGAATATTTAATCCAGGGTTTAACATTAAAGATTAACGTATACATTTTGAATTTCAAAAGGGGAATTTACCCCCAAAAGGCTCAGAATCGCTTGAGTGGACTTCTTATGGTTTTGTTTGGTGGAAGAATCCAACATCAAGGCTCTACTTGGGGAATTTCCAAATCATTGTTAAACTAGTGTCTGATCTGATTCTCTCATATTAATGTTGCTTTGTGTGCTCTTAAACTTGGCAGGAGTGGCAACATCTGTGTGAAAAACTAAGCCAGCTGTGCAGAAAAAAATCTTTCTTAGTGGTGCAGAGGATTTGTGTAGTTGGTTACAAGGGCACATGCAGCTCTTTGCATGTGTTATGGAGGGAAAATTTACTGTTGTCCTGAGACTCTATCTTTAAAAGACAAGGGAAGCCCGTAGCAGCTTTATCAAAGCAGTTTGTCAAAGTTAGCAGCTCCTGTAAAAGGGAATTCAGAGCGTCAGGGGAAAGGGAGGAAGAGAGGGCAAGGATTAAATCAGACAGCACTGTGAGGTTTGGTTACCCTGGGTTAACTCTCAGGACTTGATGTCAGAAAAGACGGTGGTAAGGAGTAAGGAGGGAACAGCAGCAGCTGCGTTCACTGAAAGACTACTTGCATTTCACACACATTATGATGAGCTCCGTGTTTTTTGAGAACCCCTTAAAAGTTTTGAAGCCTGTTGTGAGTGTCTGACACTTCCCTAAGCACTTCCCCAGCCCCAAGGAGCCAGTCCTGGTGTGCTTTTGGACAGGGCCTCTTGCCAGAAGGCTTTGCTCTGGACAGGGTTATTCCCGATAGCTTCTAGCAGAGCTGAACATAGTGAACTTTCTTGGTTATTTTTTTCTTCCCTCAATAAGAAATGTGTGGGTTAATTTGAAATCAATACTAATACTTGGCACAGTGGTGGGGAGCATGATTAATAAGCAGAGCAAGGCCCATGAATCAGGTGACAAAGTCCTAGTCTTGTCTCGCCATTGACCTGCTGTGCAGTGTTCAGGTTAGTTATACCCTCTATCCAGCTCAGCTCTCCTCACTACAAAATGAAGGGTCTCTGCACTGTCTCGGTAGTAGTGCCTTTTAGAGCCATCAGAGAAACTTTCTGCCTGTGAGCTTTCCCAGAATGGCTTTGGAGGCTGGACACCTGCCTAGAGGGCAGGAGGGCTGGGACTGTCGAAGGCACGAGGCACCCATGAGCACCGCTGGAGAGGTGGATACTCAGAGTTTGTGTAAAGTCAGGCCCAAAGATCTTGGCTTGGACCCTCAGAGCTGCAGATGCCTCAAATCCAAGTGCACTTTGAACAGGCAGAGCCTCGCAGCTTTAGCGCTGGTTTCTCTTTGGGCCCAGTGCTGGCAAGCTCCGGTGTGGGCATGCAGCAGACGGACAGCACATCTGCTTTAACCTGGCTGTGTGTATTTTATATGGGTTGTGCTGCCACTGTGTGCGATGGGAATGATTAGGCCTGGAGAGGGGGTGAACTGATTTTTATGGCGCAGCAAGATTTGCTCTGAGGCACCAAGGTCCCCAGCTGGATGGTGGGGAGCACAGCATTCCTGGAGATGAGGAGCAAGGAGGAAGGCTCACTCAGGGAAAGGACAGCATAATTCTGAAAAAGATGTCTTCCTGTTGCTTGCTTTGAAAGCATCTGCTCCTGACACTTGCACAACATCAAGACCAAACTTCAAATGGAAACGTTGACAGCTCCAGAACTCCAAGTGTTTCCATGTTTATAGCTAAAACTGATAACAAACTAGGCATCTATTCCAGGGAAATGCCAATGCGTCCTCTTTGTTTCGCTTTGCATCAGAATGAGAATTCATATTTTCTTAGTGGAGGGAACAAAAATCAAGGAAAATTTCTACTCTCAAGAGATTTTGTTCACATGCCGTTGAAAGGCCACAGTGTATTAAGTATGTGTGTGCCTGTGTAACATGGTACCATTACTGAATAAAAATATATGAAGTCAGAATTTATGCAATATCTAAACATATGGCATATAACATATTAAGTTTAAATGGATTGAAATAAAGTGTTTTCACCTTATTGAACTGAAGTGTGCCAATATTACCATAATTAAATGGGAAAGTCAAAGCAATTCATTTAGCTTTCACTCACTGAAAATGCCATCAAAGTTGATATTCTTATAACCTATTTTGATTTTAATGAAAACTCTTTTTTCTCAGTGGAAAATTGTCCTTCTACAAGCTCTTTGACATAGCTCAACTCATAATCTGAAGCATTCAATTACTGACCTGACATTTGCCAGATCAGAAGACAAATTTGGTTTTTCCTTTCCTTTCAATTTAAATGAAAAAGGCTTTGCATTTTTTTGTTTATTTACTGTTTGTTTGTTTTTAATAATTTTAATAATTTTACATTTAAAGTAGTTGAGGCTGAATAAAGTTTCAAATATGGAGTTTAATGGCTTTAGGAGACTGAAAATTGTGCTTTGTGACTGCATGATCCTTTTCTTTTTTCCTTCACCCTTTATCAGGCTTGGTTCTAGCATTCTTTATAAGCCAGGGAAGTTGCACTGTGAATGTGTGCATTCTCACTTAAAGGCTCTTTCTCTTGTACCAGTGGGCCACAGGGTTTTTTTTTATCAAAATAGATGCAAATGTGATTAGACTCTTAAGCCCTATTTAGCAGGATACTTAAGCATGTGCTTAATTTTTAAACATTAAGTCTATTTCCAGTGACTTAATTGCCTCCAGTAGAATTGCTAGAGTGTATCGTATTAGCCAGGGGCATCCGTGTCTGGCCAAGTCGCTCCTGCTCTGTGTGGGCACTCTGTTGGCTATGTAAGAGGCAGAATAAGTGAAGCAGGACTCACGGCCCAGTCACAGAGCAGTGAAGTGCTTAGGGGAGCTAAAAGGCACAGCACACACAGAAGAACATCCGCCAAATATCCTCTCACTTGCAAAGCTTGTGTGCTCCATAGGATGAAGGCATTTCATCTAAGAAACACCAAACTGGGATGGAAAGTGTATATCCAACTTGTTGGCATTGCCTTAGCTGAAGGTTTTGATTACTGGACCAGATCCTATAAGAACTTGATTCTCTTCCCAGTGACAGTCCTCTAACTTCAAGGAGAATAGATGGATGGATGAAGGGACAGAGTGCACCCTCAGCAAGTTTGCTGACGATACAAAACTGGGAGGAAGGGCTGATACACCAGAAGGCTGTGCTGCCATTCAGAGAGACCTGGACAGGCTGGAGAGATGGGCAGAGAGGAACCTCATGAAGTTCAACAAAGGCAAGTGCAGGGTCCTGCGCCTAGGGAGGAATAACCCCATGCACCAGTACAGGTTGGGGTTGACCTGCTGGAAAGCAGCTCTGCAGAGAAGGACCTGGGAGTGCTGGTGGACAACAAGTTGACCACGAGCCAGGAATGTGCCCTTGTGGCCAAGGCAGCCAATGGTATCGTGGGCTGCATTAGGAAGAGTGTTGCCAGCAGATCGAGGGAGGTGATCCTCCCCCTCTATGCATCCCTGATGAGGCCACATCTGGAGTGCTGGGTCCAATTCTGGGCTCGCCAGTATAAGAGAGGCATGGCACTACTGGCAAGAGTCCAGCATAGGGCTACGAAGATGATTAGGGGACTGGAGCATCTTTCTTATGAGGAAAGGCTGAGAAAGCTGGGCCTGTTCAGCCTGGAGAAGAGAAGACTGAGAGGGGGTCTTACCAATGGTGTCAAAAGGATGGGGCCAGACCCTTTTCAATGGTGCCCAGCAACGGGATGAGAGACAATGGGCATAAACTGAAACACAGGAAGTTCCATCTGAACATGAGGAAAAACTTCTTTACTATGAGGGTGACAGGGCATTGGCACAGGTGGCCCAGAGAGGTTGTGGAGTCTCCATCCTTGGAGATATTCAAAACCTGCCTGGATGTCATCTTGTGCAAGGTGCTCTAGGTGACCCTGCTTGAGCAGGGAGAGTTGGACTAGATGATCTCCAGAGGTGCCTTCCAACCTCAACCATTCTGTGACTCTGTGAATAGGCTCAGTCTATAAATGAAAACATTTTGCGCAGGAGTAGCTAGTTGCTGTCTCCTCCGAAGTTCCTTTTATTTTAAATTATTTTATTTTATTTTATTTTATTTTAGTAGAAAAAGATGTGATAACTGCAGGTCCATTGCTATTTATGCTATATAAATAACAATTGTTCTTAGGAACTTCCAAAAAAATATAAACAAGGCCACCTGGGACTCCCTGAGGATCCCTGATGAGGACGGTGGTGTGTGTGGGGAGGAGCCACATGGGAGCAGTTGTCCATGTCCCTGTGGCTTCACCTGACCTGTGCCTAGTAGGGCAGGTGCCTTCAGGCCTCCTAGTCCCTTTTCTGTCCATCCCCCTCTGCTCTTCTTCGTCCTGGTGCTTTGGTTAAAAGCAGTTGAACTGTAGGTCATGAGGATTTGCACTAGAGACAGACTTGATGGTGATTGCATCAGAGTAGCTGAAAAAGCCCGCTCCTCTCAGGGTGCAAGGAGGAGCTGCGAGGCCCTGGTGATGGCTGCTCTGGGGGGACTGGGGGAAGTTGTTGCAGGGGAATGCACAGTCTTTGCTCCCTGTTTCTGGAGGCTTGAGAGGTAGGTTCATCCTGGAGGCATTAAATATTAGGTATGAGTTTGCAGTCTCTGTGCTTCAACAGCATTTTTCCTGTGATAGGGACAGGAGGTGGAGGGGAACAGATATTAAAACTCTCATTGCATTCTGGGAGGCATTTATGAGCAGCGTTAAAAGTCACTGATGAACCATTTCTGCCTCCCCCTTCCCTACCTCTTTTCCTATTCAGCTGCATCACTTCTGCTCCTGCCTTTCCCCACCACATGCAAGCCGTATATTCCAGCCTGCCCACCCATTCGTCTCTCCTTCCCCAATGCCCAGCTCGCTTTATCAGGCCTTAATTTTATTCTTTATAGGTTCAGTCCTTCCTACCCAATATACCACTGAACACATTTAAGCCTCAGGTTGTTTTCCCTTATTAAGCAGTTTATCACTATGTTGCTTTTTTTTTTTTTTTTTTTTAACTAGGAGAGGAGGAAGAAATTTATTCTTTTGACCATAAATCATTTACAAAGCTGCTGGGCCGTTAATGTATTTTTTATGGCTCGCCAAACAGAAAATAGGAGTGAGTGCCTTAGTAGAGCTTTGCAGACCTGTTTTAATTTCCTCTTCCTTACTCTGACTCTCTGTTCCCAGTCCTGGGAGCAGATACATTTCTCTTGCAGAGGCACCAGTGGATGCCTTCTCCCGAAGGAGGCCACTTTGCTCTGTCAGCAATGCCACGTGCTGTTGCCAGCGCTTGGCACTGATCTGCAGCGCAACACATCTCTGCTGACTGGGCTGTGCTGGGAGAATATTAGCAGGGAAGTGGGACGGGGCGGGGGGAACTTGAGGCTATTTTTGCTTTTAGATCCTGGGAAGAGCTCTAATTAGACTCCTGCTCTGGGTAAGCAAGTTTTGTACAGCTCTCGTATCATCCCAGACAGTCTCACCCTGTACTTTGCATGCTGTGGGCTAGACTGGCTTCAGGGGTGTGATTAGATACCCATGAGGATGCTTGGGGAGGCTCTCAAGGACAGTGGCTGGCCATGCTAGAGGGTGGCTCCTGAGAGGTTTTGCAACCTGCTTCAGGAAAAATGAAGCCAGTTTGTGCCTTAGCTGCGCTCAGCCACCTTTATGCCTTTTCCCCATTTTAGGGAACATAGATAAAAATCTTTGCTGTAAAGGGTACCTGTTACTTTTTGATGTGCTTTGACAAGCAGAGAGATGATTAACAGGAGGGATGTGGAAAGTTCTTGTTGGCATCTGAGCTAGATGAATGGGAAATTCTGAAGCTCAGAGCCATTATTGCAGGCTCTTTGCAAACTCAGGCAGAGGTTCCCACGTTAGATATGTTTTTACAGACTTTTGTCAAGTTTTCATTCCCAGCTCACATCAGCTAAAGACTGTAGGGATGCAGTTCACTGAGTAGTTGCTCTGTTGGCTACAGTCACTTAAAATATTCCTATCCCTAGATGTTCATTACTGTTGGATGATGCCTCCACTGTAGCACCCAACAGAACAGGACAGAGTGCCAGTCACCCGGATTTTCCCATTCACAGCAAAGCAGCTTTGCCTGTCCTCACAGCTTCCTCAGCAGGAATGCCTGGCTGTGAGATGGAGGCACATCTTGCTTTCTGCTTTCTCTGCTTTAGGGGTAACAACTCTGTGCTGAGAGACAGAGCAAACAGCAAAAGATGGTAACATCTTAAGTTACTGCAGCAGGATTCCCCGGAGCTGAGCTATCACAGTACTGGGGGCAGAAGGGAATGTGTTTGCCAATCTCAGCCGTGTAAAAGACATGCAGTAGAGAGACATCTTTTTGTGCCCAACTAGACTTTCACTCTCCTGCTTGCCCGTGCCTCCGGTTTGGAAAACACTGCTCTGTGCATCTCTAGAGGACCTTAGGAGGGGAAAAAAATGAGTAGCACCTTGTTGCAAGGACTGTTTGTACTCCAGATATGCTGCCTGTGTGTGGCCTTCAGCCATCTCGTGTAGGCAAATAGGATGCCTGTGCATTGCCAATCAGAGTCCTGGGGCATGGGCCATCCATGTCCCCTGTGCCAGGCACAGCCAGGAATGGGCAAAGTTGGCCCCAGGTGGTCCCACAGACTAGGCTGAATTAGGCGTTCTCACCCCGCCCCTCTCTCAAGTGGGGGGAGAAATGAGTGAGCACTTGATTGAGTTCCTGCTCCCCTCTGGGTCCCCTCTGGTCCTGCTCATCTGCTGAAGCGAAACATCCCCCAACCTCAGTAGTGCAGCTGCTTCTCGAGTCTTCTGCAGATACTGTGAATTCAGAAACTGCCAGCTCAGATCTTAGCGCTCTCTGTTTCCAGCCAATGCCACATGCATCAGAGGGAAGCATTAAACCTTCCGTAATGTACCTAATTGTGCAACAGTATACCACGGAGAGGGGGTTAACGTATGCCCCAGAGCATGGCGACTGATTAGTTTTATCCTGGCTAATGTCATTGTAGATGCTATTTTTGCTGCTATCTATGTTGCTGCCTATCTTGCTATAATATAATGCAACTGTTTTTGTTTGTTTGTTTTTTTTATCACTAACTTGCATGCACTGTGTATCCTAGGCAGCAGGGATGCAAGGCAACTGTCCTAGCTAGCAGGAGCTACAAAGGACCTGGCAGCTCCAGTCAAACTGGGTAGAGACACAGAAGGGAAACTGATATTGGGAGCACAGCAGGAGCCCAGAATTGGAAAGGACCATTTGGGTCATTGGGCCCCTGCTATTATCAGGGCATACGTAAACCAATCTTGTGTCCTTGCGCCTGCTTTGAGGGTGTCAGCAAGCTGCTCTAGCACTACACTCACAGGTCAAAAATCTCTTTTGCATTTCAAGACTGTGACTAATTAAACACAAGCACTAAGACCTGTTGGAAGCATACTGTTCAGGTAATACAGAGCGCTTAGCACAATGCGATCCCTGCTACATTGAAAGCACAGGCTCCTTTGATTTCCCTAGCAGGTTTGAATGCTTAAGTGTTGAGCAAATCAAACTGTTGAGGTCTAAACCTGAGCAAATGAAGATATCACATTAATAGAGACCCTCTGAGGACACCTGGATCTGGAGCAGGGCCCAAGTAGTCTGTGGCAGAAATGGAGAAGGAATCAAATTCCTGAGTGACGTTCAACTGCATATGTTATGAGAGCCCCTTTTCTCACATTGCAAGAGCTAGTCCTCTGACAAGGACTGGGAGGGAGCAGACATCCTTCTTGAAGCACCTACAGCTTGGGTTTTTTTTGGTCTTAAAGTCCAGTTTCCATCCTCCCTACAGCTGCAGCTTGGGGAGGTCAGGGGCAGAGAGATGTGCTCCATGTTATCTTAATCAGACAGCTGTTTGAAATTCTTATCCCAGCTGGCCTGCAGAGAAAGACCTATTTATAAAAGGGAAGATGGCAGGGTTAGTAATGATTGCCATTCACAAGGCCAACAGCTGAGTCCAGAGCAGAGAGGGTCAGCTGCAAGTTTTCCTGTTATCTTTCTGTCTAGTACAGATGAGATTATAAATGACAAAGGAGGAGGGTCAGCACAGACTTACAGGTAGCCAAGGTGTCTGATCAGCTGGTGGAGTGCTTGGCAAGAAATGCCGTAGGGCCGGAGTTCAAGACCCCGGCACTGAATTCCTCCCTGGATTAGGGTCTGCTAGCCCACCTATCCTGTGGGGTGGGCAGCACTCCCTAGATTGCTCTTAGTTGGGGGCAAATAGATCTGCCTATTTGAGAGTCTCAGTGCTGGAGAAATGGCTAGATGCCACCACTTCTTCCTGATATTTCTTTAGGGATAAAGGTGCTTAGAAGTTAACTTGGTTTTTGACCTGTGTTTAACAGAGAGAGAAACACTATATTGACCTGAGGGGAAATGTTAGTATCTCTGTCAGTTTAACACCTGTGTTACGGAGTTCTTGCTTTAGAATTGTGCCAGATGTGAGGGGGTTTTCTGTTCTCTGTTCTAGTTTGTCCTGCAGAGCCAGCACAGGTAGGCAACAAAGATTTCGAGATTGTTTTCCCCATACGCTATCAGGTTACTATTGCATTATTGGATCTGTGAACCAGAAAGAATGAACATGGGTCTTTTGGGGGGGCATGTTGTCCCTGGCCAAGTAAGAGGGGTGGGCTTAATCCCAGTGAATTATGCTCAATCTGAAGGCTGAGATATCCAAAGTTTTATGCAGCTGCTTCAGAGAGCAAAATGTCCAAACTCTGGCTGACTGCCACTTCTCTCTGCAGCTCTGAGCTGTCTATTTGCCTGTCACCCTGATGGGCATACTGAAGAATGTGGGGAAGTGCAGAACTGGGAGAGGGGAAGGGACCATGTCAGCAGTGTCATTTGCATGGTTGAGCTACAGAGAAGGAAGGACAGCGACCCAGAGGCACTGCTGGTCAGAGCCCTGGTAGGTACAAGGAAGTAGAGGCCACTGAATACTGGAACAGACTGCTAAGCCATGCTGTGCAATACAGACATTGTCTGGAGTTTCAGAGTAAATTAGACAAATTTCTGTTGGGGATGGCTTAGGGAGAGTTGGTTGTGCCTTGAGGAGAGACACTAGAAAATTTCTGTCTGTATGTTTTGATGGAAGCTGGCTCTCTGAGGAGGGTCGCCATGCTATATAACATGTGCTCACAGACTTGGATGTGGGGGCAATCCCTGCAGGTGCCTCTGGACCAAAGTTTACCTAGTCCTTGCTGTGAGCTGGCAGAAGTGCTATAGTGCACTGGGGCCCTCCATTCTTTTCACTATTGCTCCCAGTTCCCAGTGGGATTGTTTTCAAAGATGTCTCCACCAAACATCCTCCCCAGGGGAGTTTGTGCAAAAGCATGTTGGCCCTGGGATGCACTCTGCCATGATGCTATGCATCTGTCTCTGATGCCTGCGCTGCAGAGTGACTTGGAGTCTGGAAGTTTCCCTGGCTGATTTTCCTTAGTGAACTGGAAATAACCCAGGCTAGCTGGGCACTAATGCAGATCTGTGCTCCTTGGGAGTGCTTGGTAATGCTCGTTCCACAAGGGGGATGGTGTTTATTGCAAGCTGCCACCAGACACCAGGCTGCCTAAATACTGCTTTTGGTTAGACTGACTCTGAACTAGGAAGTGTAGCACATCTGAGAGGACGGGAAGATACTTGGCCCTTGGTGAGAATGGGCAAGACCACTACTCAGGCAGCTTGCTGAGCGGCCTGTTTGGATGCTGTGACTGCTTTGGACTCACCGTGAGTGCCCATCTGTTTCCCTTTTGTATTATCTCTGGGTGCTCTAGGCCAGTACTGGGCTTCTCCTGACCACCTTGCGAAGATTGCTTCCAGGCAACATAACTGCTCCCTCATAGGACAGAAGGGATTGTCAGCAGGGACAGCATCCCTCTTGTGTCTTTGCTGTCCTTCACTCTTACCAGTGCTTGCAACTGCAAATCAGGGTCCGTCAGGTACTTTGATTGGTTGCTGCGCCAGCAGGTCCTGTGACCGATGTATTCCCTGCGTCCGTTACTGTCTCCTCCAGCTGTGAGTTGCCCATTCCTGGATGGGGGGGTTACTGCTACTCAGTGTATTGAGTCTGCAATGTACATCAGCTCATCTGGAGCGGGAGACAGACTCTTTCTCTCCTTCAACACAGGAGGCAGCTGTGGTCGCAAACATAGTGACGTGAGGCAGGCCAAAGGCACAGCTACTTGCGTTTTCCTTTCATCTCAGGGAAAAGACTGCTCTGCAGTTTCTCGCTCAGCTTACCTGCTGTCCCAGGATTGAGCATTGTGTTTCTATCCTGTTGCTGGGATTTTTGAGTGACCTCATCCTTGACTTTCCAATGAGGGACCCAAAATGTTATACTGCCAAAGGCATCTTCTCCAGCACATGGCAACAGGACTGCTAATTACATTGAGACGGGGAGAGTCACTGCCTGGGTTTTGGATGCAGGCTAATACAGCTTGAAGCCATATTCTCATCCTCCCCTCAGCTGCACACATTTCTGCACGTTTTCCCCGGAGGTTTGGAGATGCTGAATTGATGCAGCTGAGGGTTTGGGGTTTTTTTTATTGTTCATCCCTTTCACACCTCCCTCCCTTGTATCTCCCCTGGTGATTTTTTTCTTCCCTCGCTTGCCAGCACTGCAGAGCGTACCTGTACCCTGGCCTCTGTTTAAGCAAACTCATGCTAGCCCAGCTTCCCAATGCTATGAGTATCAGGAGAGCACTGCTAACAGGTGCTGAATGCTGCTGACTTGCCAATGGTTGTAGGGAAACTTGCAAAGTAAAGAGAGTCTTCCAGAAGGTGAGGCATTGCAGGAGCTTGATAGTATGAATGACTCTCCAAAGAAACCTCTGTTTTTCTGTGGTCAACACCACTAAGCTAAATACAGCCTTGTGAAGACCCTCTCTCTGCTCTGTACCCCGGCCCAGAGAGTGGTACCCAGAGATGTCTCTGAGTCATGGTTCATGTGGTTGCCTCTGACAACCATGTGCTGGGGATGATCATGGAAGCAGAGGGGAGGTGCCCTTAGCACAGCTTCAACAGCATAACTACAGTGTTTCATGAAAGTACAGCCCACAGTAGCCTCTTGGGCCTGTAGTCTGTGACCAGCTGCCATCATAGTGATATGGACTGGTGATTCTGCATCAGCTGTTCATGATATAGTCTGCCATATTAATGTGAACTGATGTTGATAGAAGTCCTCATTTTGTTGACCGGGCTGTCAGCTGAGGTGATTTGCTGGTCCTGCTGGTGATCTCTGGCAGATGTATGGCAGTGAGCAGGAGCTGGAAATATTTTCAGTCTTCTTAGTAAGAATCAAAATGCTAAAATGTGCCCATGCTTTAGGCTTCAGAATATACCAGACACAGTGAAATTCAATCAGGGTTGCAACCCTTGTGGAGGAGCTAACAAACAAGTGGCAGCATCTGCCTCCACCTCATATCAGTGCCAGCAGGGAGGCAGATACCAGGTGTGGGGCTGGGCCCTACATGCTTGTGTCTTGCTGCATGAGCTATCTTCATTGGCTCCTTCATGAGTGCTGGAGGTAGCTGAGCATGCTACTTGGAAAGCCAAGAGCGTCCCATCACAGATGAAATCAGTGATGTGTTGCCAGAGTGCTTACTTGGTCCTGGGAATATAAAGAACTTTTGAAAGAGCCTCTGTAGCCAAAACGTCATTCTGCCGGCTGGTTCCCTGAGAGAGGGACACAAAAATGGAGCATCTGTTCTATTATTGATGGAAGCTCACTGCATCAGGATCAAAGGAGAAAGCCACTTGCAGGATCAAACTAAGATCAAAGAGTCCTATAAACAGGGAGGGCCCATTCCTCCTCCTGCTGACAGTGGTGTTACCCCATTCTAGCTCCAGGCATGGTGCTTACAGCAATGCTTAATTAGGCATCTAAGTAAGGTGGAGACTGTGCATACAGGAGAGGGTGTAGTAGCCACTGTAATCTAAAGCTAGGAGGAGATTTCACCGTGATTGATTCTTGTTGCCTCTCACAAGTCATTAAACTTCTCTGAATGCTTAGAAAAGGTCTGGACCGTGTACCTTTGCAAAAGGAGGGCCTCCTTTGCTTGATTTTTCTGACCTCTTATGTCTAATTTGACTTACCAGGCTGGGATGTGTGTGTGTGTGTGTGTGTGTGCATATAACTATATTTGCATTTGTATGTACCCAAGGGAATTCAAGTCCTCATTCCTTAGGCTGCGCTGAAAAATCCTTGTCCCAGTAGGTATGCTAAATTTGAAATTTCTTCCTCCCTTTCTCCCCTGCCTCCCTCCTTTCACATTAACGCAAAGCCACATTTTTGCAACTCTTAATTTTGAGCTGTTTAAACATGTAACATTGGTTGAGTTTTCCTACCCTGTGTTTTTGTGGGCATACAGGCTTATATGTGTGTGTCTTTATGTGCATCCAAATGTGTTTTGGGACATGAGTATTGGTGTGTAAGGATGCAGTCACATAGATTCTTGCATAGGTGGATCCTTGCATGTGTAACCACATTAGAACATTTTCTAGTAGTCTGAGATGTAAAGAGGAGGTGTAGCCTGTGAAGAGGATTTGATCTTTGCTCTTTCAGCCGTCTCCCTGGGACAGGAGTTGCGCTGTAGTAATGCCCCTCCATCCCCACTGCTGTATTAACACACCAGCCTGTTTATGCTGGTGGAGGAGGACTTTGCCCGCATTTGGTCTCCCAGCTCCCCTGTCATCTTGGTTAAGCTTATTTGTCAGAAGTGCTTGTGTTTGTTTTCCCCAGCTGTAGCCCTGCAGGTGCCAGTTAGCTTAGCAAATTGAGTCCTTGCCTTTAAGTGCAGCCTGCCTCATGGGCATCCCAGGCCAAAGAGCAGCTGACGGGTGCTGGGATGCATGTGGCAAAGGCAAGTCTAAGGAGCTGGCTTGCACAGTGGTTTAAAAAGGCAGAGAGAGGATGGCATGGGGTGAGGGGAGCTTGTTCTGCAGGCCCAGGCTCAACACTGTTCCCTCAGCAAGAGAAGTGACTGGGGAACTCAGCTCTTTCTTAGTGTCCCCTCACAGAAACCACTCTATGACATTCAAATTAAAAGGGATGCTGTGGTGCTTTGAAAGGGGGAGGACATTATGGGTCTGGGAGGATAGGGAGGCTGCAGGGCAAGAGTGGGGCACTGGCAGAGCTGGGCGAGATCATAGAGTAACAAAACAAGAGCCCTGTTCCTCCACTTGCTTTCAAAGCAAACGTCTCTCATGGTTAATTTAGTTAATAGCAGTGCTGCGATCAGTTTTTCTCCCTTGAATGTTTGTTTTTCCAAGTTAGGCTCACGTCCAGAGCATGGAGGGTATTACATGTTCTCTTTCATTTTTTAGAGTTGTTCATAAGCATATTGGAAAATTCTCAAATGTATTGAAAATCCTTTTCAGAATGAAGTAATTATGCATGTTCTATTTTAGTATTTTTATTATTCTGCAGGATGTTTACAGTCAACTAATAGCAAATATTAAGACTAATGACAGGGTAGTTAGGTATGAAAATCACATCATCTTGATGTCTGGGTGATTGACATAACTAACCCTGCAGTGCACAATGCAAACACCAAATTTCCAGCAAAGTTGCTATTAGTGAATACTCATACTTAAGTATCACTTTTCTTGAATGGCAAGAGTTTGATGAGTGGGTGTTTCTTGGAGGGGAACGTAGAGGTTTGAAGGGATGGGGCTGAAGAATGCATGTTGCTATTCCGAATCTGATGAATACGTGGGGGGCTGGTTTTCATCTCATGGGACGCATCTCATTAAACCAACACTGAATATCTCAGAAAAGCTGTCTGCTCCATATTAAAGGGAGAGCTTAATCCAAGAAATGTCCAAATTATTGTGACTCCTTATACACAGTTTAGCACATGGATGGTGGTAGACTGGCTGAGTAGTCATGCCAAGGTAGCCTTCAGAATTAGGCCAGCAGAAAAGACAACCCCTCGTCAGGGTCATATTCAGTGAGAGCCATCTACAAAGCTGACATGGGTCACTTCTGTTTTTTCGGCTATTGCCACTGCTTGGCCAGCCATAAGCAAATTAGGAGTCCAAAACCACTCCCAATCTGCCGACCGCAATAGCAACTGAAAGGCAGATGCCTTGTAATAAAGGTCATGCTTATTACTGGCCTTTCAAATTATTTCCTTCCGCTTGCTGCTGACAGCCCCTCATAGGAGATTGATGGATTAAGCTTTCACCAGCTGTTCCTTCTCCAGGCACCTAATTCTCTCAGATATTAGGATGAAAGCTGAACTGTTTCCCTGGAAAGTTCCAAAATGCATATTTTCAAATAAGTTCCTGAACTGGGAGTAGAGTCCAATTTGGGTTTTTCTGCGAAGTAAGAAACTCACGCCTTTCACTTGGAGAGATTAAAATTGACATTTTGTTTGGCTATGTTTTGAAGCGTTTCTGAGCCTCCCCAAACTACCTGGAGCCTTGAAGCCTGCAAGGCAGGTCGGGGATAGGGAGGAGGGGAGAGATCTGGGAAGTTCGCAGCAGGTTGCTGAGGATCTGCAAGGTCTTTGGGTATCCCAGCTCCAGAGCAGTCTGTGCAAATGCAGAAACACAGCATAGGCTGCTTAGGTGCCATTTGGCAGACTGGGAAGGATCCCAGCAGACAAGTGTGAAGACCACTCAGCTTTTTCTCGGAAATGAGCCTGTTTGATTTCTTCATGGTTCAGCTAGAAGCCTGTTCTCATGGAGTGCTTCACTTTCAACAAACCAGTGTCTCCTAGCAGAAAAGAGAGACTTTGCCAGCAGCCCTTCCTGGGGTCAGCAAGAGAATAGGGCAGCCCACAGATTACACCTGGCTGCTATCAATGTTCTCGTATTGCCGCAGGGCTTGAACACTCCTTGCCATCTCCTCTAGCAGCCTCCTACATGTGTTGAACAAGAAGGCAGTGAACTGGCATGTAGATATGTGTCTGGAGTCAACGTTTTGATGTTGTGGGGAAAAGCGGTCTAACAAATTTTAGTGCTACTCAAAATTATGGTGGTGACTCCTTGGTTAGTTTCATCTGATGAGGTTTTGGCTGTAGGTACAGAGATTTTTCTCTGTGTGATTCGCAGTCTCAACATTGCAGCCTTGAGCTGCTGCACTGGGAAGCTGGGACTTACCAGGCTTTGTACCCTGTCTAGCTTGTGTGGAATGCAAATAAGCAAATGGCAGAAATGCTGGAAAATAAGTTAGATTTGATCAGATCTTCTAATATCAGTAGCCATTTTTTACCAGCTATAAAGAAATACCTGGCTTGGAAAAGATTTAGATTTTTAATCCTTTAAATTGAAAATAGCACAAAAATGTTCCTATTCACATTAGACTTTGTGAGGAGCAGAAGTGGGGGGAGACCTGTGTGCCTTCTTTAAAAATATGCATTCTCTCTTCTTACCTCATGGTGAAGACTTTCAGAATACAGTTTCCTTTTCTGTTTCAGTGATGCTGGATATCATTAAGATTGATAGGTTTGAAAACATATTTCATTATCTCTTAGACACAGCTTGGCTGCTCTTACAGCTCCTTCCCTGTCTCCAAAACAAAACCCATTGTTTTCAGAGGGTCTGAAATTAGAGTGATCTCACTTAAAAGGGCAGCCTGTCCACATTTGGAAAGGATCTGCACAAGAGCAGCCTGATCTTTCTGAGGGAGCAGTGTATTTCTTTTTAGCCTGAAGTCATTGATAAGGGACAGTAACAAGAGAATGCTGCTGTCATGAATTGCATGTGTATGAGGCCACCTGAAATGCTTGAACAGGATATCCTTCTCTTTCCAGGTCTGGTGTGTCCTCTAGAAGTGTCAGTCAGTTCAGGGAGTGTCCAGGTTGCCCGGGGCCAGACAGCAGTATTGCCCTGCACCTTCACCACAAATGCTGCTCTCACTAACCTTAATGTCATCTGGATGGTCATTCCTCTCTCTAATGCCAACCAGCCTGAACAGGTAGGTCCTCTCTCACTGGTGCGTGGAGTTTTGGGGGGCTTTTCTTTTCCTCACACTTTTGTCACTGATCTACTTGGAGTCCTTGTACAAAGCTGAGACTGTGGTTCCCAGAATATTCCTTTCGTTGCTGAACATGCTGTGCTCATCTTACATGAGTCTGATTTCCCAATGCTTTGTTAATTGATGGTGCATATTGTGTCCTCAGCTTCCTTGGTTGGATGTGCAGCTGGGCAGGTGTATGGGACACTGTATGGCTGCTCTGGACCTCTGGTGGTTTGTATCTTCAAAGGAGCACTAGAGGTGTAATCCAGCTTTTGGTGCACCGGAAATGGGATTTGGAGGGTGTGGAAGTAGCTGCTGGCCTGACCCCTTAAACCTGTGAAATTTGTGCAAACACCTTCCACAGCACATGATTTCTTATAGTCTAATCCTCCCTTTTAAATATTGGTTGCTACCAATTGGTTGCTTACCAGAAGAAAGCCATTGCTCTGAAACACATTTGTCTCAGGTCACGCTGCACCCATCACATTTGCTATTCAGTTGGGAGATCCAGTATCCCTCACTGAAGAGTCCTCGCTCTTCAGGGACTTGGTGTGATTACCTCCATGTGAGCTGTCTGGTTGGTAGAGGTTGCACAGGTTCAGGGGTTGCATTACCTGTCATTCAGTTCATCCCGATGATCTTCAGCAAGCAGTGTCAAATCATGGCAAGGTATTACTACTGGCTGAGAGCCAAGATGATACTGTCCACTGGGTGGATGCTTTCCAGCAAAGTACTTACAGACTTGAGGAGAGTCTCTGCCTCTCTACATCAGTTCTGTCCGTATGGGTAATCGCTATTACATGACACAGGTTGATATTGCCAAACCAGTGATGCCAGAAGACTTGGGTGTCTTTCTGGTCTGTTGCTTCTTTGATCATATTTAATGACATAAAACAGGCTACTGGCTACTTTTTAAAGAAAATGCCTCTCCTAGGATGTGACTGCCTGGGGCTACTCTTTTATATCAATATCTGGTTATTCAGACATCCCCCAGGAACTGGTCCTTTCAGTTTTGGAAGACCATGTTTTGCTTGGTATTTTCCCTCTTTGCTCAGCCCTTGTAGAGTGTTGTTTGAACCTTCCTTTCTTTTCCAGGTTATTCTCTACCAAGGGGGTCAGATCTTTGGTGGTGCACCCCAGTTCTATGGGAGAGTGGGGTTTGCTGTGACAATGCCAACCACCAGTGCCTCCATCTTCATCAACAACACCCAGCTATCAGATACTGGCACATACCAGTGTTTGGTCAACAATCTTCCCGATCGAGGCGGCAGGAATATCGGAGTCATTGGACTCACTGTCTTGGGTGCGTGTACTGGAGTTATGGGGGACAGGGGAGGAACAGGGGCAAAGGGATCCTGTGTGCATGATGGTGCCTAGTGAAGGATATGATGGTGTGTGTATTAGAGCACATGGATATACAGCAGGGACGGATGGGTTGCCTTGTGGGTATTATGGGAGTTTGTAGGGCATGTGCCCTCATATGCAAATGGTATATCATAGAGCTGTAAAACACAGTGGAGAGAAAGCTTTTGAGGCAGGACTGTGATGTGGAATTGCAAGAAGCACTTGGAGTGCTAAGGGGACCGTAAGAGTTTTGTGCATAGTAATGGGAGAATAGAATGGACTTTAGGTCTTTGCTTCCTTTCCCTGTAAACAATTAATACTGGATGCTCCCCAGGATGTTAAATACTCCACAGTGTGTGCTGTTATGGAGCTATGAAAACAAAACCCAACCACAGCAAATTCTGTTTGCAGCTTGGTTTGGTCTTGCCACACAGAAATGTTCACCTTCTTTTTCTCTAGGGAGGGGTCTAAGAGAAGGGGGTCTGAACAAGTCAGCAATAGTCTGCAACCTCAATGGACTGGCTAGTCAGGAATCTTTGTGAAGTGCCACCACCCACACCTTAGAGGTTTCTTGTCTGCTGCCTCCCTTTTGGGCTTTGTCTCCCTCTTATCCCCCATCAGCTCATGCTGATGTCCTTGCTTTCCCCAGCAGTGTGTGTTCAGAAGAGACCTGCACCCCACTGTTTGGTCATATCTCCTGATCTGCTGTCACTTTCCCCTCTTCTCTCATTGTAGTTCCTCCTTCTGCCCCGCTCTGCAGAATCCATGGGTCCCTGGATGTGGGCAGCGATATCACTCTGACCTGCAGCTCAGAAGAAGGCATCCCCCGGCCAACATACCTCTGGGAGAAACTGGACAATGTTCCCAAGTTGCCCCCAACTGCCACACAAGGTGCTTGTTCTGTTGCTTTTCGTCTTATTTCCCAGCTCGCAGCCCAAGCTGTCAGAGGTGACACAGCTCATTCAGTGTCTGCCATCATTTGCATGGTCACTTGTTAGGAACGAAGATTCCTGGAGTGTTGGGGCCTGTGGTAGACTAGGTACCTTCCACTGGCCATTTAAACTTCCATTTTTTTGGTGGAAAAACATGTTGCCCATTGAGGAGCAAGAGTCTAGGAAAATGCGAGAGAGAATATGGTGGCCAGATGTTCACACATGGTTGGAGATATCACCTGCTGACTCACCTGCATTTCAAAC